>NC_052622.1:48439460-48767701 GCF_016545825.1 Eucalyptus grandis | reverse complement strand
TTATATAACATACCCAATTTCGGTTATAGCATCAATTAATCATAGGTAATTGTTAAAATAGTTCACATATCAAAAACTCAAAATATTTAGGTTTGGCCACTTTTATGACTAACAAATCATTCTTAATTGAATTTTTAATATTGTAAAGCATAAACATTCACCAAATTGTATCTTGTCTCCGTCAAGCCTTCCTATTTCAATTTCCAACAAGTAGCAAATCCTAAACATTTTGGTTCGCGAACTGCTCCTTCATTAATTTGCACCCACTGTGGGTGCTGGTACTGGGGTGCCAAGCCATTGGTGTCCCCGTCCCATCTGCATCGTTAAAGCTCTTCCCCTATTTTGGACCTTCTTCCTTGGGCCTCCGCAAGTTCGCTCTACTAGTCTCAGGTTCATCCTTGTTGTGTGGCCACATCTGGCCACCGCCCTTCCTGGGAAAGGAGAGCGTCCGTGTTGTCTCTTCCCCGGTGCCACTCAAAGCCTCATTGGCAATCGCCTCTTTCTTTTGATGGCTTTTCCCGTGGTTGACTTTGGGCTACATACTGTGTTTAGGTAAGACCCTACCATGTCCGGGTTTGGTTGGCAGCTTCCCATGAGGCCCGGCTGCCACGAGTGCCCTGGGGCATAACCCCTCTACTCCAAGTCACCAGACCCTTCTAAGCTTGGCCCTACAATTGACAGGTAGCAAGCACCCCTTAGGGCTCCCTCTTCATGTTCAAGTCGCTCTAGGGGCTCTGAGTCAGATCTGATCCTCCTCCAAGCGATTGAGTGTCCCCCGTCCGGGGCAAACTTTGAGGGAATCGAAACCTTCTCCAACCCACACTTGGGCCAATGTGGCAAAGCTAGCTGCGGAGGCTACAACCTTGCCTCTCCTCCCACTTTTATGGATGGCACAATTGTTCACCTCACGAAGGAAGTTTTGGATGCTTTCGATCCCAAATGGCATGAATGCCTTATTGGGTATTATGTTGGGAAGAAACTTCCCTTCAAACTTACGGAACAAGCTTTGATGTGGACTTGGGGCTCAAGCTTGTAGAAGTGATGAATAATCAAGGCTTCTTCTTATTCCATATCCCAATCTGGTGTTCCGGCATAAGATCCTTTCAAAGACGGACCCCTCACTTGGCAAGGGTTCCTTATTTTGCAGCAATGGCTAGCCATTTTTGAATCTTAAAGAAGGACAAGCAAACCGCTGTCCCGGTTTGGATTAGGTTGGAATAACCTTCCACTTGATCTTGGTTAGCCCCGCTGTTGGGGGCATTGCTAGTGCAATTGGAAAACCTCTCTATATTGACCAACGCACGAAACATACCAAGACGCTTTCTTTGCAAGGTTTGTGTTGAAATTTATGCCAATCAACCTAGATGCTCCACCGTTGATGTGGTCTTGAATGGGGTCTCGCACTAAATCACAATTGAATTTGAATGGAGCGGTTGAATGTCCTTCTTGTGGCACCTTTG
This sequence comes from Eucalyptus grandis, assembly GCF_016545825.1. Classification (NCBI taxonomy): domain Eukaryota; kingdom Viridiplantae; phylum Streptophyta; class Magnoliopsida; order Myrtales; family Myrtaceae; genus Eucalyptus; species Eucalyptus grandis. The sequence goes on along the minus strand of NC_052622.1, from coordinate 48,766,241 downwards.
GGCATAGATGCGAGGATGTCACTACCATTGACAAAATAGACAGAGTGGAGAATCATCATTCTGCCCATCCTCAAAACCTCTTGTTAGAGAAAACTTTATTTGTTTTGAAATTGAAAACGTTTTCACGGCCTAATCTTGAAGACTTGTAGGCCCAAGTGTTATAGTCTAACGATCTCTCTACTCTGTCGCCAAAGTCTCAAGACTCGCACCAAACTCAAGATTTAAAGTCTACCCTCACTCCGATAGTTTCCAGACCAGACGAAGAAAATGTTTATCCGATGAGAAAGACTTGTCCAGATAAAGCAGTATATCTTTAAGGATTTTGTTCTGCACCTTGAAGAAGATCTCATGGCTGAAAATAACATATTGTGATCAGCTTATTCTTATTGATATCAATTCAGATAAAGATGTTATTGATTCATATGTACTTGGAATGTTCTACTATGGAAACCTAGATCATGATTATATGGGCAAAGCACAATTTGTGAGCTATCATCGCATTCTCTTAAATAACTCTCGAGATCTCCCCATTGATTCCGTCCAACGGGTAGACGGGAAGAACTCATTTGGAATGTGCCAACGGTTATGAAGGTATGGAGGAGTATACAAAAGAAGTTGTAAATACTGGCGAAATGGCATAATAAGAAATAACCAAGAGACAAACTCTTGATGCTAAAGCAATCTACTCTTTATACTGTGCTTTATCTCCCATTGAATATAACAGAATTTCATCTTGTGAAACAGCAAAAGAAGTCTGGGATAGGTTGCACGTTACCTATGAAGGAACTAATTGAGTTAAAGAAACAAAGATCAATATTCTACTCGACGGTATGAAGCCTTCAAGATGAAACCAGGAAAATCCATTACCGACATGTTTAGTCGTTTTACAGAAATTGTAAATGGTCTATCATATCGTGGATAGTCAATCTCGGGACTAACGAAGGTCAATAAACTGCTACGAGGATTATCCAAAGATTGGAATCACGTGAAGACTTCAATAAGAGAAACCCAAAGGATCATGCCTCTTATAGTTGATGAGCTCGTAGGCACACTTCAATCATACGAAGTGGAACAACTAAATGAGGAAGAAGATCCCAAAGGTAAGAAGTCAATTGCTTTAAAGTATAACGATGATTCTGATGACACAGATTCTGAAGATGACATGGATGACGACGAGCTAGCACTAATGATAAGGAAGTTCAGGAATCTGAACAGAAAGGGAAAAAGAATTAACTGGAAGAAACAAGGATCTCAAAAATTCCAGAACAAATCAAATGAGGATGAACGAGATCAACAAGGATGTGGTCTGTTTTGAATGCAAGAAAAAAGGACAATTCTGACACAACTATCCTCTGCTAAAGAAAAAGAAAGCAAAAACTGAAAAGTTCAAGAAAGCTCTCTAAGTAGAGACATGGAGCGATACAGAATGTGAGGAAAGTGATAAAGAATATGCTAACATATATCTTATGGCAAATTCTGAATTAGACTCGATTTTGAAACATATTCGAGACTCAAACAAAGTGAAATCGAGATTAGTAATTTAATATCCCTATCAAAGTCTCGAAGTACATATATGAACTCTGTCTTATTCTCAAGACCTCTCTTAAAAGGATTTCTGAGCTAAAAAGGAAAAATTCAACACTTAAGCAACAGGAAAATTCTTGGAAAGAAAAGTTTGAACATCTAGACAAAAGTTTTGTTGTTTTGAAAGAAAATGCAGACTCTCTTTCAAAAGAAAATATATTTCTGAAAATGATATTTCAAACATCTCAAAAGATTTTTAATAGGATCTAAGAAGTTGGATAATATTATTTCAGTACAAAGACCTTATTTCAACAAATCAGGTTTAAGAATGACTTTAAACCATTCCTCTAATTGATTTTTCAAAAGTAAATGAAAGAATCAAACAAAGACCTACAAAGATCTCTTACGTAAATCATTTTCAAAGAGTCTTTGTAAAACCTGTTGGCCAAAGTGCTCTCAAATGCTCTAAGTGCAATAGCTCGTAACATTTTGAGAAAGAATGTCCTGTGGTTTGGAGACTTGTTAAGAATGAATGGGCAAAGACGTATATTACACTAACTCCTCTGGACTCAAGAAAATGTGGATACCAAAGAAAGTTTGAGTTTCTTTTATAATTGCAAGTCACTATCAAGAAAAAGATAAAGTAGTATTTGGATAGTGGCTGCTCGAGACACGTGAAAGGATATTCGAGTTGTTTTACAAAACTTATGCAAATAAAAGGAGGAAAATTTTCGTTTGGTGGAAATAGCAAAGGAAGAATTGTTGGATGTGGAACTGTAAAGATTGGAAGCCTCACAACCAACAATGTCTTCTTAGTGGAAGGATTGAATTACAATCTACTCAGCATTAGCCAATTGTGCGACACTGGATTCAAAATCAACTTTCAAGAAAAAATATGTTTGGGAACTAGTAAAGATCTTTCTCAATCTTTTACTAGATGAAGACATGGGAATATTTATCTTTTGGATATAAAACTAGAAAGATCTCAATGTCTAATCTCAATTCAAGATGAAGCAAATCTTTGGCATCGAAAGCTTGGCCATGTCAACATGAAGCAAATTACCAAAATCTCTTCCAAGAAGCTTGTTCGTGGACTACCTAACCTGAAATACCAAAAGTTTGACTTATGCACACTATGTGTTTTGGGAAAACGGGTTATAAGTTCTTTTGAACCAATAAATCAAGTTTCTATTAATCGTGCTTTGCAGCTTCGCATATAAACCTCTTTGGACCAACTAGAAGTCAAAGCATTGGTGGAAAGAGATATTGCCTAGTAATTGTGGATTATTATTCACGATTTACTTGAGTTTACTTTCTAGCAAGTAAGTCTGAAACATCTTCTCACTTTTCAAAGTTTGCTAAGAAAGTTCAGAATGAGAAATGATATATTATTTCAAGCATACGGACGGACCATGGAGGTGAGTTTGAAAATCAAGATTTTGCCAAATTCCGTGATGAATCTGGTTTTCAGCATGTTTTCTCATCTCCATACACTCCAGAACATAATGGAGTTGTGAAAAGAAAGAATAGATCTTTGCAAGAAATGGCAAGAACTCTTTTAATAGAAAGTAATATTTCTTCTCATTTTTGAGCTGAAGTTGTTTCTACAGCTTGCTATATTATTAACAAAGTATTCTTAAGGCCTATTTTGGAGAAAACTCCATATGAGTTATTGAAAGGAAAGAAGCAAATTGTTTCTTACTTTCATGTGTTTGGATGCAAATAATCGAACTGGTAAGTATGAGGAGAAATCAGACAAAGGAATCTTCTTTGGATATTCAACCACCAGCAAAGCCTACAGAGTATTCAACAAGAAAACTCAGTCTATAGAAGAATCTATGAATGTCAAATTTCAATACTCACTGCAAAATCAATTGATTCAGACTCAACCTGAAGAATCTGAAGTTACTCCAGACCTTACAAAGTCTAACTCCCCTAAAGTAGTTCAGACTTCTGGAGAAAATCAACAAGCGGAAGTTGAAGAATTAACTGAAGTAGAAGAACAGCATTCTGTCAGGCCAACCAGCAACTGGAAGCACAAGTCTAGTCATCCCAAAGAACTCATCATCGATAACATTGATTAAAGGATTCGCACCAAATCCAAAAGGCAAGAAGAGTCAAGCGCTATGGCACTTATTTCTGAAATAGAATCCAAAAGCATAGAAAAAGTTTTAACTGACAAAAACTAGATTGAAGCTATGCAAGAATAGCTCAGACAGTTCAGCATTAATGATGTTTGGGAATTAACTCCTAAACCAAAAGGTAAATCCATTATTGGAGCTAAATGGGTTTTTAGGAACAAGATGGACGAAAAAGGAAAAGTGGTCAGGAACAAAGGAAGACTCGTGACCAAAGATATATGCAAGAAGAAGGGATAGACTATGATTAGACCTCCGTACCAGTAGCAAGGTTAGAAGCAATTAGATTATTGCTTGCTTTTGCCTATTATAAAAATTTCAGGTTATTCCAAATGGACGTCAAAAGTGCATTCCTAAATGGATTTATCTAAGAAGAAGTCTATGTGGAACAACCTCCCAGATTTGAAGACCTAAAGAGACCAAACTCGCATTCGATTGAAAAGGCTTTATATGGTTTAAAGCAAGCATCTCGAGCATGGTACGACAGGTTAAGTAAATTTTAATTCAAAATGGTTTTGTCAAAGGAAAAGTGGATACTACTTTGTTTATTAAAAGAGAAGGTAAAAACTTTCTACTTGTTCAAATTTATGTTGAGGATATTATATTTGGATCACCTAACGAAAACTTGTGTAAGAAGTTTTCTAAGTGTATGCAGGATGAATTTGAGATGAGCATGATGGGTGAACTATCCTTCTTTTTCGAATTACAAGTAAAACAATTGAAGGAATGAATTTTCATTCACCAAGAAAAATATGCAAAAGAACTCGTTAAAAAATTCGGATCGGAGAATTGCAAAGAGACTGATATACCAATGTCTAGTTCTTCAAAGCTAGACAAAGATGAAGGAGGAAAGAAAGTTGACCAGAAGCTCTACAAAAGTATTATTGGTTCACTTCTTTATCTTACGCATGCTTCTAGACTCCGACATTTTGTTTAGTGTTTGCATTTGTGCGGACTTCAATCGATCTCAAAGAATCTCATCTAAGTGCCGCAAAACGCATCATCAAATACATTACTACTACTTCAAATTTAGGTCTATGGTATCCCAAAGAATGAGATTTTACCCTCATTGGATATTCAGATGTAGATTTAGCAAGTTGCAGAGTTGATAGAAAGAGTACTTTCGGTACTTGCCAATTGCTGAAACAAACGATCATGATTCTCAAGGAAGCAAAGCACTATAGCTCTTTCAACAGCGGAAGCAGAGTATGTGGTCCTTGGAAGTTGCTATTATCAAATCTTATGGATAAAACAACAATTGAGAGATTTTGGAATCGAAGACTCATGCACCGAGATCAAATGTGACAACACTAGTGCAATTAATCTCACAAAGAATCCAATTCTTCATTCAAGAGTAAAGCACATAGAGATTCAACACCACCTTATAAGAGATCATGTTCAAAATGGAGAAGTTATGATTCAATTCATTGATTCAAAGAATCAACTGGAGGACATATTTATAAAGCCACTAGAGAAAAACCTATTTGAGTCTATTCACACCAGACTGAACATCATATCTTTTAATGTCTGAAGGAGCTCAGACTCAAAGATAGAGTTTGAAGGTGTCCAGACTCTGAAGACCAAGAGTTACGACTGTAAGTTATTTCGATACTGGTAATTAATTTTTGGTTAAAAACTTGAAAAGGTACGGTTACTCATTAATCTCTAATTGATTGAAGTTATTCTCCCAAGTTTTTTTTATGACATTTACTCATTTTCAAAAAGGCAGTTATCTATTTTTAAAAAGGCAGTTATTCTTTTTCGAAAATGTATTTTTATGTTTCCTTTTATATCGTTTCATTTACCTCGTTTCACTTGCTTTATATACTATTGAAATCAGTCTTCTTCGTTTTCACTCTCAAACCCTAAAAAGTTCCAAACTCCCACTTGCTCTCACTTTCCCCGTTGTTTAATCCAAAAGTTTTCACCTTTCGAGCAAGACCGTGAATTTCTCCTTTGAAGAGACAATGTCTTCGAGAAAGTCATCAAAATTGCAAGTAGGGGACCACGAAACATGCCTAAGGGTCCTACGCATTTCGACTTGACCAAAGAAGAAGATTCTACTCCATTACAGCGACAAAGTCAACAACAACGTTCTTAGCAGCATCAAACTCCTCCACCGACTCATCCAAAAGAAGAAGTGTTGGAAGAAGTGGAACTCCGTAAGAACGTTAACTCCTCAAGTTGCTTTCAAGCTTTATTCTAATTTGAAAAGAGGGGGAACCGCTATGTCCTTGATTGATGAATACTTGCGAGAGAGAGGTTATAAAAATGAGACTCTTTTTTCTGCGTGACATGGAAAAGATGATATTGCCAAAAAGGGATCAGCTGAAAAAGCATTCGCTAACGTTCCTAGTGACCCGCACTTTGGAACTACTAATCAACCACAAGGACAGGATGACGATGAACGTATGTTTACCCATTTTCAGCCTAAAGCAGGAGTGGCTGCAAACATTGCTGGTGATGGTTCAAGTCTTTTCAAATCGAAAAACCACAAGAGGGTTTACTTGAATTTGATGAAGAGAGGGGTCATGAACCCTAGGAGTGTCGATTTTGACTTCCTTGATTCGGTGAAAGTAAGTCTGCGAGAGAAGTTTGCTCTCTGCAATTGGAGCGATTTTGTTCTGAATCTACTACTACCTATCCTGAACTCACAGCATACTTTTACTCGAACTTATCTTTCATGGATGCAAACAGTTTCTCTTTCACAGTGAGCGAGAAGGAGTTTTTGGTAAATATGGACACATTGGCTGACATAATTAGGGTGGAAAGAGCGAGTTTCCAACCAATTAGCGTGTTTGTTGCTCTTGCTACTCTATCATTAGTGAAAGATCGAGATGCTGAAGGCAAGATTTCCTACTCTAGGATGAATGCTTCTAACATCTTGTTGCACAAGATCGTAATCAACTGCATTCATCCAAAGTCGACATCCAAGACTGATGTCTCTCGGTCTTAAGCAAAATTGATGTATGCCATCAACATTGGCTACAAATTCTCTCTGCCTCACACCATCTTGTTTCACATGTACAGAAGAGTAGTGAAGGATAATTGACAACTCCCTTATTATGCTCTTATCACACGTCTTTTTAGACATTTTAAAATTCATATCCCTGCACCATTATTTTTTACAACCATTTCTCTAATGGTGATTGGATTTAAAATGGTCACAAAGATGCGTTTGAATTAGATGAACAAGGTGTTGAAGCGTATGAAGGAGAAGTCTCCCGTCAAAGCAAAACAAGACTTTGTTGCAGCAAAGAGGAAAGGCAAGGAGCCCATGGCTGCTCCAGTCAAGATAAAAATAATTCTCATCTTGTAGGATGAAGAAGATGAGGATGAAATGACTCTTTCAGCCTTAAGAAATTTGAAGAGATTTGTTAGCTTTCAAGATAATCGAGAATAAATAGAGAAGAAAGATGAAAATCAAAGGAGACAGAGGAAGAAGGAAGAGAAAAAGAAGAAGAGGAAGGAAGAGAAGAAGAAGAAGAGGAAAGAAGAGGAGATGAAGAAGAAGCAGAAAGAAAAAGAAAGTAGAGGACAAGAAAGAAAAAAAGACCAGGGTCAAGAAAACTCTTTTGAGCCAACTTTGGCTGTCTCCTTGTCTAGTAATTCTGAGATGGTAGGAACTGGAACTGCTGACGCGCATCACTCTGAAGCTAAAGTTGATCAAGAAGAAATCTTACATACTCCACCTAAAGGCAACCAAACAGGGATAGCTGTTGGACAGAAAGGTATTTCTTCACCTATCTTTACTAGTGATGTGAGTCGTTCTGCAGCAAATCCAGAGAATGTTTATGCCTCTCATTATCCAGAAGCTTCCACTCATAGTCATGGTGGACAATTTGCTGAAGTTCCATCCATTCTCAAACCCCTGGAATCGACACGGTTGGTCTAGTGCTGCAACAGAATAAACAGCAGACTTTTCGAGACTGCTAGAGATTTTATTAGAAGTAAGAAAGCAGCAATATGATATGGGATATGAGATGCAAGATCTCAAGAATGCTTTCATGGCCACTTTAGCGTCTTTGCACGATCAGGTTAAATGCCCCAAGAATCAAGTGCGAGTCAACTAGCGAGTGAATATTTTCAGTCATTGAAGCAGAGTTTTGCAAGGCTTGAGAAGACAGTAAATTCTATGGGAGAGTTTAAACATGTTCGCCTTCCAAAACAGCCATAATTCTGACTCTATTTTCAACTAACTATTTTATTTGTTCTCCACTTTTTGCTATTGACAAAAAGGGGGAGAATTTGATGTAGATTTGATTTGACTTTGGTTTGTTGGATTTTTGGACTTATCTTTTGTATGGTTGTGGTTTGGTCTGAATGATTTGATCTTTTGATGCTTGCAGTAACTTAAGCTATGTTATTGATTATGGTAAAGATAGTTGTTTTTACAGGACTAATACGTTTTATGTGGTTGCAAAATCGCTACTATCATTATCATAATCTCTACTTATCTTTTATAAGAAATCTTGGTTTGCTTAAGTATTGTTTTGCAAGTCAATAGTGTTCAAATCTAGGGGAAAGTTTTGTCACCGTTAGAAATGGGGAGATTATTGGAGAAAACTTCCTTATTTGTTTTGAAATTGACAAAACGTTTTCATCAATCTAATTTGAAGATTTGTAGACTCAAGTGTTATAGTCTAACGATCTCTAGACTTTGTCGTCAAAGTCTGAAGACTCAAGACTCAAGATTTAAAGTCTAACATCACTGATAGTTTCCAAACCAACGAAGAAAAGGTTTATCCGATGAATAAAACTTGTCCAGATGCGAGTATATCTTTAAGAATTTGGTTCGTACGGTTGAAGAAAATCTCACGGCTGGAAATAGTATCTTGTGATCAGTTATTCTTATTGATATCAATTCAGATAATTAGATTTATTGATTGGCGAATATACTTGAAATGTTTTACTTATGGAAACCTAGATCCTGATTGTATGGGCGAGCAGGATTAGTGGGCTATCATCATATTCCTTAAATAACTCGAGATCTCCTTAATTAATTATGTCCAACAGGTAGATTGGAAAAACTAATCTGGAAGGTGCCAATGGTTATGAAGGCATGGAGGAGTATATAAGGAAGATGCTCAAGTTATTCGAGTGTGTGCATGAAAGAAAAATTCCAAAGTCTAAAGCTCCTAGTTCTTTGCTGTTTCATTTGTCGAGCTTAAATTGTACTCAAAAGAGAGATTAAATACTTGTAAGACCTTGAGGAAGTGTAGCAAAGTTTCTACACTGTAGAATCAAGGACATGAGATTATAAAATCTTTTTTGGTTCTTAGTGGAATCGAGCCAGTGGGATGTCAGTGCATAAGAGTGGTCGTAGGCTTGATCTAAGCCGAACCACTATAAACCTTGTGTTTCAATTCTCTTTCCCTAATTTCCTTACTTTTATTCGTAGCTTTATGTAATTGTTTATAGTTTTTTACATCTTCGGTCTATTATTCTCAGAAGACGACTTAATCAGTTAAGTTTTGCAAAAAATTCTTTGATTACCTATTCACCCCCTTTAAGTGCTCTTACTAGCCCTATCACCTTCCACCCTTGTTCAAGCTCCCGAACTAGTTCCGGCTGTGGTGGCGAACCTAGAGGCGTCACAAAGATGGTTGAAGTCGGGCGAAGGGGAAAAAAGGAGTCATTACACTCGAAAGATGGTCCCTCTTCCCGATTGACCTCCTCCAAATGATATGGGCAACTTGATGAAGCTCAAGGTCTCCCCTACTAACAAAATTCTTCCCATGCCCACAGCTCAGAAGTCTTTGAGGAGTGCGAGTGTGTCGAGGCCAGCGTCTCCTCCTCATAGCCCTGTGGAGAAGAGACCTAGCTCGTTGTTGGAGGTTCCTACCTCCCCTCTTGTGGATGACAAGGACCGGATCAAGCCTCCAATTTTGGTCTTATTAGTGCCGGTGGGGACTTGGTGCTTTCGGACAACTATTTTACTCTGACGATGATTTGCTCTCGCCTAGCTCGTCCCCAAAGGCTCCTACTACTTCAAGAAAGGTCGAGACCATCCAAAAGAAGCTTATGGCCCTTGATCCAACCCATTCTCCTGTTGCAATGTCAGCTGCTTCGGCGGCCTCATGACGAAAGCCAAATAAGTGGAGGTAGGTCCTCTTTTCTTTATATATATATATATATATATATATTGGTATTTGAAATGTGAGAGGTCTTCTTGCCCCCCCAACAACCTGAAGTTAGAAATCTCGTATCTTCTAATGGGCTTTGTCTAATTGGTTTGTTGGAAACCAAAGTTCCAGATTCTTTGTTTGACTTCATCTCGCCAAACTATTATCGGGTTGGAATTAGGTGGCCAACTATGATTTCACTCATAGGGGTAGAATTTGGGTGGGCTTGAACCCTTCTTTGGTGAATTTTGAAGTGATTTCTTCCAATAGCCAAGCAATTCATGGTAGTTTGAAGTTTATCATGTTTGGTATTTGCTGCTATGTCTCAATGGTATATGCTGAACATACATTTGTTGCGAGAAAGCCATTATGGGCAGATCTTATTCAGAGGAGTGTTTTACGCTGGAATGTAGCTTGGCTATGACTAGTGATTTCAATGCTATCGGGATCCCTTTGATCGAATTGCGCTTGGACACTTGGCTTCCTTGCTTTAATGATTTCAATCATTGTTTAATTCAATCTGAGTTAGAGGACCTGAGATATGTTGGCTTTCACTTTACTTAATCTACTTCCTCGGGGGTTAACCACAAGGTTAGGAAGATTGATCGAGTGCTTGTGAATACTAAATAGAGCCTTGACTTCTCTTATTCGGAAGCGTCTTTTCTTGCCAATTCAATTGTTGAGCGTAAACTTATACTCAAAAGAGAAGTTTATACATTTTTTAGACCTTGAGGAAGTGTAGCAGAGTCTCTAGAATGTAGAATCAATGACGTGATACTGTAACGACTCTTTTGGTTCATTATGAAATTCAGCTAGTGGGCTGTCAGTGCGGGAGAGTGGACGTAGGCTTGGATTAAGCCGAACCACTATAAACCTTGTGTTTTTATTCTCTTCCCTAAACTCTTTTACTTTACTCGTAATTTTATTTAATTGTTAGAGTCTCATTTCTATTTTAAAGTCTACTGTTAAACAAACTCAGGTTAAAAGTAAAGTTTTACACTATACTTCTCAAAAGTTTGTTTTCACACCTATTCACCCTCTTTAGGTGCTCGTACTAGCATTCACAATTGGTATTAGAGCCTGTGTACTCATTTAAATTGAAGTGTTTTTATTTCAGAGTTAACGATCCATGGCTAGTTTGTTGGCTCCAGGCTTGGTTGAAGGGCAAAGCAACACCAGACCGCCTTACTTTGATGGGAATGAATACAATATATGGAAAAACAAAATGAAGGCATTCCTAAGATCGAAAGACCCTCTTGAATGGGAAGTGGTAGACAAAGGAATTATTCCTAAAACTACAACAGTCTCAGAAAGGGGAAAAGAAGCTGTTGAGTCCAGCGATATGACTCAAGAAGAGATAACCAAGAAACAAGCTCTTAATGCAAAAGAAATTTATTCTTTATATTGTGCATTATCTCCTACTGAATATAACAGAATATCTTCTTGTGAAACAGCTAAAGAAGTATGGGATAGATTGCACATCACCTATGAAGGAACCGATCGAGTGAAAGAAACCAGAATCAATATTCTACTCGGTCAATATGAAGCATTCAAGATGAAACCAAGAGAATCTATCAATGACATGTTTAGTCGTTTTACAGAAATCGTGAATGGTCTTGAGTATCAAGGTCAACCAATCTCTGGACCCATGAAGATTAACAAGTTACTGCGTGGACTTTCCAAAAATTAGAATCACGTAAAGACCTCAATAAGGGAGACACAAAGGATCATGCCACTCTGCTGACGAATTAGTTGGCACCCTTCAATCTTATGAAGTGGAGCAAATCAATGAAGATGAGGATCCCAAATGTAAAAAATCTATTGCATTAAAATCTAATAATGATTCGATGTTACGATTCGAAGACGATATGGACAATAAAGAGCTTGCTCTCATGATAAGAAGGTTCAAAAAAACTGAACAAAAAGGGAAGAAGATTCAATTGGAAGAAACAAAGTTCTCAAAAGTTTCAAAATAAATCAGCTAAGGATGATGAATCCAATAAAGATGTGATTTACTTTGAATGCAAGAAAAAGGGACACATCGACCTAACCGTCCCTTCTGAAGAAAAAATAAAGGAAAAGCTGAGAAATACATAAAAGCAAAAACTTGGAGTGATACCGAATGTGAAGAGAGTGGTGATGATTATTCTAATATTTGTCTAATGGCACAATCGAATCGGATTCGGACTCGAGACAGCTTCAAACTCGGACCGGTGAAATTGAGGTAAGTAATTTAAAAATTCCTACTAAAGTCTCTAAATATATTGATAAATTGTGTCTTAGTTTCAAAATCTCTCTCAAGAGGATTTCCGAGCTAAAAAGAGAAAATTCTGCACTGAAGTAACTGGAGATTGTTTGGAAAGAAAATGTCGAAAATTTAGATAAAAGTGTTATTACTTTGAAAGAAAATGCAGACTCTCTTTCAAAAGAAAATGCACTTTGGAAAAATTATATTTCAAGTATTTCAAAAAGGTTTTCTATAGGATCTGAGAAATTAGAAAAAATTCTTTCAGCACAAAGACCTTACTTTAACAAATCAGGTTTGGGAATGACTACTGAAACCATTCATCTAATTGATTTTCCTAAAGTAAAGGAAAAAATTAAACAAAGACCTACAAAAGATTTTTATAGAAATCATTTCCAAAAAGTTTTTGTAAAACCTGTAGGCCGCAGTGCTCTCAAATGTTCTAAGTGCAACAGCTCAGAGCATTTTGAGGAAGAATGTCATATGGTTTAGAAACCCGTTAAGAAGGTTTGGGCAAAGATTGTATATTGCACTAACTCCATTGGACCCAAGAAAGTATGGGTACCAGAGAAAGCTTGAGTTCATTTTTAAATGCAGGTCACTATCAAGAAAAAGGTTAAATGGTACTTGGATAGTGGATTCTCATAACATATGACAAGTGACTCAAGTTGTTTCATAAAGCTTATGCAAGTTAATGGTGGAAAAGTTTCTTTTGGAGGAAATAGCAAAGGCAGAATTGCGGGATACCGTAAAGATTGGAAGTCTCAAATCAGTAGCGTTTCCTTAGTGGAATGACTCAACTACAACTTGCTGAGTATTAGACAACTGTGCAACACAAGTTACAAAATCAACTTTCAAGAAGGAATATGTTCAGGAACCAGTAAAGACTCATCTCAGACATTCACGGGGCAAAGACATGGGAATATATATCTCTTGGATATCAAACCAGAAAAATCCCAATGTCTAATTTCAATTTAAGAGGAAGCTAATCTGTGGCATAGAAAACTTGGCCACATCAATATGAAGCAAATAGCCAAGATCTCTGCAAAGAAGCTTGTTCGTGGACTACCCAACCTGACATACCAAAAATCTTAATTATGCACACCATGTGTATTGGGAAAATAGGTTAGAAATTTTTTCACACCAATAAATCAAGTTTCCACTAATCGTGTGATGCAGCTCTTGCATATGGATCTCTTTGGACCAACCAGAACCCAGAGTATTGGAGGTAAGAAATATTGCCTAGTAATAGTGGATGATTATTTATGATTTACTTGGGTATATTTCCTAGCAAGTAGGTCTGAAACATTTTCTTATTTTATAAAATTTGCTAAGAAAGTTCAAAATGAGAAAGGGTATGTTATTTCAAGTATACAGACAAACCATGGATGTGAGTTTGAAAATTAAGACTTTGCTAAATTCTGTGATGAATTTGGCTTTCAGCATGTGTTCTCCTCACCATACACTCCAAAGCATAATGGGGTTGTGGAAAAGAAGAATAGATCGTTGCAAGAAATGGCTAGAATACTTTAAATTGAAAGTAACATTTCCTCTCGTTTTTGGGCTAAAGCAATTTTTACAACGTGTTATATTATTAATAGTCTTCTTAAGGCCTATTCTGGAGAAAACTCCCAATGAGTTATTCAAAGAAAGAAACCAATTGTTTCCTATTTTTATGTGTTTGGATGCAAATGTTTTATATTGAAAAATACAAATGATCGAATTGGTAAGTTTGAAGAAAAATCAGACGAATGTATCTTCCTTGGATATTCAACCACTAGTAAAGCTTACAGAGTATACAACAAAAAGACTCAATCTATGGAGGAATCGATGAATGTCAAATTTCAAGACTTTATACAAAATCAATCGATTCAAACTCAACCTGAAGAATCTGAACCTGCTCCAAACTCTACAAAGTCTAAATCTCCAGAGATAGCTCAGACTTCAGAAGATTAGCAACAAATGATCATTGAAGAATCAAATGAAGAAAAAGATCAACAGTTTGACAAACCAACCAGCAACTAGAAGCACAAGCCTAGTCATCCCAAAGAACTCATTATTGGTGATATTGATGAAGCGATTTGTACAAGATCCAAAAGGCGTGAAGAGTCTAGTGTTGTGGCTCTTATTTCTGAAATAGAACCCAAGAGCATAGAAGAAGCTTTAACTAATGAAAGCTAGATTGAAGCTATGCAAAAAGAACTCAGGCAATTTGGTGTTAACGATGTCTGAGAATTGACTCCTAAACTAAAAGGTAAATCTATTATTGGAGCTAAATGGGTTTTTAGGAACAAGATGAACAAGAAAGGAAAAGTCATAAGGAATAAAGCAAAACTCGTGGTCAAAGGATATACGCAAGAAGAAGGGATATATTATGATGAGACTTACGCACCAATAGCGAGGTTAGAAGCAATTAGATTATTATTTGCCTTTGCTTGTTATAAGAATTTCAGGTTATTCCAAATGGACGTCAAAAGTGCTTTCCTAAATGGATTTATCCAAGAGAAAGTTTATGTGGAACAACCTCCCGGTTTTGAAGACCCAAGGAAATTAGACTTTGTATTCAAACTGAAAAAAGCGTTATATGGTTTAAAGCAAGCACCTCGAGCTTGGTACGACAGGTTAAGTAAGTTTTTAATTCAAAATGGCTTTATTAAAGGTAAAAGTAGACACTACCTTGTTTTTTTTTTTTTTTTTTTTTGGTAAAAGATAAGAAAAAGTAGACACTACCTTGTTTATCAAAAAGAAAGCAAAACTTTTTACTTGTTCAAATCTATGTTGATGACATTATTTTTGGATCACCTAACGAAAATATGTGCAAGAAATTCTCTAAGACCATGCAGGATGAGTTTGAAATGAGCATGATGGGTGAACTATCCTTTTTCTCGGACTTCAAGTAAAACAATTGAAGGAAAGAACCTTCATTCACCAAGAAAAATATGCTAAAGAATTTGTTTAAAAGTTCGATTTGAAGAATTGTAAAAAGACGGATATACCAATGTCAAGTTCCTTGAAGTTGGACAAAGATGAAGGAGGAAAGAAAGTTGACCAGAGGCTATACAGGAATATCATTGGTTCACTTCTTTATCTTACTGCTTCTAGACCTGACATTTTGTTTAATGTTTGTATTTGTTCAATCAAATCCCAAAGAATCTCATTTAAGTGCTGCAAAACGTATCATCAAATACGTTGCATCAACCTCTAATTTGGGTCTTTGGTTTTCTAAAGAATGAGACTTTACTCTCCTTGGATATTTAGACGCAGACCTAGCGGGATGCGAGTTGATAGAAAGAGCATCTCGGGCACCTGTCAATTGCTTAGAAACAGGACAGTATCTTGATTTTCGAGGAAGCAAAGCACTGTAGCTCTTTCAACAACAGAAGCAGAGTATGTGGCTCTTGGAAGTTGTTGTTCTCAAATCTTGTGGATAAAACGACAGTTAAGAGACTTTGGAATCGAAGATTCATGTACTGAGATCAAATGTGACAACACAAGCGCAATTAATCTCACCAAGAATCCAATTCTTCATTCAAGAGCAAAGCATATAGAGATTCAACATCATTTCATTAGACACCATGTTCAAAATGGAGAAGTCTTGATTCAATTCATTGATTCAAAAAATCAACTAGCGGATATTTTTACAAAGCCTTTAGAGAAAAGTCAATTCGAGCTTATTCGTTCCAGACTCAATATCTTAAAGTCAAGAAGAAGTCCAAACTCAAGACTAAAAAGTCTAAAGATACTCAGACTCAAAAGATCAAGAATCATGACTGTAAGTTATTTCTGTTTTAGAAATTTATCTCACGGATAAAATCTCGAAAAGGTACGTTCATCTATTAATTTGTAATCGATTGATGTTATCTGCCCCAGTTCTCGTAATTATTGCAATCATTCCTTTTCGAAAAAAGAAGTTATCTTTTGAAATGACGGTTATCTATTTTTCAAAAAGGCAGTTATTTTTGAAAATGCATTTTCTATTTTTCCTTTTACGTCATTCCGTATACCTCGTTTCGACCGCCTTATATACCGATCGTCTTCTTCACAAACCCTAAAAGCACAAAACATCACTTTCTTAGTTTTACTCTCTAGTTTAATCTTCAAAGTTCTCATCTTTCTTGTGAATCAAGTTTGGAATCTCTCAAAGACTATGAGAATGGCTTCCCAAAGAAAGTCTTCAAGGATCGCAAACAGGGGACCACAACACATGCGTGAGGGTCCTATGCATTTTGACCTCACCGAGAAAGAAGAATCTCCAAGACAGCAGCAGAGCCCACAACATTCTTAACCACGTCAATCTCCTCAAGCTAGACCTCAAGATATTCATCATCAAGTGGAGGAAGAGATCATTGAAGATGCAGAACCTGTAAGAACTCAAAAGCCCGCTTTTACATTTAAGCTCTACTCGCCTTGAAGAAGGGAGGTACTCCCTTGAACTATATTGATGAATTTTTGAAAGAGAAAGGGTATCGAAATGAAACCCACTTCTTGCGAACAATGGAACGATTGGGAGTTGCTCTGCGAGGTCAGCGAAAGAGCATTTGCGAATATTCCAAGCGATCCACGTGTTGGAGGTCTTAGTCAACCTGATGGGAATGATGATGACAAAATGTACACTCATTTTAAGCCTAGACTGGATGTTGCGGCAACTATTCGAAGCAAAAGGACAGATTTGTTTCGCTCGAAGGAACACAAGTGACTTTACTCTAAGTTGCTAAAGCAAGGGGTGATCAACCCAAGAAGTGTGGACTTTGATTTTCTTGATTCTCTTAATGTGAAGCTACGAGAGAAATTCACTCTACTTCAACTTGAACAATTTTTCTCTGAAACAACAGTTGCTCATCAACTTACTGTGTACTTCTATTCTAATCTAAGCTTCTCGGATGCGAATAGATTTTCTTTTAATGTTTGAGACTAGGACTATATTGTTGATATTGACATATTGGCGGATGTAATTGGAGTAGAAAGAGGGGCATTCCAGTCAATTAGTGTGTTTATTGGTCGTGCAACGGTAGAGCTTGTTCGAGATGGAATGGCGGAAGAACGAATTCCGTACTTGAGGATGAATGCCTCAAATATTTTGCTTCACAAGATCGTGATCAATTGCCTTAGACCCAAATCGACTTCGAAGACTAATGTCTCCAACTCAGAAGCAAAGCTGATGTATACTATCAACGCTGGCAAAAAGTTCTCTCTGCCACAGACTATCATGTTTCACATGTATAGAACGATGGTGAAAGACAATGGTCAACTTCCTTACTCAGCGCTTGTTACAAAGTTATTCAGACATTTGAATATTCAGCCTCCTAAGATTCTATGTGTTCGTACCTGTGATCAAATGGTAGTAGGACTGAAAATGGTTTCCAAAATGCGTCTAAAGGAGCTGAACAAAGCTTTGGAGTGATTTAAGGAGAAAACGCTTGTTAAGACTCACCAAGTTTCTTCGGCTGCAAAACGGAAAGGGAAAGAACCATTGACTGCTCCGTCTAAGAAAAGAAGAGCACTCATCTTGGAGAATGAAGAAGATGAGGAAGATATCACCATTTTCTGCTCTTGCATTGAGAAACCTACAACGTTCTGTTCCAGAGACAGAGGAGAGAGAGGATCAAGACAGAGAAGAGTCCGAGCAAAGAAGTGGAGAGAGAGAATTGATGAGAAAAGAAGCTGAGGAAGAAAAGACTGCAGAAGAAGAAGAGGGCATAGGTGAACAAGAAGAAACAGAGCATGAAGAGTACTTCTCACCGCCTGAAAGCGATGAAACAGGGGGAGTTGCTGAGAAAAGAGGTACCTCTTCAATCGCTTTTACTAGTGAAGATGTTAGCCGTTCATTTGCAGATCCAGAAAATGTGTATGCTTCTCAATACCCTGAGGAAGGTCATGAGGCTTCATCTCCAAATATGGGTGCTCATGTTGAAATGCCATCATCTGCCAATACTCCTATTGATCATGCAGAAGCAAGCACTCAAACTGATAACTCAGTAGACTTTCGAAGACTGCTTGATATTCTTATGAAGATGCAAGGCCAGATTTATGCCATGGGATGCAAAGTTCAAAACTTACAGAATGCTAGTCAAGCCTCTTCAGTTTCTTTGCATGATCAAATTCATGCCCTTGCTCTTCAAGTTCAAGCAAATGCCAAGGGTGAAGAAGTGGCTCAACTGAAAGAGGATTTGAAAAAGCTGGAAGGGATTGTCCAGTCGATGGGAGATTTTCAGCTTGTTCGCATTCCAAAGCAATCCTAATTCCATTCTCTTTTCATTTCTACCTTTTGAATGCTAACAAAAAGGGGAGATGGTGCAGATTTGAGATTTGACTCTTGTTTGATATGACTTTTTTTTATTTTTGATTGACTTTACTTTTGTTTGGTTGTGGTTGTGACTGGTTTGGATTTGGATTGTTTGATCGTTTAATGTTTGCAGTATCTTAAGCCATGTTGGTATTCATGGCAAAGATAGTTGTTTTTAACAGGACTAACTTATTTCCTGTTAATGCATATTTATTACTATCTTTACTAAACCAATTATCTTTTGTGAGATATCCATGTCTGTTTGAGTATTGTCTTGCAGGTCAAAAATATCCAAATCTGCAAGAAAATTTTGTCACCATCAAAAAGGGGGAGATTGTTGGAGAAAACCTCATTGGGTGTTTTGAAACTGAGAAAACGTTTCCATCAATCTAGTCTGAAGACTTGTAGACTCTTTCGTCAAAATCTAAAGACCACCGAACCACCAGACTCAAGATTCAAAATCTACCCTCATTGATAGTTTCTAGATCGTCGAAGAAAACCTATCCAGAATTGAGTATTTCTTTAAGGATTTGGTTCTATCGACTAAAGAATATCTCTCGGCTAGATATAGCATCTCGGAATCTATTATTCGTCTTGAGATTAATTCAAGTATTTTAGATCCGTTGATTGGCAAAGCATACTTGGAAGATTTTACTTATGGAAACCAAGATCCTGATTATATGGGCGAGCAGGATTGGTGGGCTATCATCACATTAAGTAACTCAAGATCTCCCTAATTGATTATGTCCAACGGGTATATTGGAAAAACTCCTTTGGAAGGTGCCAACGGTTATAAGGCATGGAGGAGTATATAAGGAAGATGCTTTGGTTATTTGAAGTAGTGCACGATAGAAAAAATCCAAAGTTTGAA
Organism: Eucalyptus grandis; assembly: GCF_016545825.1. Lineage (NCBI taxonomy): Eukaryota > Viridiplantae > Streptophyta > Magnoliopsida > Myrtales > Myrtaceae > Eucalyptus > Eucalyptus grandis. The sequence goes on along the minus strand of NC_052622.1, from coordinate 48,747,055 downwards.
ACTCCTTATTCTTTGCCAATTCAATTGTTAAGCGTAAACTTGTACTCAAAAGAGAAGTTTATACATTTCTGAGGCCTTGAGGAAATATAGCAAAGTCTCTACAATGTGGAATCAAGAACTTGATACTGTAACAACTCTTTTGATTCATAGTGAAATCTAGCCGATGGGCTGTCAGTGCGGGAGAGTAGACATAGGTTTTGATTAAGCCAAACCACTATAAACCTTGTGTTTTTATTCTCTTCCCTAAACCCTTTTACTTTACTCGTAACTTTATTTAATTGTTAGAGTCTCGTTTTTATTTTAAAGTCTACTGTTAAACAGACTCAAGTTAAAAGTAAAATTTTACACTATACTTCTCAAAAGTTTGTTTTCGCACTTATTCACCCCATCTAGGTGCTCGTACTAGCATTCACAGTATTGTCATCACCAACTCATGGGGAATGGAATCATACATATCCATTTGCCAATCTCTTAGCCTATTCATCATGAGTGTCCTTTATATCATAGGGGATAGAGTCCGCATGATGTGGCCATTATTTAACATCATACCATGGCTACACAAGCTATGTCATCACAGCATTTCATGTCATCTCAACCTTCTAGAAAATCATCTCATACAATAGAATATCTAGCTAACTCAAAGTATCATCTACATATTTATATAAGAGAATTTGCTCTCTAGCAAATTGGTCATGGGAAAGGTCATCTTCACTTGACATCATACACGCAAATAACGGTAGTATCACGATTGCCATGCAAGTAATTATAATATACTTAGATAATCGGCATTTTAGAAATCGACTATTAACAACTCAGAGGATTGGAAACTCTAATCAATAACTTGATTAGTTAGACAACACTTAATCAATAAATCGGTAACTTTGTTAGTATGACAAGATCACTTTCAAATCTAGTTTCTCCATTTTCACATTTTTCACACCTAAAATAACCCCCAAATTGTGGGTAAGTACACTATCGGTGTCAAAACTTGTGTACGGCGCTCACTTTAGTGCCAAAACTTTATTTTGGATCACTTAAATGCCAAATCAAAGGAAGAACTATCACTTTGATGCCATCGGCTAGAGATTATGACCAAAATAATTACGTGGCTTTTATATTTTTTTTTTAAAAAAATCGACATGGCTTTTAAACAATGTCGTTTTCCATCCTCCTTAAAAAAATGACGTCGTTTTGCCATCATAAGTGGATGGCCTCACAAAAATGACGCCACACAGCTCATTTGGAATTGAAATTAGGGTTTTTTTGTCCAATCCTTGCCCAACGTCAACCTAGCTCACTTGGCCACTGTTGCTTGGCCACCGTGCTCGGCCACCATCGCTTGGCCTCCATCGTAGTTGCTTGACTAGGTGAGCAAGGAGAGGCTAAGGTTGTTTCTCGGGCAAGAAGCGATGGGAAGAATAGGAGGCGAGGGCAAAGGAGGAGGAGGAAAAGGGGGGTCGAAGGTGGAGAGAGAGAAGAGAAGGAGGACGAGGGAAACAAGGAGGCAGAGTTGTGTTGGTGCCGGTGTCAATGCCGCTGCAAATGTCGCTACTAGTGCTAGTGTTGATGTCGTTCTTTGGGGAAGAAGACGATGGGGAAGCCCTGCCATGCCCTCTCTCTCTCTCTCTCTCTCTCTCTCTCTCTCTCTCTCTCTCTCTCTCAATTTGGCGATTTAGGGTTTTGACTTGGGAAAAAGACACCAAATGATGTCGTTTTGTGGTCTAGATGCTGACTGTACTCTCCAACGAGCCACATCAACTTCAAAAATTAAAAAATTAAAAAAAGTGTCACGTCAAATTTCCAATCAATCATATCGGAGTTGGCACTAAAATGATCGTTTTTCAAACTTTTTGGCACTTAAGTAATCCAAAATAAAGTTTTAGCACCAAAGTGAGCGTCGTACACAAGTTTTAGCACTGATAGTGTACTTACCCTCCCAAATTGTATGGAAATCAATCAATTACCTACTAGGCATGAAAATCAACTTTGTGATTTAAACATGCTATTATTTTCCAGAGTTACATTCTTGCCTCAATAACGTTTCTCAATTAACAATTTTCTTTACTCTCAACTTTCAATTTTCCCTTAATCAAGCCATATTAACTAAAAACCAAAGACCATTCATTTGTTATCTAAATCATACGAGTATTTTATTTATACTACGAGCATGCCACAAGTTTTATAAAATTACCAAAACAATACTTCTAAATTAATTACACATTTAGGTCCAATTGCATAGTAAGATACTTTATCTTGGGGATAAGTACACTAATGGTGCCATAAGTTGTGTACGGCGCTCACTTTGGTGCCAAAAGTTTCCCTTAGATCACTTAAGTGCCAAAATCGGAGGAAAAACTATCACTTTGGTGCCACCGGCGAGAAATTCCGACCAAAATAATTACATGGCATTTATATTTAAAAAAAAAATTGATGTGGCTTAAGATTGTCCACGGTGGATAGCATAAAACGATGTTGTTTTCCTTTCTTCGTAAGAAACGACGTTGTTTCTTGCCATCCATCGTGGATTTACATAAGAAACAACGTCGCCTTGCTCCATAGCAAAAACGATGTCGTTGCAAAGGGAGTAAAATAGGGTTCGTATACGGTTCTCCTCGACGCTGGCCATAGCTTGCTCACCCACCGTCGTTCACCCACCGCCATTCGCTCGCCCGCCGTCGCTCGCCTGTCGTCGCTCGGCCATCGCTGTAGTTGCACCGTCGTTCACGATCGTTCAGGTTTGTCATGTTCTCTACGTGGATCAATTTTGTGAAAAATTTAGGGTTCCGATGGGCAAGTTAGGGCACGGAGGGCAACTTGAGGGCTCAGCTTAGGGGGAAAGTAGTGGGAAAAGTGGTGAGGATGTCACTTTTATGGGGACGGAATAGAAAAATTGATTCTTCCATCGTTCATTCGCTTTCTGTTGTGGGGACCGAATAGAAAAACAGGGTGCGGAAGGGCTTGACTCGGATGGAAACAGTAGTGGGACCGAATTTGTTTGTTTAATTAATTGGACTGCTTTTGTGGGGGACCGAATGTGAATGTGATTAAATTGAAAAATGGGTGGTGAGGACCTCACTTTGTTTATTTAATTCGGTTTCTTTTGTTTCTGTAAATGCATCGAATTGGGGAGATTTTAGTCGCATTTGTTCCTTGACAACAAAACGACAAGAACCTGCATGTGAAGTTGCCGATTCTGTCATGTGTTTCCAACAAAACGACAATGACTCTTTTCCTCTCTTTTTTCATTGGGTGCAGCATCGACATGGACGCAAATCAAGTAGGCATCATTGTTTGCTATGGTGGAGAGTTTGTTATTGGCACTGAAGATTGGAATATAATGGTGGAAATGAAGGTACTATTTATGTCAATGTTTGGAAGCCATCATATATTGATTTCATGAGGGATTTGGTATATTTTTTACGATGCAAAGTGCAAAAACTACATTATTGTGTTCCTGGGAAAGAATTGAAGGATGGGTTGAGATTTTTTAATGACGATAATGGTATTAAGGATATCATTTACCATTATCTTCACGGTGAAGAAGCTAAGGTATATGTTGAGTATTATAGTGAGGATGAGGATGAGGATGAGGATGGGGATGAGCAGACCACCACTGAAGGAGGAGAAGTGAGGGATCCTGTTCAAGCGAGTAATCAGGTTGGGGATGAGTTTAGGTTAGATGGAGGGCAAAATGATAGGGAGATAAGTCATATTGATAGAGATGAACAAATAGGGATATGTCCTGAAATCTTGGATGAAGATTTGGGTGAAGATGTGGGCGATGAAGACTTCATTGGATTAGAATGGGAAATTGCTTTATCTAGTGAATTGGAAGATGAATATTTGGCTTTAGTAAATTTCCCAAGTGACGAAGATGATGATGAACTCGCACAATCAAGACAAAAGCAAAGAGAATTTCTGAGAAAAAAACTTGCAGCTTCAGCAAAAAGGCTCGAGCCAGTAAATAGGGATGGAGATCCAGCTGAGGGTAATAGAAGTGAAGATGAAGAAAGCTGTGGCGATGAAGTTGCTGGTTCAGAAAATGAGCTTGACAATGATGATGAAGAACCTGCTCCTCGAAGAAAAAGTAAGTACCCTTGCTATGATCCGACTATTGATAAACCTGTTTTGTCGGTGAGCATGAGATTTGATGATGCCAAACAGTTCAAGGAAGCTGTTGTGAAGAACTCAATTGGTGAACAGAGGAGCGTTAAATTCATTAGAAACACGAAGGAGTTTGTGAGAGCTAAGTGCTCACAACCTAATTGTTCATGGAAACTCTATGCTACACTTAGTAAGAATGGGTCATTCCAGATTAGGTCCTTTCAGGAGGAGCATACTTGTCCAATTATCTTTAACAATAAAAGGGTAACAAGTGTGTGGTTATCAAAGCATTTTTTTCAATACTATCAAAGCAATGCCTGAGATCAAGAGTCCTCAATTTCAACAGTTAGTGAATGAGCAAGTGGGGGTTAATGTGTTGAGGAATCAATGTAAGAGAGCGAAGATGAGGGTGATGAAGATATTGATGGGTGGGTATAAGGAAGAATATGCGCAGGTATGGGATTATGCTGGTGAATGTATGTTTCAAAACCCATCTAGTAGGGTATATGTAGAGGTTGTGGAGAGGCCACTCCCTGATCTTGGGCCTAGATTTGATAGATTTTATATCTGTTTTGATGCATGCAAATGAGGCTTCTTGGCTGGTTGTAGAAGAGTTATAGGATTGGATGGATGCTTTCTAAAGGTTTTATGCAAGGGGGAGTTATTGGCTGCTGTGGGGAGAGATGCCAATAATCAAATGTTCCCGATAGCTTGGGCGGTGGTAAAGATAGAGAACAAGGATATTTGGTCCTGGTTCCTAAAAAATTTAATGGCTGACCTTGAGATAACCGATGGGGGGATGGGCATTCATGAGCGACTAACAGAAGGTAATTTCATTGTCAATTAATTCACTCCCTTTTAATATTAGTCACTTGCATATTTTTCTTAACTTGTATTTATTGGTTTGAATTTTTGTAGGGACTTATTCCTGCATTGGCTAAATTGATGCCACATGCTGAGCATAGAATGTGCGCGAGGCACATATATGCAAACTGGTCAAGGAACTTCAAAGAAGACAGGCTGTAAAGCAGTTCTGGCATATAGCAAAGAGTACGAATATGGCCGATTTCATATTAGCCAAATAAGGATTGTTGCAGCTGACAAAGGAAGGTTTTGATGCACTCTTCCAAACAGAAGCTAAGCACTGGTGTCAGGCCTTCTTCAGCAAAGAGTTCAAATGCGATATCATTGATAACAACCTCGGTGAAGCTTTCAATGGTAGAATTTTAGAGGCCAGTGCAAACCAATCATCGCATGCTTGATGATATTCGAAAGTTATGGTTATGACTAGACCGCATAGGCAAAGAGATGAGGCTACAAAATGGAGTAGAGATTGTGGCCCTAGGATTATGAAGAGATTGGATGCAAATATTGCTGCTAGTAGGTTCTGTCATCCAGTTTGGAATGGAGATAATGGATATGAGATTATTCAAAATCAGGATAAGTATGTTGTCAACCTGGATAGAAGAAAGTGTTCATGCCGAGCCTGGCAACTGAATGGAATTCCCTGTGCCCATGCCATTTGTGCTATTCAGATGAAGCAAGAAAACCCAGATGATTACCTACATGATTAGTACAAAAAAAGCTCATACCTTGCTTCATACCAATTCACGATGCAGCCTATCAGAAGCAGCAAATTTTGGGAGCCAACAAATCATGAAAGCCCTCTACCTTTACCGCTGAAGAAGCAAATAGGAAGGCCAAAAAGAGACGAAGAATGCAGCGGAAGAGGCATCAAGTCAAAGGATGAGTAGGACTGGATCAAAGATGAAATGCTCATATTGCCGCAAGGAATGGCACAATAAGAAAGGTTGTGAGCTGAAAAAGCAGCATCAACAGCAAGATGTAATGGCTGATTCAATGCCAGGGACAGGACCTACTGAAGAGTTTCTTGTTGGGCCTATTGAAGGAAGGACAGAAGGCCCTGCTGTAATGCCTACTAAAGGGCAAACAGAAAGCCATGTTGTAAGGTAAGTATCCTCTTTGTCTTAGTAACTTTACAGTTCTTATTCGATAGTGTTGTTGGTTATAATCCTAATATAGTACATTGTTGTAAGGCCTACTAAAGGGCCAGAAAAAGACCCTGTTATAGGCTCAAGTGCAAGGATAGGGATTGGAATGGGCAGGACAGCAACAACAACAACTGAGTCCACTGTTGAGCAAATAAGAAAAAAATATCCTGTAAGTTGTATATCGCTGTGTTTGGTCTTTTATGGGCTAAAATTTACATTTGTTATGTGTTTCTCAGGTGAGAAGACGAGCAACTGCACAAGTTGCAAAGGTTGCTACAAAGATTATTGCTGATGAAAATGATGCACCACAGCAAACAAGAGGGGCTCTTGGAAAAAGATTAAGGCAATATGGTTATGGGATTTACACAGATGAACGTACTGGAATGACTATTTTGAATGTAAGATTTATAGGCCTCATGCATTTAATTTGTTGTATTTCAATTCATTTGGTTGACAATATCACTATATTCTTGTAGCCTCGGAGAACTTCGGAGGTACTTCTCTCTCAAGGTGGGCCAACTCAAGAATCAAGGGCGCAGCCAAAGAAGAGTGCTCCAAAGAAGAAGAAGACATCGGGTACAGCTGCAAAACAGCCATCCAAAAAGAACCCAGCACCAGTTCCATCTCAACCAATGATTGGGAGCAGTAGTGATGATATGGACCAACACATGACACGTGGTAGAACAAAAATAGCCACCGTCAAAAACAAGGAAAAGGAAAATGAGGTGACAGAAAGCCCAGTTAAAGAACCTGCACATCCAGTTCGAAAGAGTGCTCGGATTATGAATCAATTCAAAGCTCCAAGAGGAAAAGGAGATCAAGGTGTTGTCAATATTGACTTATGGGAGGGTGCTGGACATGGTCTCTTTTTATGTAATGCTGGACATGGTTTTTTTCATGTGATGCTGGACATGGTCTTTTTCATGTTTTCTTTTTTTAGGAGTGTGTTTGATTGATGGTAGTTGTTGCCTGCAATGCCATTGTTTTTTTTAAGAGAGTGTTGAACTTTCGATGATTGGGGAGTGAAGTTAGACATGCTTTTCTTTTCTTTTGTAAACAATCAAACAATGTTAATGGCAAGTACTGGAATGACTATTCATTTTCCCTTGTGTTGGTTTCAGCTAGAATGCTAGCAAGTCAGTTATGCTGCTGTATATTTTATTTTTGCTGTTATTGCAATGTTGTTGTTGCTGCACTGTTGCTGTCAGCATTGTTGGTTAAAGTTGTGGATTATAATGAATTTGTAGGGTTCTGATTATATGTGTTGCTACAAGAACACTTTGGGTGCTGGTACATATTGTTGCACCCGGGCTGGTGTAAGAAGATGCACCAGCAACTCAACTGGTGCAAGAACAAGGTGCATTTGGAATGTGACATTTGGCACTAACATGTTCTTTTTTAAAAAAACTTGTGCAACATAAGTGATCTTTGTAATCGCGACTGGCACTTAAATGATCACTTTTATAAAAACTTGGCACTCAAGTGATCACTATTTACAACTTATGGCACTGAAATGGTCAATCGTGAATTTGCCACCATCCTTTAATTTCGGCCATGGTTTGCAGTTGCAGCAAACTAGCAAACCAGCAAACTAGCAAACCAGCAAATTATCGAACTATTACTAAATAAAAAATGCAACAAACCATCATCAAATAAAAAAATGCAGCAAACCATCATCAAATAAAAAAATGCAACAAACCATTACCAAAAGCTTTCAATGCAGCAAACCATTATCAAATAAAAATGCAACAAACCATTACCAAAAGCTTTCAATGCAGCAAACCATTACCAAACAGAAAATTGCAGCAAACCATTACTAAAAGCTTTCAATGCAACAAACCATTACCAAACAGAAAAATGCAGCAAACCATTACTAAAAGTTTTCAATGCAGCAAAGCATTACCAAATAAAAAATGCAGCAAACCATTACTAAACAGAAAAATGCAGCAAACCATTACTAAAAGCTTTCAATGCAGCAAACTATTACCAAATAAAAAATGTAGCAAACCATTATATTTGAAGCAAAAACTAACCAAAACAAACATTGACAATACACAACTAAACAACAAAACTTTTAAGTGCTCACAACTAATGCATTCCAAGTCCAACCTTACATTTCTACCCATAGATTACAACAACAAAACATTCTGCTCCATACAAAAATTGCAGCAAACCAAAAAACACATTTTACTTATAAATAATCCAATACAAGTGCATATTCCACGTCTTCGACTATGGTAGACATACAAACTTCTTCTCATTACTCACTTTACATTTGAATAAACTACCCAAGAGAATAAGAACACAATCAACGCTCGATAAAAGTTTCTTTCGATTTTTAGCCTTGAAACCTCCCTCTTCAAATGGTCCACCAGAGATGTTAAACCCTTCATTTGAGCTTGCATTGAGTCGACATCCTCTAACTCGTCCATTAACATAGGTGGAGGTTGATTTCAGCCTTTAAGTAATTCCAATATCACCTCTGTCGCTCGATCAGAGAATTTTCTATCAATCCATTTGAAATATTGGCACTTCGAGCCTTCTCTATATCTGCCGCATCCATGGAATCTTCTCTCGGTAACCCACAATAACAGTAATACTCACCATCTAATTCGCTTTTCTTATAGGAATGTGAACCGCTACTGAAGCTTTTGTCCTCCATTTGCAAGAGCGAGCTGATAACTTTGGGAGAAAATTGAAGTATGTACTCGAAATGATCGAATTGGGGATTTAAGGTTTTCAACTTCCGGTTTTAATCGAAATTGGGGATTTAGGGTTTCTTATTTGGGGAAAAACGGTAAACGGCATCGTTTTGTTCTTTGTATGCTGATTGTATTCTCCGGGGATCCACGTCGGCGTCAAAAATTAATAAAAAACTGCCACGTCGGATTTCCGGCCAACCAAATCGGCGATGGCACCAAAGTGATCGTTTTTCAAAAATTTTGGCACTTAAGTGATCCGATGGAAACTTTTGGCACCAAAGTGAGCGCCGTACACAACTTATGGCACCATTAGTGTACTTATCTCCTTTTATCTTGATTAAGCAATTATCTCTAAAAATAACTTAACCACTTTCACAATAAGGCTCCTCATGCTGTGAATAGCCCCCAAAATTTCCAGTTAGTACGAATTAGTGCCTTAGCTTGGTCAAGTTACAAATTTGCTAGTAAAGCTTCAAAACTAGTTATTTTGAAGCGTTTTGATTTTCCTCTATTAATCTAACTTAATAACCCATTAATTAGCCCTTTCCTTTCTGAAAGTTATAGAATTGCCCCAAGACATGTCAAAATTTACTAAAAAGCCCCTTTTTGGTCTAGTTTTAACATTTCCTCATTTTTCCCATATAAGATGTAACAAAACCAATTGGGTATTCTTTCAAACACCTTCTAGGAATGTGTTAAAGATTTCAATATAGGCAAAGAATCACCATAACTCTACATGTCAATCTTGAAACCTACTTGCACTTAAGATCAATTTTTAAACTAATAGATTTCAACCAACCAAGCCAAAAATACTAAGTAGAGATCAATCTAATGTAGCCTTAGAGATTTCACTTACCTTGAATGGGACCTAGAACAACCAAGCCTTTAATTACTTTGTAAGATTCTTGAAAGTTGAGGCTAAAACAACAATCTAGTTGGATAGTTGAAGGTTGATTGAAAACTTTAAATTGGAAAAAGTTGTTTCTTTTATGGAAAATGGGAAGATGAACCAATTCTTGAAGTGGAAATAGAAAGGGGTGATGTCTTGGCCAAGAAAGGGAAAGACGACGTTCTTTTATTTTCTTTTTCTTAACTTCACTTATAATGATTACTACAAACCTTGGTTGAGTTAAATGTCATAAGTGATGTCGTTTTAATCGCTACATTCAATGACACAAATAAGAACACGTGGGCTAAATACTAGGTGAAGAATGCAAAGAATTGTTCAAGTAAAAGGGTGACAAGTAGCTTACTTTGGTTATAGTTTATCAAGATATTTTCCATTTCAGTAAATATATAAGAAATTGATGCTCCTTGTAAACAGTGACAAGTCAAAAAAAAAATTTGAACCCAATGATATTATCAACAAAATATATCGAATATTAGAAAAATCTCAACTTAGTCAATTTTGACTTTGAAAATTAATCAATAAGTATTTCGAAGCATAACTATCCCTATCAATAATTACTATGGCAATACATGATTCACCTTACTCTATAGAATCAACATGTATATATAAATATCTATTAATGTATAAAATCTCAAATATCTCACTTTCACTACCGCCGCCACCCCCACGTTCATAACCTAGCAATTGAGGTCCCTCACTAATTCGACAAGCAGGTCTATAGAGTCACCCATTCTTCAAAGGAAACATTTAAGGAGAAAATTTGTTGAAAGTGGATCCTTGTTCAGGTCAAGTATGGATCGTTCAATTTATATTGCACATAAATAGGTGAGAATGAGTTTAATAGGTTAATTGGATCAAATTATTTTTAACCAGACTTGACCAAACCTGCCCATTTAATAGGCTTAGATATTTGTAAAGATCAATTAGTTTTTTTTTTTTTTGTCAAATAAGATTAACTAGTTATTGAATCTCATTCTAGAATTTTGTAACTGTGACAAATCCTTTAAAATTTCAATTCCACGTCAAAAACATTGATATAGAGACATTCTACAAGATTATAAATATTTTAAAACAACTCTATTGTTAAAATATCCAACGTTATTTGACTATGGGATTTACATGCTTTTTATGCATGCAGTCTCTCTTCAATCTATAAATTTAAACTTTTGGGATGGATTTTCTACTATCTACTACGACTATTTTTGTTCTGCACATACCAAAATAAGCACATATAATATTCCTCCGTTGATTGTTTATCGAGTTTTTCTCTTTTCTACATAATATAACAAGTATTCAATAGATGTCATAACATTCCAACAGTACAGTCGTCATGCATCGGATAAGGATGAGAGGGAAAAGGTACAAACATGGCTGGTCATTGAATCCCAGTTGAGTAATCTCCAATTGGTTTATCAGTGAAATACTTGTTTAAACTTTATGGCTGTTTTTTCTTCTCTCGAACTTGTGAATATAATGGAAGGCTAAGATCGAGACCATGGTCACGATGAAATTCCTGTGCTCTTTTAAGATCTCACGCTTCATTATCTACACTCCTTTAGAAAGCTTCGCTCACACAACAGGATTAACTACATCACACTTCTACTTCCTCGCTCCACCTTCTCAGACAAACACAATTACTCGATCAATTCGTCAATAGTCATGAGCAAGGACTCTAAAGGACAAATGGAAACCTGCTATTAAGATAGAAAAATATACTGACACAAATTTTGTTCCGATGTTATCATAAAGGACAAAGCAAAGTGCAAGGGAATATTAAAGTGTACACGTATGAAGTGGACTCAATTATCGCACGAACATGCTCACATGCAATGCTATTGGTGCTTTGATAGAAAATTGAGTTCCAGCACGCCTTGAATTTATTTTCTTAATCTAATAATAAATAAAAAATTGAAGAGAAAACCAACGAGCAATGAAGGTACCCCTAGTCTTCATTTTTTATTTGTCTGAAAACTTTAATCGAATTTAAATTAACGCTAGATGCCAGACAAACCCAACAAGTGGGCTTCGGTTCAATGAACATAGATTGCGATACAGATGTAAAATGTAGATTGCGATAAAGCCTAGTCTCTTTCTGCGGGACGGAGGTGGATTAAATAGTTAATTTGGATTGACCGCCCATTTGACAGGTCTATATATAAAGAAAAAATGTCCAAAAATTTTTAAATTTACGACACTTTTACTAATTCAATTCTAATTTTTTTAATTTTTTCGATTGAATCTCAAACATTTTCACATTTTACCAAATGAGTCATTCCGACAAATTTGATCGGAAATTGCTAAAGTGGATGCCAAGTTTGCTAAGTAGGACTACTAGCGCTAACAAGAATAGATTATAAGTTCTTTGAATTATTTATTTTCTTTTCCTTTTTTTTTTTCTTTCTTTATTCTTCCCTTCTTCCTCCTCTAGTCCGTCGCTAGCCCTCAGCAACTAACTAGAGGTGAGGGTCGGCAAGGCTTGACCTCAAGAAGAAGAAGAAGAAGAAGAAGAAGAAGAAGAAGAAGAAGAAGTTATCCGCATAACTAGCTATATATCAAAGAGATAGATATAGACGAGCAGACATGAAGAAATGCCATTAAAGGTAAGGGCTTGAAGTGCACTCAAACTAAACATTACAGTCAAATTTGTAAAAAGCACATGCCACCACAATCGGAATTCCAATTGACCCATATAGTTGCTGGGCAAGTTCAGCCTCATCATGGATAGGCAAGGCTTGCCTGAGGCCAATGAGGTCAACCTCATCGGTCCTCGCCTCTGGTCAGTTGTCAAGGACCAAAGGCCAACTAGAGGAGGAGAAAGGAAGGGGAAAAAATGAAAAAAAGAAAGAAAAGACAAAAATAAATAAATAATTCAAAAAAGTATTAAGACATCATTAATAATTGTCCACGTCAACAGAAACTGTGCCACGCAAGATGAGCATCGTCCACATCAACGATTTATGGTCAAAATTGACCGAATAAACTCAATTAGCAAAACATGAAACTATTTAGAACTCGAGTGATAAAATTGAAAGGTTTAAAATTGAATTGACAAAAGTATAGTAGATTTAAGGCTTTTTAGATAATTTTTCCTACTTATAAAGATTGACCAGATTTATTAAATCTCATTCTATAAAATTGTATGAGTGACAAATCCTTTGCTGATAATAAACATTGATATAAAGACATTATATAAGATTATAAATATTCTAACTCACTTTTCATGTTTGGTCAATTAAGTTTATTCGACCATTTTTAGTAATAAATCTGCACGAAAATACTCACATGCTATGCTCTTGGTTCCTTGATAGAAAATTAAGATCCAGCAAGACTTGACTTGATTTGCCTTTTCTTATTAATAAAAAGATTAAAGAGAAAACCAACAAGCAATAAAGGTGCCCCTAGTCTTCTTTATTTTGTCTGAAAACTTGTATTGAATTTAAAATTAGGCTAAACGTCAGACCAATTCAACACGTAGGCTTTGGTTCAAAGGAAATAGATTGCTATAACGCCTAGTCTCTTTTTGCGGGATGAATGTGCATTAAATAGTTTTATTGAAAACTAACAAGCAATAAAGGTGCCCCTAGTCTTCTTTTTTTTGTCTATAAACTTTTCTTGAATTTAAAATTAGGCTAAACGCCGGACCAACCCAACACGGAGGCTTTGGTTCAAAGAAAATAGATTGCCATAACGCCTAGTCTCTTTTTGTGGGATGAATGTGCATTAAATAGTTTAATTTAGATTAGCTCAACCTACTCATTTGATAGGCCTATATATTAGTAAAGATTGCCTAGAGTTATTAAATCTCATTCTATAAAATTATATGAGCGACAATCCTTTACTGATAAAAATATTGATACCCAGTGGACTCCCTTCCCACATGGAAGGGGAAGGTGAGGGGTTCAAATTCTCACCTTCTCAAGGGGAAATGGGGTGGGGACGCGTGAGTTTCAAGAGTGAGTTTCGACTCCTACGTCCTGCAAGAGGCAATGCAAAAGTCTGAGAGTGAGTGTAAAGTAGGAATAGAGTAGGACTGTTCAAAAAAAAATTGATATAAAGATATTCTACAATATTTAAAACTCTAAATATTTTCACATTTTACCAACTAAGTCTATCTAATCAATTCTAATTTGACATCATGACTTGGACGTCGGCCATCCTATATAGCACAAACCGACACTGATGTGAATAATTTTTATTTCTTTTTTTTTTTTTTTTTTTTTTTTTCTTTTCTTTCTTTCTTCCAAGGCTGGCGAGGGTTGTTGGCTAACCTTCACTGACCATGGGCGAGGGCTTTGTTGCCCTCACCTGTGGTCGTCGAGGGTCAGTCAGCCCTCACTTGTGATCGGTGAGGGTCAGCCAACAACATTTGCTAGACTTGGTAAAAGCATAGATAAAAAGAAAGTAAGAAAAAGAAAAAAAGAAGAGAAAAATATCAAAATTCAATTTTTTTTTTTTAAATGTTAACATTAGCATCGAGCGTCCTACATGGCATTATTGGCATCCACGTCAGTAATTACTTGGATTGACTCAATTGGCAAAATTTAAAAATGTTTATGATACAATTTGCACAATTGTAAGATTTGGAACTAAATTAATACACGTATAATAGGTTAATGATTTTTTTGGTAATTTTCTTCCTAAAAATGCATGTGCTGCCTAGCCCAAACCCAAATAATCCGAGAGGCAAACCTTCCCCGGTCGTACCTAACTCCTTACAATATCCAAGGGGACGCTTACAAGATTTCTCGGACGACCATGGTTGGGGTCCTAGTCAAAACACGTGTATAATTCCCGGATCACGTGATTAACGTAGAAGTCTTGCTGACTTACTCGCAAGTGGATAGGCATTGCACCACGAAAGATGATTAACTTTGTCGTCACATGACCCACAGCATGTGCGAGGGGTAATTAAATTTTTCGACCTGCAATTCCACGAACGTTCGGTGCACGTTTTCTTACTACTCTTGCGGGAAAGCGCATCGTTGATCCGCCAATAGAGAGAATGACAGATCCGATGCAATGATGTGATGAAATTCTAATTTAGATGGTGGGAAAACAGATAGCGGTGATTAAGGAAATGTGGGGCGTTCAAAGTCATCGTTGTATGGATTCTTCCATCAACTATCAAAGAGTTTTTTACTGCGGACGGTATCCCTAGGAAGATTCCTCGCACAACACCCGCAGTTATCATGAAAGTGCTCCTGTAGCATCCTTTATGGAACAATTCTATTCCCAGAATATTCTTGAACAAAAGTCTTGGTTCCGCATAAAGTAATTATGCTAGAATTATAAAAAAAAAAATAATTACAAGTTTATTATAATTATGTCAATTCAATCTTAGTTTTTTTTACCAGTTAAATTATAACTTTTTTCTTTAACACCAATTCCGTTTATCATGTCAATTTTCGCCTAAAACCACCGACATAAACATTGATGTTTTATGTGGCACAGATATACCGGTATGAACATGGATAATTTTTAATAATATTTTAACTTTTTTAATTATTTATTTTTCATTTTTCTTCTTTTCTTTTTCTTTCATTCCCTTCTTCCTGCCATTGGTGAGGCTGACCTTGCAATCGCTCAGCAAGCGCAAGCTCGCCCTGCCATTGGTGAGGCTTGACCCTCGCCATATCCGGCGGGTTCGAGCCTTGCCCCTTCAGCCATTCCATTCTCCAATCCACCCTTGGCTTGTTCGTTCCCCTCCACGTCAACGACACGAGTCTCTCATCTCTGTGGTCAAACCAAGGTAATGTTCCAAGCCTCGTGGCTGTCTTCAAGGATCTCGAGTTTGAATGATGCTTAAGATTCCAGAAAATCTTCGATAAATTCGTTGTTCATCAAACTTGAGTAGGAGTTCCTAATATCATCAAGTTCAACCAGTGACACTGTTTTGCTATCACCGACAGAATCCTAGTGCTTGATTAGTTGTCATTTGGCCTCAGATTTGTTGATTGTCTTTGGAAATGTTCAGTTGAGTACCTCATCCAAACATGGCGAGCCTCGCCTTGCCAACCACTCGAGGTTGACCTAATCGGCCTGTCGACGGTGAGCCTCACCCTCGACAGATTTGACAAGGTGGTGACCGGTTAAAAGAAGAAGGAAGAAAAAAAAAAAAAGGAAAGAGAAAGAAAAGAAAAAATAAATAAAAAATAAAATCTCAAATAAAATATTATTAAAAATTGTCCACGTCAATGCCGACCATATTACGTAAGATAGCCGATATCCATGTTAGCGATTTATGGCTAAAATTGGCTATAAGGATCAAATTGACACAAATACCAAGGGTTCAGAACTCAATTAGCAAAAAAAGAAGATTTATGACTAAATTGCACAATCGTAATATGTTTAAAAATTTTACAGTAATTCTCTCATCTGTCAACTATTAAAGAGGTTTTTTTTTTTTTTTTTTTTTTTTTTTTTTTTTGCGAATGGTGTCTTTAGGAAGATTCCATGCACAGCACTCCTTTTAACATTCTTTATGGAAAAATTCGATTCCAACAGCATTCTTGAAAGAAAAGAAAAAAAAGATTCCCAAACTATTGGTCTCGCGTAATATAATAACAAACGGTTCAATGGAAATTGTAGCATTGTGTTTTGTTTTTGGGTTTATTGTTTGACAAGAATCCCATAGTCACTTTATATAAAATTATAAAAACAATGTCTACATGAATTCTACTACCTATGTGATTTTGTATGGTTACACTTGAAGTATATGAAAATTTTGATATGATTTAGTACTATTTTTAATTGTCAAGAGTAAACAGTCTTAGGATTAGATGTGCGGTGGCCCGGTTCCAAAAGTGAGGTGCAATTGTTCGTAAAAAATAAATATAATTAGAAAAGCATTTTTCTAAAAATGGTCACGTATATTACTTACAAAAATTAATGAACGAAAAATATTTTAGTCGTTCACGAAAATATTTTGACATAAATTGTTATTAATAGTGAAAATAATTTTCATCGATCAATTATTTCACACGATATAAGCAATTTATTTTAGAAAACTATTTTTCAAAATCATTGTTTTTCAACGAAACAAACAAAACTACACTTACCGAAGTACTCAACTAGAAGTCCACTTTTTTATATAAAAATATTTGGTCTTACCATTAGTTCAAACTTGTAAAATTAAACTTGAACAATTAAGACAGTTATTTCAATTTCTTTGGAAAAAAGAAAAAAAATCTAAAATGGCTTTCATGGCCGGGTCTATCTTGGAACCGGCTGTATCAGCTGGACTTTCGGGGTAGAATCAGCGGCTTCAAGGTGCCTGCGCAAATCACTCCAAAGTTTCTGAATTGAACCCTTTTATACTCAGTATTCTATGTAGAGTCCTGGTGGAGTGACGGCGCCGTTAGATTAAGTTTCTGGTGGTGCTAATGATGACCAAATTTTCATTCCAAGAATTGGCTATTGGACGTTGAAAAGTTGTTTTATTCTATCCATAAAAAAATTAAAATAATTCCCTGAAGTTGAAAAGCCATTATTTGTTCTTGCTAATCACTTCTCTTGAGTCTCAATCTTCATCCCGTCTGTGACAACTTTGCAATATGAATTTTTTTAACTCTACATTTTATTATAAGAAAATTCCATAATGCTCATAAAATAGATATATTCATGTAGTACAACTTTAAATCTTGGTAAATGTCACAATATCTCTATTCACAATAAAACTAAGGAATAATCTAAGTAAAAAAATTCACATTTTATAAAGTGCTGCACTTATAACGTTAGAAATTCTTTGTATATTATCATAATCATGATATTGCAAAGCCCCCACTAACAGCTAGGTTCAATGGGGATTCTCCCACACGATTTTCGTAAAGTGCCTAGTGAGATTCGGCTTTTATTAAGGATTATGTTACCACGACTGCACCGTTATCTCCCATGAGTAACAGTGCAGTTCGAACCATCCATTTTGTTTTTATATAATGGGCAACTAGACATTAAAAAAAAAAAAATTGAAAACCATCTGTTTTGTATGTGCATAATATAATGATATTCAAGAAAGAGAAATTCATGAGGAATAAACTATCAATTTTAGATGATGGATATTGGTCCAATATATATCACGTAATCAAACATTAGAAATTCACATTTTATAAAGTTTTGCACTTGCAACACAAATTTCATCCCAAACAAGAGTCTTATTATTATTGTTGTTGTTATCGTTATTATTGGTAAAGCTGTTGTTGCCGGTAGTAGTACCAGTATTTAACATATTTTTAACATTGTTTCTTAATATGCGTCTAAAATTAAAAGGCAATGTTGCGGGGACCGGATAAGGCAATCATAAGGTTTCAAGCAACACTTTTTGTGATTAATAATGGTGTGTTACTCATGAAAAAGTGAGGAACCGTTAAGTGGGCATTTCCCTTTCTACGTATCATATGCTAGCATCAAGTACACATGCTCTTTTCCCATAGGAAAGCGAAAACTTTAAGGAAT
Source organism: Eucalyptus grandis (assembly GCF_016545825.1). Taxonomy (NCBI): domain Eukaryota; kingdom Viridiplantae; phylum Streptophyta; class Magnoliopsida; order Myrtales; family Myrtaceae; genus Eucalyptus; species Eucalyptus grandis. The sequence goes on along the minus strand of NC_052622.1, from coordinate 48,728,876 downwards.
CCGATCATGTCTAGCTGTCTCCTCCATGCGCAAGACGTGCCTTCGTTGCGATGCTTTTTTCTTCTTCTTGTTTTTTTTACTTATAGATGCTGCCAAGGCGTTTCCACATGTTATCTCTTCTCGGGGAGGTCGAACTGGCCTCATCAAACACTCTAGCTCTCTTTCTTTCTTTTTTCTTTTGGTAATAGCGGTAGGGAGAAACTTTTAAAAAATGCCCAAAAGACACCCTCTCCTTCTGCGTCCATTCCTTTGTTTTGTCTTTTTCCAGATAATTATAATAATAACGCCGTAGAAGATAAACCGCGAAATATGTTGCTGTTACCAAACACGTGCCCTCATCATCCCCCCGCCTTCCTACCCACTTCTTTCTCCACCGTCCAAAAAAATTATCCAAAAAATTCTTAACTTATTATACAAACTGTCCTCTAATAGCCTTGCTTAGAGTCAACATCAGTGCTAATTATGCCAGGTAAAATATCCGGTGTTAACGATTTCTAGTCAAAATTAACCGAATAAACTAAATTGATAAAAAGTAAAAAGTTTAAAATTGAATTGGTAAAAATACAATAAGTTTCGATTTTCTTTTTTTACTATTTTCCCCACTGCCATCTCCTATTTATTGGTCGCCACCATCCTTAAGAATCCTTCAGTTTCTCACGTCTCTCCAAATCCACTGCCCATCATCTTCTTCTTCTTCTTCTTCTCCATCACCGGAGGATTTTTGGTCTGTTCTCCATTGAACCGCAGCAATCATGCATGACCCGAGAAAAGGTTCCCTGCTACACTTGTTTTTTACCTTCCTAATCTTCGGCTTTGCAATCCCATCAGCCACGTCGAGAGCAACGACGGTCGCGGACAAGTCTGAAGCATCAACAACACCACCTACGGTTGCAGCAGTAGACTCCAGAGACCAACTTACATGCACGATGTGCGCCGCATGCGACAACCCGTGCGACCCTGTGCTTTCACCACCACCACCCCCGCCGTGCCCACCACCACCACCCCCGCCGTGCCCACCACCGTCCACCGCCTCCTGATTGCCCACCACCGCCGCAGCCACCCGCCTGCATTGTGTGCGAGTCACCAGAAACCCAAAGCATCTATGCTTCCCCGCCTCCACCAATGGCCATTTGGACTTACCCATACTACTCCCATCCACAGGATTTTGGGGTCTCCAGTTCCCTTCACTTGGAGATGAATGCCGCTGTTTATGCCACTTCTCTTGTTCTGAGCGGGATTCTCTACGTGCTACACCTCTAGCAACTGCCCACGATAATAACGTCTCTTCCCTCACTGCGCTCGTTTCTTAGCCAAAACATGTGGTCACCTTTGTATTTTCTGTTTTAGGGCGTCATTACCAATTAATGCTTCATGCATAGTCGTGAATGTGATCGAATCAGAGTCCAATACCCCATCTTAGAAGGTACATTGGGCATATTTATGTGGCACAATAACGAGAATTTTTTTCGTCTGAGGAAAGTATCCTCTCCTTTACGTGGATCATATTCTCTTCTCAAATTCTTACTTTTTACTATAGTTATTAACCGTTTTTCCTCAAGTTCTTCATTGGTGATCGATGTGAGAAGAGAACGGTTCCTAAGAGGATGGGTGTTTGTATTGATTGGGTAGGTTGGGTTGCATATGAGTTTGCCGCAACCTTTCCAAAGGGGTTCTCTTTCGGGATATCGGAGAAGATTTAGAGAAAATTGTTCAAGACACGTTCCAAATGACACATCACAAAAAGACAACTCAAACACATTATCGTTAAGATCATCCATAAGATTCATCAATCGAGAACATGAACTCTTATAAGTTCATACCTCGAGAACATTGAATTCAATTTTTTAACCTAAGAGAATTCTAGAGGAGTTGCCAACTAACTAATTAATGTTCCTTCGGTACATAAACTTAATTATATATCAATTAAAATGTCTAAGTAGTCTTTTTACCAATTATGACTCATAAGGTTCCTATCCGCTAAGTGTCTATGCAATTTTTGTTTGTTATGATCCTAGGATTTATCCTAACCACACTCAAAAAGGAAAATCACAATCAATATATTAAAAGTACACAATCAAGGATATAATTTAAATAGAAATGCGCAAACAGTGACATAATATTTGTCTCTAAGAACATTCAAAACCCAATTGTACAACAATAAAAGCTTGTTCAATTTCAAATTTATTTTTGTGCTTTTACATTTTTTTATGCTAAGCCTAAAATGTTTATTAAAATCCCTAAACTATGTGAATTTTAATCTAAAAAAATCTAAATTAATTCTACCCTAGAAATAAAAATAAAAATCTAAAAAATAAAATGTAATTCCTAAGCTATTTCCTAAAAATATTATTTTTTGGAATTTTTTTATTCTAAAGAAAAAACGGGGACTCGGATCGAGTCAGAAGACCCGGTCCGAATGTGAGTGTCGCCCGGACCCTGGAGATCTTGATTGGGTCTGAATTCGGACCGGCCTTTGGGCCCAGCCTGAATATATCCAAATCTTAACCATTTCTTTTCAACCCACAAATTCTCAACCCGGCCCTTCTCTCTTAACCTGGCTCATGTCTATGTCCGAACCAGCTTTATTATACTCGGCATTTCTCTCTCCGACCCAGCTTTATTATACTCGACCTTTCTCTCTTTTTTTGAATTTCATATTTTTGAGCATTTCTTTTATTATTTTCTCTTTTTTAAATTTCATTTTTTCATTTATTTTATTATTTTCTAATTTTATTTCTTTTTTTAATTTTATTTTTCAGTTTCTTATTCCTCGAGACTTCACCGAGGGCTCTCCATCGAGATTTGCTGGAGTAACATTTCCTCTAGCCATCAACATTTACCGGCCATCTACTCTAGCATCCACCACCACATGCCGTTGCCAACCACCAATCCTAGACCACCACTTACCTATCCAGACTTCAATTCCAACCATAAAAAACTACTCGCTAACCACAGATTTCCAAAACATATATGCTGATTTATGACCCCACTTGTTAATAATATTGTTCGCTTTGGACCGAAGCCCATACGGTTTTAAAACACGTTACTGGTAATTAAGATTTATGTTACTCCTTATACGGCCCATCACTTCATCTTCTCCGGGCGATGTGGGATTCGATTCATTCCTACTCCTATCGCCATCCTAACAAGGCATGCTCCTGGGCCATCCCTCATAGGATCCAATCGTTGCATGTCCACTAGCTTCCACCTGCTTTATTCCTGAATCAATTCCAGCTAGGCTTGGCTCTAATACCATTGTAAGGGCCGATCTCTAGCTCTATTGCTAACGATATTGTTTGCTTTGAACCGCAAATAGTACATCATTTCACCTTTCTCAGTCAACGTGGAATTCGATTCATCTCTGCTCCTATTGCTATCCTGACAAGGTGTGCTCCCTCGCCGGCCTGGGTCTTTACACTAACTCCAAACACATGTACGCACATGTATCAAAGTAACTGAGAACTGACAAGATGGGACTTTAACCAAAGGCATCGCCGGCACAGGAGCAGCTGTTCCAACTCATGCAATCATCCATGACCAGTGCCGGGAATCCAATATCATGACAAGAAACGGAGTGAAAATGCAGCGTCTGACGTAATTCGCTAACATCAATGAAGAAATCATGGAATAAATTCAACTCTAACCGTCGATTACACAGTCCAAAGTTTGCTACTTCAGGCAAATCATCAAACAGATAGAATGTGCTTTAAACACAAGCTCTGGATTTGTTTTAAACGCGATTCTCAGCCTAAATGTGCTATGTGGACACCGAATCAACATTATCTATAGAAAATCAGTTTGGGTTTATCGCGATTTCCTTACGAATTCATCGACTAAACTCGGTGCTCCTCACTTACTTGTGTCAAGACGCGAATCGAAAATCGAACCGAATCGCGAAATTGTTTTTCACGGTTCGGTTTTTATCAATTAACTGAACCCAAAACAGATAAAATCAAATCTAATTCGGTTCTCTCCCGACTCCCGTCTCTGAGTCCTCTTGTGTCTCTTGATTTTTATCGGTTTCCGTCTGAGTTCTCTCGACGGCGACTGCGACGGCGACGGCGGCAGGGACGGCGACTGCGACGGCGATGGCAACCGATTGAGGGACAGAGCCCCTTTCTTCGGCAAGTCTCTCCTTCGTCCCTCTTCCTTTTGCGACGGCGACAGCGACTGAGAAGAATTTGTAGCGGCCACGTGCTCGAGCATGTCCTGCGCGCGCTCTGCTCTGGACTGAGGGGCCGCCAGTGGCTTTAGATCTGCGACGCCTCTTGCTTGCTCAGTGAGCTGGGCTAGTTCAAATCGGTAAGATTCTCCTTTGATCGCTCTGCGTTCATCTTCCTCTACAAAGATCTCTTTTGCTCTTTTGATCTTTTTTCTCGGCGCTGTCGCTGGGTCGCATGCAGAGGGTATCTGGGTTTTTTTCCTTTTTTCTTGCTTTGCTCCATTTGTTCTGTTCTTTGAGATGTTTTCTTGGTGGGTGTCGAGACGAAGGTTTTGTTTTTTTGCTGCAATGCGAACTCTGATCTGTGCTGCTGCGTTGGTTCCGAGGAACACTCTGTCCGTCTACCATTTTTGCTGTTTTCTTTTTTGCGGATTTTTGTTTTTCTGCTTCAGCTCTTCTTTTTTTCCTCTACAGAAGGATTTTTTGTGGATTTAGGTGAGATCCTCATTGTTGTTTCGCTTCCATTGGTGTGACGAGTGTTGATTTTGTTGTTGTGCTGAGTGGTACACAATGAAGATGGATTCTTTATCTGTTTTTTGGGGGAAATATTGAAAATAGATTTAGCCAGATGTTCAATCTTCAGGTTGAGTTCTTGTTTCCGACAAAGTTCGGGTTTTTATTTAGACATGATTATCTATTTAGTTTGCCAATCTGTGGAAGTGAAGTGATACCCGTGCTGCTTTAGCTTTGGAAACATTGGAGGAGGGGGATGTTGTTGCAGATGGCCATGGTTGATTAAAACGCCTGCTTCATAAAATGATAATCTTACATTTACTTTGGTATCTTGACTTGATTGTTTGTTCAAGCAATACTTTGATGAAGATGCCTTTTCTTCACTGGTGAATGTTAGCTCATGATAGACTTGATGTTTTGGTGAAATATTCAAGGCAGAACTCTTATTGGCCTGTTAATTTCCATCACTATTTATTCTCTTGTTGGGAATTTCTTTTTCAGTTTGGCTTATCTGGAACCAATCCCCAGAGGAGCCATGCTTCCCAGATGTTGAACGATCAAAGTATGAGTTTTCACTTTCTTCTCTGTTACTTGGTATTTGAAATTCACTTACTGTATAAGGGAGATTATGCTGCATGATCAAATGAATGTTTCTTGGATTCAAAGTGTCAAACATGGATTATGGCGATAGTGTATGATGGGCCTCTTTCATTGCAGTTTATAATATTGGAGCAGCCAATGCAACAAATATGATTCCAGTACAGCAGCAGCAGCAGCAGCCGCCTGGTTCACAGGGCGCATTTGGTAACATGGCTCCAAATACTCAGGGTCTGCAGTCTGGTATGGTAACCCTACCAAACGCATCCCAGAATCACCCCAATTTCTCACAACAGAGGCAGCCAAATCAGCAGTGAGACACTGGTTTCGTGGTGGTGCTCGAGCATCTCAGTACTCTTGGATTGATGCAGGGGTTACCACTGCGATACTTGGAGGGTGGAACTTCTTGGCGTAGTCCTGCTTATAGAAACTTGTTTTGGGGAGTATATATGGTGAGGGAAAAGCTTGATTAGGAAGACGCATGTTCTGATCTTCACTTTTGGCAAAATAGAGAAGAAAAGGAAATCTTTGCTTCACAGTTTTGGGCGCAGTGTGTGTTTTTGAGTTTTAAAAAAAAAAAAAAAAACCGAAAACTGAGAAACCGAACCGTTGACACCCCTACTTACTTATCTCTCACACGCGCCTTTCTTCATGCTTCTGTTTGTTCGTCACTGCCTCACTTTTCCCAGACGAAGAAAATAAGTCGTGGAAAAAAAAAATAGACAAGGCTGAGGTATCTGTCTTTATTGTTTCGGATGGGCTCAACTTGGGTTGGTCATGTATGAATCGGAAAAAAAATTTAAAAGGCCATGTTCACGAGTAAATGGGCTTGGCCTGAAACGAATGGACTGGGCCCATAAAATGGTTAACGGGGCCCTTCTCCAATTTTCTTATCTTGTCTCAATTTTATTTTATTTTTTAAAAAACATATTTGATATCTTGTGAAAATTCAGATGTAAACAGAGTCGCTTGAAATTTTACAAAAGGAAATGTCTTTAAAACATCTAAGCCCAACCGCATATGGGTTTTTGTGGGACTGCACAGGTACTCATATTCAACCCGTTTGATTTCCAAGTCTAACCCACGACCTGTGAGAATGAAACATCTTCCTTATTCCCATTTTTAGATAATGCTCCACTAATTTCTTGTGATCTCGGGTTAGAAGTCAAACATGTCGACCCAAAGTTTCTTCTTATTGGAATATCTGGGCATTTTTAAGCTTTTGTTATGGCGTATGCCGACCGATTCCCTCTTAATCTCAGCCAATTGCTCTTTGAGGAGTGCTGCTTCGTTGTTGAGGTCGGTTATTTTATTAACCACGGCCTGTAAAGCAGCCTAGTCTTGACATTTCGACTAGGAAGCTAGGTGACTTTCCTCTGAAATGGTCAAGGAGATGATCATTCATGATTACGTCGATAGATTTTCACTCCAATAGCTAATATGCCTCACTCCAATAGCTAATATGCCCGAGAAGTCTCAACATATTCTTTAATCTCGGGCAGTAAGTTTGAGCTGATTCTATCTTCGCACAATTCGCCTAGCAGATGTTTGAGCCCGTCAGAGATCGCCCCATTATTAACAAGCATTGGAAAGCCACCACTGGAGAGGTCAAGGAACTCTAGAAGTTTGTTTCTTGTCTTTTCGATGGTGGTTGAAGTACACTAAATCAATAGTGTGATCGGGAGCAGAAGGTGGAGTTGACAGTGAGATCTCCATGATACCTAATCAAGTTAATCGAGTCAAGCGATAAATATGTGCGATAAAGTATGCAAAGATTTGGTCAAAGAAAATAGAAAGTACTTTGCCCAAGTGCTGGAAGAAGTAATAGAGCAGGTTCAACTGACAAAGTTTGTTGAGACGTGTCGATAGGTGCACTTGAGGGGTTTTGAGTATTAATGTTGATAGGTGTATTTGTAAGTCGATTATGAATCATGTTAATATCATATGAGACAGAGGTTAACCAATGTGTTTGAAGAAACTCACCATACACTAATAGAGGAGTTGGAGGAACAAGGAGGGCGTCCACAGGAGTAGGAGGAGAATTGCAACTTCACTCGATATCTACACCAACACCACCAAGAGAAGCAACGGCAGGAATAAGTTGGTCTTTCGAGGCAAGAGAGTACCCATAGACGTAGCGGTATTGGATGTTACTGAAGGGTCAAAGGGGATCCAGACAAGCATCAGCATGCGAGCTTTCAGATAGAGTCGAAGAATCCCTTTTCCTCTTCTTCTCCAAAAGTGCGCCTGTGTCCACTTCTTCTTCATCTTGCAAAGCGCCAAGTTCGTTCAATCGAGATTTTTAAGTAACTGGAGGAACAAGCCTAGCTGGTTGAATGACAACTGTTAAGAGCAAGAGCAGTTTTAGGAAAATATAGAAGCAAAGGCAGGGAGCACATAGCAAGACAAGTACCTTTGGTATCCTTTTCTTGAAATTTTGGAAAAGACTAAGAGTCCGTTCGTTTCACGAAAAACAACTTCCGAGAAAATATTTTCCGAAATTTCCGGTGTTTGATGATAGAAAATAGATGGTCAATGGAAAATCCCCCCATCAAATTACGGAAAATGATTTCCTCTTTTGAAAATAGTAAATCATTTTCCGAAGGAAATCATTTTCTTGTTTTTACACACGCTCTCTCACGATTCCTTACTCATCTACCATTTCTGCTCTCTTTCTCACGAAACCTAGGGTTTCTGATCTCATCCTTCTCCTCCTTCGACACCGACAATTAGCAGTAGTGGAGCATCCCCTCATCCGGCGGTGCTGGATCTCCGCCCTCACGAAGCCTGGGTTTATAATCTCATCCTCCTCCTCCTTCGACGCCGACGATTAGCAGCAATGGGATCGGCGATGCTGGATCTCTGCCCTCACAAAGCCCTGGGTTTATGATCTCGTCCTCCTCCTCCTTTGACGCCAACGATCAGCAGCGGTGGGGCTAGCGGTGCTGGATCTCCGCCCTCATGAAGCCCTAGGTTTATGATCTCGTCCTCCTCCTCCTTTGACACCAACGATTAGCCGTAGCGATGAGGGCCCTGGGTTTATGATCTCGTCCTCCTCCTCCTTTGACACCAACGATTAGCAGTAGCAGAGCGTCCCCCTCATCCAGCAATGCTCAATCTCTGCGAGGTGCCCTACTTCCTCTTCACTGCTAGTCAGTTCAGGTTTTAACCGAATACCGGAAAATATACACTAAGAATTTGTATATATGCTTGTTCATATAAGGAAATTCCAAAGAATATGGGAACGGCGTTGGCACAGCTTACTTCAAACCAACTTGCCTTGCATAATATTGTGAGTACACCTCAAATTCAGTGTAAAATTTTCCTTTCATCAATAGCCTCAACGGGAAATCAATTGGAACAACAATGTTGAGCCAGAAATCAAAGGATTGCTTTTGAGGAAAGAAATCGAAAAGAGTAGGGGAAATCATTAGGAGTGTAAGGAAAGAACGTGCTATTAGCTGATTCAAAAGTAATGAAGCACCAAAGGATAAATCTGAAAGTAGAAACGCTTATCGAGACAAGTATGGGAGATCGACTTGGAATTCGACAACCAACGAAATTAGGAAGCTGAAGCTAGATACCCAATTGAAGGAAGCCAGCCACAGCATGAAGATCCAGCAAGGTAATAGACATGGGACCCAGGGAAAGAAAAAACAGTTAGTCGATGAAGACCAAAAAAAAATCCTAATGGCAGCGCCAAAAAGGCCCAAATCTAGGTCCCAATCAAAGCTACTGAATTGAAAAGTCGTCTTAATCCCAGTCCTTTTCCAAGTTGAATCTGATTATCAGCCTTCATTCGCAAATAAAGTCCATAAAAGTCAATCTCATAAAAGGGAAAACTCCTGAATCGAGAGGGATCAAAGGTTCGGATATCAACAATAGAAGGCTTTTGAATCGGGAGCAATTCCCCACTCCTTCGAGGAAAACGAGGTTTAAAAGAAGCAGGGATGTTGAGATGGTTTTTGAAGCAAGGGCCAAGAGTAAGCCACTCGGGTACGCATCAACTAGATTGAGAAGATGGAAAAAAATATGCTAAGGAAACGTTCATCTTCCTTTAGACTATCAAATACTTCGATATATATTCTGAAGACAGGTACTCAATAGGCATGGGAGCCACGGAAATAGTGGAGCCTGAGAAGGAAAAAAAACCCAGAAATTCTAAGAGTTAGGGTTTAAGGATGAAGATAAAAGAAGTGTAAAGGTCGGAGGTTTTCCATGTACATATGCTTTCTGGAGATAAACAGTGTTCTTGAGACATAGCCATCCGAAAAGATACAGAAAATAGTGGCAACGATTCATGAACCGGAAGCTGCCAGAACAACGTGTCAAGATATTATAGGGCATTGTGAGCTGGCCTGACTACACACTACGTACGAAGTGGCAGACGAACAATCCCCATGTCAAGATCACCCACAGAGAAAAGGCCCGATCAAGGTATTGTTTCTTAAAGAATCGAAACTGCTTTCCATTCTTTTTAAAAAGGGACCATATGTCGACAAAAAAATAATCCACTTGGTACTCGGGTAAGAGCAAACATTTGAATGGCACCTGAACGTGGACAGTCACGTGCATAACATGTGGATATCGCTACAAATACGTTATTTCATTGACAAATGCAAAGAATAACATATGTTTATTAATGATGATATTCATCAATGCCACATGTTCAGTTGTCGAAATACAGCAATTAAAAGTTGGTAGTCACTAATATAAATTGTTGCGATGAATAATTATTGAAGGGACATTGATAAGCTATTTTGAAGTTTGAAATCAATGAAGTAGTAAAGACCAAAGGTGCACATTTTTTTGAAGTAACAGTGACAATCTGAAAACAAGATTGTGGGACACCCGTTGTTAGAGTTTACGAGGACGGATGAGAGGCATGCAGAGTAATCGAGATAAGGAGGTACTCGACAAAAGTGGCTTAAGAAAATATAACCATCAAAGGCAATTACTATAGACCATTACAAATACCGCTAGTCATTTTTGGGAACACCATTTGTTTATCTTTATTTACCTACACTTTATCTTTCTTAACTATAGCCTTCAAATCTGCATTGTCGATTAAATTATAGCATATATGTTTATCCTAGGTGCTGCATCGTCGATTAAATTGTAATGTAATGTCTTTATGTTCTCAAGCTATGAGTCGATTAAATTCTATCATTATTTATTTAGATCTTATTACCTTATCAAATTTGTAATTTTCAAGCCTTGTCGTCAATTAGATTATGACTAAATTTGAGATTGCACAATGATGTTTGTATTGAAAAAATTGAATCATGTTTACCGGTGATATTTCATGTTTGAAATTGGCGCGAAATCCTGATTTCCTTATATAAAAAATGAATAATGACTTTTTAAAGATATTTCGTTCGGAATATTCCGGCCAAATAAATGTCATAAAATTCCAATATTACACTAGTCATCGAATCCAAGGAGTAATCTCCAACTGGTATATCAGTGAAACTTTCACTAAGCTCTACTCTATGTTTACTACTTGTTTATCTTGATAAAGTCAATGTTACATTCCAATTCTAAGTTACGCGTCACCTAACAGTCTAGCACGAATCCAGCTAATCCGAGAGTTGATATGCACCGGTCGTACCTAATCCCATCTCTCCAAGAGGACTCCTGCGAATTTCGATATTCGAGAAGATTCATCTGGACGACCACGTTCGGAGTCTAAGTCAAAATATGTGAATCGTTTGCGGATCTATAGTTAATGTTGAACTCTCGATTACTTATTTGTGAATGAATTGCACCGAGGACGCATCTTGTAGCTATCGTGTCGGATAGATCCGATGTCAATGATGTTGGGATCTATAAATCAGGGGGGTGGAAAAGACAACGCTGACTGAGGACATGTGGTCCGTTCAAAGTCAAACGGTTATCAATGTTGCATTGATACATGCGTCAGCCATCTGCTCATCAGAGGCTTTTTTTTTTTTTACACAGACGTTGTCTCAAGCAAGATTTTCCAATGACAACACCTCCGGGCCGTATGGAAAGTGCCCTTATAACATTCGTTATGGAATGATTCGATTATCAAAATAGTGATTACACATAAAATAATAACAAATCATTTCTATCCAGTTTACTGTTTGACAAGAATTCACGAGTCACTTAAATAAAATTTTAAAAAATAATGTCCACGTGAATTCTACAACCTATGTGATTTTGTATGGTTACCTTTGGAGTATATGAAATTTTGATATGATGTAGCACTACTCTTAATTGTCGAGAGGAAAAGCTCTTGGAAGCACACTGCGGGTGGGCCGCGGTAGCCCAACTCCCAAAGTAAAATTAAGTGCACTTGTTTCATGGAGAATGAAAGACTTACAAATATTTTCCCAAAAATGATCATTTATATTATTTGTAAAAAAAAAATAAACAAAAAATATTTAAGGAAACCTATTTATCAACTAGTCATGTGATATAAAAAAAGAGTTTTAATCAGACTTCTTGTTAGGTACCTAAAGTAAGTTCTTGGGCTTTGTTTCTTAAGCAGATTATCGGGGCAGATTCAATGGATTCAAGGTCCTTGCGGCAATAACTCAATCCGGTCCCGTTCTGTTTCAAATTTCCGGAATCGAAACCCTTTTATACTTAGAATTATCATATGCTATCATCAAGTACACTTTTTTTTTCATCTGCAAGAGAGAGTAAACTTTAAGGCATCTGACCATATGTCTAGCTTTCTCCTCCATGCACGAAACGTGCCTTCGATTCAATGTTTCTTTGCTTAATTTGCGATACATATGCTGCCAAGGCGTTTCCATGCGTTAGCTCAACTCGGGGGAGGTAGAACTGGCCTCATCCAGCAATTTGGCTTATTAGCGAAGCAAATAAATTGTGGTGGAGAGATGCTCGGAAAAACACCAAAAATGCCACCGTCTTCGTCGACGTCCATTTCTTTATTTTGTATTCTTTTTCCCACATAATTAAAATAATAATGCCGTAGAAGATAAACCACCGAGTATGCTGCGGTTACCAATACACATGCCCTCATGACCTCATCCTATCCCACTCTCTCTCTCTCTCTGCCTGTTCATATTTCTTCCTCGCCACCCTCCTCGAGAGTCCTCCAGTTTCTCACGTCTCTCCAAACCGTTTAAATTTACGACCCTTCTTCTTCTTCTTCTTCTTCTTCTTCTTCTTCTTCTGGTCTGTTCTCCATTGAACCGCAGCAATCATGCTTGACCCGAGAAAAATTTCCCCGCTGCGCTTGTTTTTCACCCTCCTAATCTTCGGTTTCGCAATTCCATCAACCACGTCAACAGCAACGACGGTCGCGGACAAATCTGAAGCGTCAACAACACCTACACTTGCAGCAGTAGTCTCCAGAGACCAAGTTACATGCACAATGTGCGCCGAATGCGAGAACCCGTGCCAGCCCGTGCCTTCGCCCCCGCCGCCCCCGCCGGAAGTCGACTGCCCACCGCCTCCGTCTCCACCCCCGCCACCGTCTCTCCCTCCGCCCTCGCCTCCCCCGCCAGATGTCGAGTGCCCACCTCCGCCGATGCCGCCGGCCTGCAGCGCGTGCGAGTCGCCCGTAACCGGAACCGTCTATGCTTCCCCGCCTCCGCCAGCCACGAGCGGGGGCGGCGGCGGTGGATATGGCGGGTACAACCCAGTGCAGCCTCCGCCAAACACTATGGTGCCGTATTTTCCATATTACTACTACACCCCTCCCCAGGCTTTCGCGGACTCCAGTTCCCACCACTTGGAGTTGAATGCTGCTGTTTTTGCCACTTCTCTTGTTTTGAGTGGGCTGCTCTACATGCTACATTTCTAGCAACTGCCCACAATAATAATGTTTTCCCTCACTGTACTCGCTTATGGGCAAAAGCATATAGTCACCTTTTTTTTTCCTTTTTTTGGGGCTCAATCAAGTTGATGCTTCATGCATAGTCGAGAATGTGATCGAATCAGATTACAACACCCCATTTAAGGAGGTAGAGTAGGCAATTTCTATGTGGCACAATAATGACAATTTGCTTTACGTTTGAGGAAAGTATCCTCTTCGTTATGTGGATTATATTCTACTCCCTAGCTCTTACATTTTTACTATAGTTACTGGCCCTTTTTCCTCGAGTTCTTTATTGGCGATCCATGTGAGAAGAGGAAGGTTCCTGATGATACGATCGAGAGGATGGGTGCTTGCATTGATTAGGGTCGTTCGAGTCCACAACGGATCTTGCATTCCATGTGCTCTTTCGACCGATAGTGTGTATTCGAAGGTAGGGAGATTATGACAGCGTCGAGTTGAAGTTTCTCCTTTATCAAAATAAGGTCTGGGGCACATGTCTGGCATGTGTCTTGATTCAACTAATTCCGGAAAAATCAATTTAGGTGAAGGATTAGCATTATTCGAATCGTTCAATTCATGATGGACGTGGACCGTCTATATTATAAAGGAAAAAGATTGGATGACGGTCTTTAATCTAGTGTGAGAATAATAATGTTCTGGACCAAAAAATAATAATAAATAATTATAAATTGTTGTGGGGTTTACTCCTTAAAGAATTTGTGTCTCACAACAATTATTATTTTCATAGTAAAAACTATTATGCTAGCAAAGCCCTATTAAAAAAATAGCAATATGTGTAATAACGGAAGAAAAAAATTGACTCGTGAAGGTTTCCAAAAAATCATAAAATTATCATAATTATGTCAATTCAATCCTTAGCTCTCTTTTTTTGTCAATTCAGTCATACATTTTTTGCAATTGCATCAATTCGATTCATCTAGCTAATTTTAGCCGCCAACATCAACCGTCATTGACATTGACAATTTTTAATAATTTTTTTTTCTTTCCTTTTCTTTTCATTTTTTCTTTTCTTCCTTCTTTGCTTCATTTCCCCATAGTAGTCAATGAGCCTTCAACAAGGTTCGCCAGCCACTAGGCAAGGCCGAGCAAGGGCTTCATGGCCCTCATTGGCCACTGTGGGGAAAAGAAGCAAAGAAGGAAGAAAAGGAAATGAAATAAAATACTTAATAAAGAATCAAAAAATAATAAAATAATAATAATATTAAAAGTTGTCCACATTGGCCGGTAGTCGACGCCAACCAGTGTCCACGTTAGCATCAGGCAATCCAAATTAGTTAGATGGACTAAGTTGACACAATTATAAAAGGTTTAAAACTGATTAACCCAAAAAAATTAGAATTAAATTGGTATAATTGAAATAGGTTTATGACTTTTTTTATAATTCTCTCTCATGAGGGTATTTATTGTAAGTGCCTTCATTGATTGGATGGCACAAAAGTGATAGGTGACAAATTATGATTGAGTCATGTTCAAATATTTGTATTTCATTACCAATCTCTCGTATTTAACGTTTTTTGTCAATGGAACCACGTTAACGCTGTTAGTATTTGAAATGGATGGGCAAACTTATTAGCAATTGAACTTTGTGTTCATATATTGACTAGAGTTGAGTATGAACCTTGATCACCCGGTCGATCACAGGCACTACTGAGTAGTATAGGCTCGAAGACCATTTGGAACATGCTTGAGAAAAGACATTGGGTTATAAAAGCCTGACCCCGACCTGCTAGGCTCGAGCCAAGTTTGCCCAATCTTTATAAGTTATATTAAAGGACAAACCTTTGAAATAAGTTAGGTCTAATATGATAAGCCCGACAAGGCCAATCTTATGATCACCTCTAAAATTAACTATTGATGACCAACCCAATATCAACTAAATATGTATAATCTGATTTTTTATTAAAAGCTAGTTTATGCACATAGCAAAACGCTACTTTTGTGTGTTTTGTCGCAACCAAATACTTTTTTTTTGGGTCGACGCAACCAAATACTTTGTTCTCCAAAAATTGGTGAAACTAAGTACCATTTTCTTCTTAAAACGCAAGCTCTAGGCACAAAGGCTATTGTCAAGATTCCAAGGTTTTCAAAACTCGATGCACCAAGAAATTATCCAAGGGAGCGATATAAGCCTTGAACTACAAAAGACCTAGGGTTTCTTGAAAATGTGTGTGTATTTAATAGGACAAATGGTAGTTGAAATAGTAATAATTAAAAGACGTCAGTGTAAATTTGAGTGCTCTCTCCCTCACCGTATCATCCAACACTTGAACAATAGTAGTACATTCTCTCCCGAACTTTCTCTCTCTAGGATCCGAGTGAGTTAATCCGTAAGAAATCAATCATCAGGAAAAGGCTTAACTTAGGCAATCCAGTAAGTTAAAGGAAGCCTAAGTTGCCGCACAATTTCAATCTCAAGCATTGGCGCATGACTCTATACTCTACCATTCAGTCCATTAAGCTATTTTTGTCAACTATGAATGAAGCGAAATGTGAAAAGCTAGTTGGCATAGCCATTGGAAAAAAAAATTACTGAAAAAGTCATTAATTTATTATAATTGTGCCAATTCAATTTTAAACTTTTTTTGTCAGTTCAATCATAAACCTTTTTGCATTTGTGTCAATTCAGTCTATTCGACCAATTTCAATCAAGCCAATGTTGATGTGGACACTGCCCAACGCTGACGTGGATAATTTCTTAATAATATTTTTTGAATTTTTTTTTTCTCTTTTTTTTTTCCCTCCCTCTTTCTTCTTTCTCTAGCCGGTCACCGCCAACCAATGGTGAGGCTTGCCCCCACTGGCCACTAGCTAAGGCAAGGGTCGCTCTAGCCTGTGGCCAACAGGATAAGCCTTGTCGACTAGAGGAAGAAGGAAGAGGGAAGGAAAAAAAAAAGAGAGAAAAAATAAGATGTTATTAAAAAAATTATCCATGTTAGAGCCAGCATATCAAAATTGGCCAAATAAATTGAATTGGTACAATTGTAAGAGGCTTAAGGCTGAATTGATCAAAAAAAAAAAAATCGATTGAATTGACACAATTACAAGAGTTGTAGGACTTTTTTAGTAACTCTCCACAACCTTTGGCAACCCAATCTTCAATTTGATCACCCACGAGCATTGCGAAATTCTTTTCGGCCCTTTCCGGATGTCTCCTCACGCCACTCTCTTATAGTGGTAGAATAAGTTAAATTTCCCTTAATGATCTACTTTAACTTATCAATTCATCTTGATTATCAGAAGAAGTTTTGATTAAGTAACAAACATTTAGTTTCTTAGCGACAATTAAGATGAGTTGGCACACATGGCTTCGTGAACAAAACTAGTTTTAGTGAGACATATTCACATGAGTCAATAAAACCTAATATACCACATTATAAATCAATAACCCAAGTCTGTCATAAGTGTGTTGTATTGGTAAAACGAGAGATGTCGGAAAATAGCACATGGAAAAGGGATAATTATTCGTAAAGTCCTAAACCTATTATATAATAGCCAATTCAATCCTAAACTTTTCAATTTGCCAATGGAAGAAGTGTGCTAAAAGTCCTAAAAATTGTCATAAAAATCCAATTGAGTCCTAAAACTTCCAAAAAATATAATCAAATTCTCAAACTTATCAAGTTAGTAAAGATCTCCCATTAACTTTATCCAATTTGCAAACGAAAGATTTTAATAAGTTTTAAGACTTGAATGCACTTTTTGAAATTTTTAGAACTCAATTGTACTTTCGTGATAAATTTTAGGACTTCCAATATAATTATCCATTTGCCAAGAAATAGTCCTTTCGATTAATTTTGGCCAAGAAACACTTAAGTGGATATCCAATCAACAATGGCCATCTTACGTGGCACGATTAATATTAACATTGACATTTTTCCAAATCTTTTTAAATTTTTTTGAATTTTTCTTGTTTTTCCTTTCTTTTCTTTTCTTTTCTTTCTTTTCATTTTCCTTCACCGAATTTATGGCTAGTGGGGTCACCGAGGCCTAGTGACCCTCGCCCAAACTAAGTGAGGGTCAAGACACCCTAACCTATGGCCATCGAGGGTCATCCAAGTCTTGGGGACCCCACAAGCCAGAATTCCATTGAAAAAAATATAAAGAAAAAGGAAATCAAGAAAAATTCAATTACTATAAAAAAAAATTACAAAAATTCCAACCTCATCACATGTTGTGTCACATAAGATGACCGGCGGTGGCCGGTGCTAACTGGGTATCCACATAAACATTTTCCAATTAAAATTAACCGGGAGGATTATATTGGTAAATAGTGAAAACGTTTAGGATTAAATTGATAAATTTGAACAATTGAAGACTGAATTAGCTCTTCGACCAAAAACAAAAAAGACCGAATTAGCCTTGGTACAGTAAAATTAGGACATTTTGGACAATTTTTTATGTAGAACTTTGGGCATCTTGGGTGAAGATCTGATTATTAGGTAGCCTAAACCTTATCCCAATTTAGAGGGTAGCAACTATTGGCCTTGCCACACCAAGATGCTATGTTTGCTTTTGGAGGCCATGTCCGTCAATATAATGATCGTTGGGGCTCAATCTTTTCTACTTATTTTCCCTTATCTTTATGTATGTAGATTTAAATTACATTATAATAAATAAATAAAAGGGAAAATCAGCAAAAAATCACCAAAAATCTCAAACTTTGTCAACAGTGACACATTTATTTCAAATTATTTTTTGTAACACAAAAAACCTCAAACTTATATCCATACGACACATGTAACCCAAACATTTTCTTGTGACACAAAAAACTCTAAAATTATACTTGTGTGACACATTTACCCTCTAACTTTTTCTGTAACACCAAATTTTTGGAGTAAATGTGTTATACAAATACAACTTGGAGTTTTTTATGTCATAAAAGAAAGTATGAGGTAATTGTGTTACATTATACAAGTTTAGGGTAAATGTGTCACATAATATAAATTTGAGATTTTTAGTGTCACAAAAAAAAAATTAGGGTAAGTGTGTCACTTTGAAAAAAATTGAGATTTTTTGTGGTTCTTACCCTAATAAAAAATAGAAAACCCTAAAGAAAAAATGGAAACATACAAAATAATAGGTTGGGGTGCGTTTGATAACATTTCCGTTCTAAGGAATAATTTCTTTTCAAATTTCCAAGTGAGACAATGTATTTGGTAACTATACAAAATCAACATTCCCAAAATAGAAAAAGAACAGGAATGTTGTTTGGTATGACCATAAATTTTTCTGTGCCATAGAATTTCTTTTAATATTTTAACTTTTTTTCAAATATTTCTTTTTTCCTTTTTTTTTCAATTTTTTGTTTCTATTGCAAATCTATTCCCCGGCCACTTTTATATTTCGGAAAATAGAAAAATTAACTAATGTTATCAAACAAATTCATGTTTTTTTTTCTATTTTGGAAAATAAGAAATAAAAAAAAAAAACAGAAAAATTGGAGCGGTATCATGTAAACTCCTAAGGGCTAAACAGGAGGACGTATCATGTCTGCACCAGAATTCAATTAGATATTAGTACACAAAAGGGAAATTGTCATAAGTTCAATTAAGTCTTGAGCATTTTGGAAAAGTGCAACAAATTTTAAACGTTCTGTATTCGATATAGTTATGTGCCTTCCAATTAGGAGTGAGCGGTTCCCGGTTCTTTACAAATTCCGCCTGGAACCTGGAACCTACCCTTGGGTACAGATTCCTCATTTTTTGGAACCTGAAACCTACCCGTCAAAACCAAGAACCTAGAACCTACCCTGTCATAAGTTCCAAGGTCAGTTCCAGGTTCCAACAGGTTCTTTTTCTTCTTTTTTTAATTTTTAGTTTAAAAAAACGAAAATGAATGCAGCAATAATAAACAACCTTATACCTCTTAATCCTCACTCTTTTTTTGAGCTTATCCTTCAAATCATGATTAACACGGAAAAATAGCTTGAACTCACCATAACGGGGTCCAACACCTTGACGGTCCTTCAAGGATCAGTACTCCAAAACTGTAGATGTCTAATTTTTGTGTGGGTTTCCGAGTTTTCATGACTTCGGGAGGCCAATAACCTGCACTTCTAGGAGGCATTGTAGGAGTGCAGATCAGAGGAGTCAAGCCAAACTCTGAGATGCAACCTTGAAGGTATGTTGCCATGGATAAACCTCCCGCCTCTAGCCGAATGGATGTGAGCAATGCCTTTAGCCACTCCTAGAGAAATCTTCACCCACAATGCCTAGTCCAATGGTTGTCTCCCACCTTCTGCAAGTCATTATCAGAAGGTAACTATCAACAATGCATCAAATAGGAGACAACCTACAAAAGATGTTTCTAGGCAACATGACAATATTCATGCAATGACATTAGCATTTTTCTGTCCCTACAAGACATTGACCCTCACAGTTGGACACTTTCTACTGATGGTACATGTCTATATCAATTATCTTAAGTTCTATGTCTCATGCACCAGTGCATAATGCATACCAATTGCCTGGTCTTCATTCTAATTGCTCTCATATCATAACAAAGACATTGTCCACATTGTGCTTGCACATTAACATTAACTGGAGCATAACGATATGTGACTTTACTTGGTCATCAATTGATCAATGCCATACTGGAGAATGATACTGGTTATGGGGAAAAGCTTTTTTCTTACAACTTTCATAACTTTGGTTTTCACCTATCTCATAGCCAAAAAAATTGACTTTTATAGTCTGCCCTCCAGGCCAATCACAGGCTAACAAAACAAGACTAAGCTTTTTCAAAAGATCAATTACTAGATAATTGAGATCACCTAATCATGATATTTTTAGGTCATTGCTTTCTATTGTATATGAACACAATACACATATACATAAATGATTGGCGAAAGTAGGATTCCTTGGTTAGGAAAATTGTCTAAATAATATACAAAATTGACTAGGTGAAGCATACCATGCAGCAACAAGGAGAAGTTGCCTCCTATTATATAGTCATATATAAGGAGCTTCTCATCTTTTGAGTAGTAATATGCACAAAGTGGAATGACATTCGGATGTTGTCCCACCTCTGCATGTTTCCATTTGCTACTTGAACTCTCATTTCTCCGCCACCACTTCCTTTAGCCTTTTCACCACCACGGTGGTCTCATCTCAATCCTTTGCTTAAGCTTCAACAAGAACTTCTCATTGTCTTCCTTAGCTATCTTCAGCAACCTCTCCAACAAGTTCCTCCTCTCTATCAACCCGAGATTCCCGATATCAAACCTCTGTTATCTTGCCTTCACTTTCAGCAAGAATGCCCCGCCAAATACGCAAGTATGTTGAGGCTTTTCAAGTGCAGCCCTCACTATCAGCTGTCTTTAGTCATCCATGTATAATGAACATCACCTCATTGACAGGGTCCCCTTCCCTCACTATGTATGTACTTGGATCAAGGCACACAAGCATGACACTCACATCTCATAAATCGACCAAATAAAGCAACTAAAATATTATATTAGATCTAACAGGTAAGAGCAGAAACGACAAGAGATTAGACTTGTGATTGAAGCTAGAGGAAGTGAGTTTCTTCGGTGTCAAGGGCAACGAGCGGTATCAAGGGAAGTCGGGCGGCGTCGAGGGGGCGTTGAGGGGCGAGAGGCGTTGAGGGGGTTGAGGGGGCCAAGCGGCATCGAGCGGGTGTTGAGCGCAGTCAAGAGGGGGAGCGGCGTCAAGTCATCGAGAGGGGGAGCGGCATCGAGTCATCAAGAGGAGCAAGTTGAGTCGGCATCGAGGGAGTCGAGACGTTGGAGTGGATAGGGAGAAGAGAGCGAACAAAATCTGGAACTGAAACTGAGGGGAGTCGCGAGAAGAGGGAGAAGGAAAAACAAAAGGGGAAGAAAACATTGAAAATCAATTTAGGGTTTTTCGGTTCCGATTCCGGTTCCCAAAAAAATAGAACCGGGAATCGGAACTTCCCTCCTTGGAACTTGGAACCGAACCGGACCCTCCAATCCGGTTCTCCGATTCCCGATTCTACCCGGGAACTACGTTCACCCCTACTTCCGATAACCTCCCAACAATAATGTAGCACATGGCATGAAAAAAAAAATCAAGGAGATGTTCTTTCTTTTTTTCTTCTTATTTTTACACGTGTGATGCAGATGTATAGCACCGCATCATAAAATAGGCCAACAATTTAAAAAAGAGAGTAAAACCCCAAAAAAAAAAAAAAAACTGATAAAAAATTAAAAAGCCAAAAATAAATAAAGAATAAAAATCATAGAGAGAGGAAAAAGGCTACCGTCTCTCACTCTGTCGACCACATCGCAAGAGTTATATTCCTCATCAAGGCCCGAGCAAGGGTCATTATTGATTTGGTGATTTTTCTTTTTAAAACATTTTTCGCTTTATTGTACTTCTCCAATCCTTTCTAGATTTCTTTTCATATATTTTCCTAATGTGGCTTCCCCGCGGTGCCTCGTCAGCAAAATTGGGTAAGAAGTAGCCAAAAGGAAAAAAAATTGCACAAATTCAAAATGTTTTAAGACTTAATTGCAGTTAAGTTGAACACTTTTAATTCTCCCTGTAATTTTTCTTTAAAAAGAACAAAGAAATTTTAAATGATGAATGTATTTAAAATCTTAAACATATTGGCAAAGTGCGATTCAACCTTAACACTTTCAAAAATTAAAAGCAAGTTACTCTGTTATCTACATTAATTTTTCTCACGAAAATGATAAATGGGCATTTTTTTATTATTTTCAATCTCCTAAGTGGCATTTTTTTTGTTATGTTCTTCTCCAAATCTTGGTTAAATTAAAGTTAAATATAACAAATACTACAATTTTATTTTTTTTTTTTTAAAGGACCCCTGCTTAAAAGAAAAAGAACCACTAGGCCTCATCAATGGACCGTCGCTGCCGCCATGCCAGGAAGGGCTAATGGAGGTCGCCAAGGCCTCCCAGTCCCCCACCCCTACAGAAGAGAGGGGCCCACACCCCAAATTTGGGCAGGAATTGCTACACCTCGCCCATCACAGACACCAACCTCGGGCAAGGCCTGGAAGGGAACTTGATTATGGTTTTCTCAGGCTGCTCCCCTAAAATTATAATCAAACTCCTTTTCGGATCATTTTAAATTCTGGACAATTGAATGAGCTCTCCGTCCACATTCCTCGTAATTTGAATTGTTTCGTGTCCAAGTCCATTCTCCATTACTGATCAGATTTTGGAGGATCAGGAGGACACCGCGTGAAGATTTCGGTGCATAAGGATGTTCAGGGACGATAACGAGGGGCTTCTCGGGTCCTTTGCCTCAACCTCGCGTTCTTTGCAACACCATGCACGGCAGATTCGCGTACCTCGAGCATTTTCTGCACATCCGACGAGCCACGGAAGTTGAAATTGAGCTCCACTGTTCAAGTTGTCGTATGTTCTTGTAGCATTTCGATGCCGATGAGGCTATGCGCGAGTGTTTGAATGCGGTAACATGGTGAGCTTCCGAGAGATTCTGGGCAATGTATGATCCGGAAGGACTTGAGCTTGCGGGTGGGGAACGATTGTGTGAATTTGGATCCGTTTGTGTTTTTCAGTCTGTCAGCTTGGATCTTGAGGGAATGGGGTCTTTCTCATTTGTTCAGGTTCTCAAGGGTCTGGCTTCTAATCTCATCAAATAAAAAAGAAATACAGAATTACCTACTCAAGCCACCGATGGAATTCTCTGAAATGAACTTTCTTTTGAAATTTTGGATGCTGCGGGCCCATATCATAGATTTTTAGTTCGAGTTCTGCAAAATCCATCAAACATTTTACCCTATTTATTTTTTTTTTTAATCTAATTTAGATAAGATTTGGGGAAGAATTTTTTTTTTTTTAAATGCATGAATGAGAAAAAAAAAATGGCCACATTTGCATTTTTCGTTAGATAAATTGACGGGAAAAGTATAAAGAAAAAGTCATAAACATGTTATATTAGTATTAATTTAGTCAAAAACCTTTCAATTTGATCAATTTAGTCCTAAAATTTTACATTTGTATCAATTGAGTCCATCCCAAAATCGTTGACATCATCAATTGACACAAAATCGTAAAAGGAAAAATTTTTTAAAACAAATGATTCATAAAATTTTAAAAAATTGTAAAATTTATCCACGTTCGCACCGGTTGTCCTACATCGGTACAACCAACGTTCATATCAACGATTTCTAGTCAAAATCAATCGAATAGACTCAATTGACAAAAATGCAAAAGATTTAAGAAAAAATTGATATAATTGAAAGGTTTATGACTAAATTACACTAATACAATAAGCTTAGGATTTTTTTTTTGTACTTTCTCCCAAATTGATAAAGTTAACGAAAGAATCCCAATTACGTTAATTTGACAAGTTTTCAAACTCAATTTCACTCTTTGAGAATTTTAGGAGTCAATAATACTTTCACAATAGATTTTGGAGCTTTTAGTTCACTTATCCAAAATTTTAGATGTCGACAAAGCAATAAATTTACTAGGGCATGACTTCTTAACTACTTGGACTCAATAGTAGAATCAAAATGCAAGTATTTCTCGTCCTTAGTCGAATCGGTTTCACAAGAGGCCTAATTCTAGGTTCAGACCAACCTACCCTCGGACCGAATTAATTAATAATCTCGCTGAAAGCGAACGCACAGGACGAGAATTGATTGAGCCGTGTCCAAATGCCGGAGCATCAATGATTCGTTTAGGAGGTCTAGCGTCTCCGATCTTGCCATTGTTCTTGGGTAGTGATTGACTGGGAAGGGCCATAAATGTTAGGAATCAAAGGCGAGGGGAGTGTACAGTTGTGGATTTACACTGGACCATCGGGCCTTGCCCGGCTTAAAATTAATTTGTTGGAAAATTCGGTTGGCCCGAAAGGGTTTGCTCATTATGATGCGATGTGACCGGGATCTCTCGTTTTCCTTCACTTAAAAGGTAGTCAATGAACCGCGCCGTCCAGGCCGAATTGAGCTTATCTCCATGTCCGTCGGCCATCAATGACATTGATAGTTGAATTAGCATCTGTCATCTCGTCTGGTGTGTTAGGGGCACAAAATAAAAGCTAGATACCTTCCAATAAGAAGTCAAATCTAAGCATGTCAACTATAATATATTAATTGTCCAACGCCACGATGTTGAACTCTTTTAACACAACTTATACATGCGTCCTCCAATTCACATATACATCATAACAATCTCTATCATAAATTTATTATCTAAAACAAGTACTCTCTTAAACCAAGGAAATTTGGTGACAAAGTGACAGTGAGTTAGGCGGATATGCTTGCCACGCATGTCACAAAAGATACGGCCTCATGTCATTTCAAATAAAAATTTTGGGAGCATGGTAATGGAGGATCAAATCATGCACATAGACATGTTTTCACTTCTCCAACATAGAAAAAAAAGGGGATCAACCTCTTGTGCAATTGAGAATGCAAATAAGAAATTCGGGCATTTTCACATTAGTGTTTATAGGGTATTTCTTTTACTTGATGTAGTGAATTTTTACTTTACTTTCGTCCTTGATCATTGGTTAAGGCCAAATTATGAAAATCAGGCATAACAACAATTGAACATACGACTATACAAAAGTATAATGCATTGATTTCCAGAGTTTAATATGAGATGAGAAGCTCATATCTTTAAAATGTTGCTATTTCCTTATGGTACTTATGCCAACAATGTGTCCATCCAAATATGGGAGCCACGAGCATAGTGTGATCTGTCCAATGCCCGTCTAACCTAAAATATCCAAAAATTAGTTCACTAGCTCTGTAAACAAATTTGACCTGAAAAATCCAGATTATCGGCATATTTACGTTTGATTCGTGACCTTTTTGTTCCTCTGAAATTTCGAGTGGTGTAATTATATAAATGAATTCGCAAGAGAGAGTGTGAAAAAAAATTGCTTATAATTCTCTGTCTTTATAAAAATGTTTGAAAAGGGTTGTATATGTAAGCGATACATAACATTCATGTCTCAAAAGTCGTGAAATAAGAAATAAAAAGAAAAAACAACAAAAATTAGAAATCAGCAGGTGTGCTCTTGATTACGAACGGCAAGATCCCCCCCCCAGGAAAGGCAAAAGGGGTACTCGCAATCCTTCTCTCTATTAATGCCCGCCTCCCTCCACCACCACACCACCACCGCCACCACTACACCGCCCGTACTAAAAGCATCAGTTCCAGATGTATAAAAAGCGGACACTGAACAATGAATCCACGCATTGATCGATGAATCTGGCAACAAGGACGACGATCGTGTCGGAGACGGTCGCAGCTCTATATATGTAACAAGCCCAATTTATTACACCCAACGCTCCCTCTCTCTCTCTCTCTCTCTCTCTCTTTCTCTCTATCTCTGTGCCTCTCTGGCGTCGGTGAAGAGAGAGGAGGGAAAATAATGGCGGGCGTGTCTGCGAATCTGTATCGCGCGATGCGGGGCTACTGGGGGAGGCGGCGCTACGAGAGGCTGGCCGGGCCGGGCAGCCACCGGCGCGAGGACCGGGCGGGTCTCGACCCGGCCCCCGGGAGGCGGCGGAGGAGGGGGCGGTCCTGGCGGGTCAAGGTGGCGCCCAGGGTGAAGCTGCTCCGGCTCGCGGCGTCGCCGAGGAGGTTCTTCGTCTGGCTCCGCGACGCCTACGTGAAGATGATGCTCGGGTTCGCGAGCTCCGGCATGCTCGGCGGCGGCGGGTTCGGGTACGGGTACGGAGCGTCCGTCGGAGACGCCCGGGCCGCGGGGTTCGGGCGGGCCACGGCGAAGGAGTACGACCAGAAGATGCTGGTGGAGATCTACAAGTCGATGCTGGTGGCGCAGGGCCAGCTCGCGCCGCCGCGCGAAGCCGGGAGGCTCGGCTCCGAGGTCGCTTGCCGACGGGTGGATTGAAGATGTGGGCCCCTCGTAATAATGTCGGCCTTATCCTTTTTCTACCCCCTAGAGAAATCAGGCAAAAAAAGGTGGAATTTTTTCGCGCAGTTTTCTTTCTTCGGCCTTAGAAGGAAGTGAAAACGTTTGATTTTCACGTGCAAAGTTAACTCGGTGGAATCTGTAGAACAACAGCAACAGCAACAGCATCTTTAGTGAGACTCTCGTACACCCGCGTCTGACATGTCGTTAAATATCGCTTTCTGTAATTTTTTGGTCTTTTACAATTTATGTCCTTAAATTGTTTTAGCAAATAAAGTGGAATTTGATCATTATAATTATTTTATGGAGAGATTAAAAGCACAGCAAATGGTAGAATGGTAAATTTGGACCTCGTAGCGATTCCTTAGACACTGTTTGGGAACATTGAAAAACATCAACGTTAACCGGGGCATAATGTTTTGACTTTCCCCTATCTGAGAAAATTTACATTTAGCGGGGCATAATGATTATCATACAAAACTTTTTATTTGCATAGTTTCCGACTTTATGGTGGGGTTTGGAAGTCTTTTCTTACCTGAAAAAGACGAAAACAAAAGGAAGGAAAGGTGACCGCTGGAGGCAGCTGGTCTGCATTTGCCACGCCTGAACTCATGTGTCTAGATTTGTCACATGGGCGGAGTCGGTCTGATTTGAGTCTCGTTGGGTCGTGTCAAAAATAGTTTGACCCATTTTAACTCATTTCATGCAATATAATATAAATTCAGTGACTCGTATTTGACCCAATACATATTGTTAAAATAATTCCATATTTAACCAAATTTATTAAAACTTATTCCCAAATTGAAGTAAGAGTATGGACTAAGTTAATGCGAAATTGAGAAAGGGGGGAGAGAGAGAGAGTCATATGGGTGGGTTAAGTTTAAGGAAATTATAAACCCATTTAACACTTATATTATTTAACCGGGGCATAATGATTATCATACGGAACTTTTTATTTGCATAGTTTCAGACTTTATGGTGGGGTTTGGAAGTCTTTTCTTATCTGAAAAAGACAAAAACAAAAGGAAGGAAAGGTAACCGCCGGAGGGGGCTAGTTTGCTTTTGCCACGCCTAAATTCATGTGTCTAGATTTGTCAAATGGATGGAGTCGGTCCGATTTGGGTCTCGTTGGGTCATGTCAAAAATGGTTCGACCCATTTTGACTCATTTTCATGCAATATAAATTTAGCGACTCATATTTGACCCAACACATATTATTTAAAAAAAATCATATTTAACCAAATCTATGAAAACTAATTCCCAAATTGAAGTGAGAGTATGGACTGAGCTAATGCGAAATCAAGAAGGGGAGAGAGAGAGAGTCATATGGGTGGGTTGAGTTTAAGGAAGTTATAAACCCATTTAATACCTATATTATTTCAAATTTTACTATTTTAAACTTATTCACCGAAAATGACTAACTCATATAATAACTTAACTCATCAAATATGAGTTAAGAAATGAATTTATAACTCATTTTAATAGGTAAATATGTACCTAACCCCACTAAGGCTGGCCCATCATCGGACGAGCTGCAAGCCTGCATGCCCATCAAGGGATCATCACTTACATCTACCGCGATCTAAAGAGTCATAGCGTGAAGAAAAGTGCATCATTGGTAGAGCTGGCAAAATTGGGCATAAACCCATATTATGACCCATTTTTAGTTAAATGGATCATATATATATCAAGTGAAAGTTAAATATAGATCGAAATGGGTCAAGTGAAGGTTAAATATGGATCAAAAATAGATGTGAAAAAGTAAAACACAAAAAAAAAAAAAAAGGGTCTAAATGGGTTATTAGGAAACCCACTTTAAAGTTTAAACCCATGGCCTTTTTTTAACTTTATAAAAAAAATTATAAAAAATAGAAATTATAATTTTTTTTCATATTTCAATTTTTTT
Organism: Eucalyptus grandis; assembly: GCF_016545825.1. NCBI lineage: Eukaryota > Viridiplantae > Streptophyta > Magnoliopsida > Myrtales > Myrtaceae > Eucalyptus > Eucalyptus grandis. The sequence goes on along the minus strand of NC_052622.1, from coordinate 48,700,995 downwards.
TCTTTTCTTTTTTTCTTTTTCTTTTTTCTTTCTTTTTCTTCCTTCCTTAACCAAATGACCGAGGTGATAGGCCGAGGCAAGGCTCGAGCTCGCCGGCAGGTCGCCGACGATTGACGAGGCTTGAGCCTCCTGGGATCTAGCAAGGCTTGAGCCTACCGAATGGGCGAGACTCGAGCTTGCCAGTGTCGGGCGAAGCCTCGGCCTCGCCGAATCGGTGAGATCGAGCCTTGCCCGACACCGGTGAGCTCAATCTCGCCTATCGCCGATCGCCATTGCCGTCGTGGCCCGGCCGCCAAGAAGAAGAAAAAAAAAAAAGAAAAATAATTATTAAAATTTATATTTAAAAGAATTAAAAATTCGATTTTTTAAAAAAATTTTAAAAGAATTATAAAAATTCCATTAAATTTGTATTGCATAAAAAAATTTTAACAATACTTTTTTTTTATAAAAAAATCATAAAAATGAGTTTTTTTAGGTTTCATTAAAATTTTTCATGTTACGCTTTTAGTTATTCAATGGTATGTTCACTTCAAATAAGAGAAGCATGTGCATAGTCTAATTTTTGTATAAATATTTCAATTTATAGGTTTTTTTAACTTTTTTATTTTATTTACTATTTTTAATTTAATTTGAAGTTTTAATCCAATTAGCATATAGTAGAAGTGGGTTTTCCTATAATATTAATAGGTTTTAGCAATACGGGTCGGGTATCGGGTCACGGGTATGTGTGGGGTCGGGTATGAGTTACTAGATTTACACTACAAGAATATTGATTAAAATGGGTTAAATGGGTCAAATATGGATCGACACATTTTCGACCCGACCCATACCTGACCCGACCCACCCATTTGCCACCCCTGATCATTGGCAAAGAAATATTAGGGATGTCAAAAAGAAAAAAGAACCAGACAGAACAGAACCGACCCTAACCGAATGTCCCGGGTCTTATTCAATTCGATACTCTTCCGGTTCGGGCCAAAATTTATTGAACTGCCTACGGACGGGGGTTTCTAAAAGGGGAAGTAGCCCGTCCATGTACTAATTTATCGTTGGAGATGCGTACGAGTCCGAGAAGGCAATGCCTAGGCTCATGGTGGGCTTGACCGGCCTGATCCATCGATTGGGCTTTCCATTTCTAATTAACCGGTCACTTAGAAAGCCATTGGAACTGAATACACGAGACAGCTGAATTTGATTAGATACTTTCGGCCTTAGATGCTTGGACTCGATTTTCGGTCGCCAAGATTTTGCAATTAGTCGCCCGACTTATTCGCCTTTTCATGAAGACCTCGATCTTGGCCTCTCCGGTGATCTTGTCCTTTTTTATAGGGCGGACTATCTCGATCAACCTTGAATTGGAAATTGTTAGCAATTTGACTACGAGTGGCAATTCACGTTCGGATCCGTATCCGTGTCGTGTCGGCAAAAGTGTGATACAAAACAGGTTGGACTGAAAGCAACACGATTCAATCGCGTCGATTCCTTTTGGTTTGAAGAAAGACTACTTGATTTGAATACGATCCGGAAAACAAATGGATTGATGCTATTCGATCCATGTAACACAACTAGATAATGGATTGAAGAGTTAACGCTATTGCATAACTTGCTATGAGACGAAATTAATCTGGCAACACGAAACCAGCCCACCGACACAAAATCGACACGAAATATACTTGATTTTTTTTTATAAAATCAATTTGCAAAATTGCTATAATTCATCCATGAAATATCATCAAATTAAATTTATAAAAAAAAAACTATAGTCAATGAATTATTGTCGATTTAAATCGTAATGGCGAGTAGCATGAAAAATAAAAAATAGTGCCATCACTAACTTATTAATTTAGACAGGTTATATAGATCAATAGTGTATCTGACAAGTTGAACATGAACATGACCCCAGTCATTAACATGACTCGGGATTCGATACAAAATTGACCTAAACATGTTAACTTCATATAATGTTCAAGTTGTGTTGTCATATCACGTCAAAGTCCCCCAAATGGTCTTTTCATAATGGAGGTTAGGGATTTATCTAACGGGTTGAGCACGAACACGACCCTAATCATTAACATGACTCAGGATTCGACACCAAATTAACCCGAATGTGCTAACCTAATATAAAGGCCCTGTTTGGTTCAGCTTTGGGAATGGGCTTTGAGACTCTAAAATCTCTTAGCCAAATGCAAACTTGTTTCGTTCGATTTTTTGGGCGACTTTGGCAAGATGCAGTTGCATCTCCAAATGACTCTAAGGACTCTTAATCCAAAGTAGGTCTTGAGGTCCTTTGGGAACTTTCATTTTCAAAATGCAAGTTTCGATTACTGTTCACTTCGCGGTTACTATTCATATGCAAGAAAAATCACCGCACGAAGGCCAACAACCGCTGGCCAAAGGGTTGCGCGCGCCAGCGACCGCCGCCTGAGGGTCGCTTGACCCTAGTGACCATCGCCAGACCTTAGGCGACACTTGGGTCACACAACCCAAGCGGCCGTCGAAGGTTGGGCGACCTCAGGCGGCCGTCGCCTGGGGTCGCCCAACCTCGGCGACCGTTCAAGGGCCATATCCGACCATCCCGCCACTAGATCCGATAGTTCGGTGGCCAAACTTTAAAAAAATATAAATATTTTTTTTTTTTTTTAATTTAATAAAATTTATTTACAAGTGTAAATTTTACCAAACGGTATTTTTGACCAAAGTTGTATGTCAATGTAAATTTTATCAAACGATATTTACATTTCGAAAAACCTCATCCACCCAAAAATGCATTCTTCAAAAACCCAAACAAACAGCCCAAAGTTCAAGTGGTGTTATCATATTGCGTCAAAGCCCCCAAATGTCAGGGATTTCAGTAAAAAACAAAAGCTCATTGAGAATTGATCGTACCAAAATCCAAAATAGTTGCATCAGTCTTTTCGGTTTTAATAATTCCTTTGCAGGTTGGATCCAATTTTGAGGAGAGAGAGGAAGAGAGATTATTAAATTTGGAAGTTATAACGAAGCATTATAGCCGCAAGATACCCGCAACGTTGCTCGACCATCAATGCTCAACCTAATTCATCGCTACTCTCTATTTTCTAACAAGTCAATCGTAGACACGGGTGAATCGGATCGAAGTAGTTCCTTAGTCAATTTGATTTGGGTTGGTATTATATTCGCAGGATTATTATCAGGTTGGTCCGCCGTTTATGCAAAATCATCCTTATTATAAATATTTATTAGGGATGGGTGAGGCAGGTATTCAAAGTTAGCTTTGTAGTCAATTTTTTCCGCATATTAATCGTCAAGCGATGAATGCGTAATACATTGCTCGTGTGGACAATGGCCGTGTTTCTTATCATGTTTGATTTTTTTACCTAATTATTCTTCCTCCAAGAAGACAATAAAAAGCGGAAGCCGGCAAAGGTTGCTTTAGAAGAAAAGGAATGAAGTCCAAGTGAAGAAAAAGAAAAGGATAAAAACAAGTAGAAGGAATGCATTGGAGTTCGTATATCTTTCCTGAGCAGCAAAGGTGAAATGCCAATGAAAGGCTAGTCATCTATATGTCGGAAACAGGAAATTCACAAAAAAAAATTGCATTTAGTAGGAACTAGGAACGGGAATTGAGAGTGCACGCTAGACTCCGATCGTTTTAGCGATAAGGAAAAGGAATTAAACTACTTAAATTATTTAGGGTAAAATATTGAGATGTATGAGTACGCGTTGACCCATTAATAATAGCAAAATAAATATTGCATGCCGCTGGCCTGATAGTTTATCAATTATAAGTAGAAATGAATAATAATCTGGAAATTTTTTTATATTTTTTTTGGGGTGGGGGATTATTTATTTATTTAATTTTTGGTCAGAATTTGGGGGTTATTGACCAGGCGACACTTACGGACTTCGTCAATGGATATGAAGTGAGCAACAAGCCTCCCGCTGCCGAGTGGGAGGGAGGCACTTGATTTTTTTTAAAGCTTTCCCTTCGCTTAGAAGAATCACCCGATTTGTTTACCCTCATAATTCAGACAAACCTTTTTTTTTCCTTTTTTTCCCTTCAAATTTTAAGGTACTAAAAAATTGTATCTAACCGACTATACACATGTAAATATCATATATGACTCATTACTTCTCTTCATATATAAATTATGCCTGACCCGAGATGCAAATCATGGCCACATCATACAATTAATCCAAAGACAAGCGAGGAAGTGTGACATTAGGAGTTGCATAGTTATTGAATCCCCCAAATCGCGTTGTCGTTGTAACTATACTATTTTTTTTTACCCAAAAAAAAACCAATAAAACTCATACGAATCCAGTAGAGATGGCTGTGCTTGATCAATATAGCGAGTTCGGAAATAAACAATTATCGGTCATTCATAGATTATCAGGCTGAACGAGCTCTTTCTTCAACTCTCCAATCAAAGAGACCAGTTTTCTCCATCCATATATCCAACCGGTGGGTCTCCGTCGGGAAGAAGTACGCTCAATTTGTTCCAACGAGCGCCTCGATTGTTCTATATATTTAATATATTTATCTATCAACCTTGCAACGGTAGCTTCCCGCCTCCTTCGGTGAGAAGTTCCCTTCCCTTTTCTAAAATGCCTGATTGGTAGTCTGCCTCAGAAAATGTACAAAGTGGAGTTACCCATGTTAAGGAGTTTTTTGCCCAAACGCGTTAAAAGAGTTAAATGGTCCTTTTTGTGGGCGATTGAGGGACTTTTTTTTTGGGGGGTTTAATATTTCATTTACTAAACAAAAACAACAAAAACGAGAGACCCAGTAAATGGGCATCATTACATAAAAGGTCCAACAAAGTTTGAGGAAGGGACAAAACCCAATTCAGAGATAAGTAATTTTTCTTGTGAGTTTTAACCATTCAATTTGCAATAAGGTTGGCCTCTCTAAAGCAATGATTATCCGAACATTTGAAAAAGCTCTCATTTTTTCCTTACACTTACTAAAAAGAGGTTGAGTCTCCCAACTCAATTGTTCTGAACTGTTCATGGCTTTGACTAGTTACAAGTTGTCTAACTCAATAATAAGCACTTCGTGTCTTTTAGAAAAGAAGTAGTGGAGGGCCTTGAACCTCACAATATGATGAATTTTCCTATTACTATAAATTTCATTGATATGTTTTGAGTCGCGCATGCCCAACTTTCCAGAGTTAATGCTAAGATTTCCTCCTCCTCGAATAATAAATAGCACTGCGCATACGATTTCCGATCGAGACATTATCAATACATAATAATAGCAGTAAGCAGCATCGGTCCGAATACGACGTCAGCGACTACGCACTGCCCAACGGCTAGCGAAGCGAAGTGGGGATGCAACGTCAACTCTCGACCCCTTCGCTTTTTCCCTGGATCGCTGCCCCTCGCGCAGACGACGCCGCACGCTTCTCCTCCTGTTCCTGTGAGTCAAAAATGGCGACCGACGAGGAAGCCAACGGCTACCTTTCGGTGCCCGCCAAACGTTCCTTATTTTCCATTTTCATGTCAGAAAATGGCGTCGCGCCCCACGCCAACTTCAAGATGGAGAAGCGTGACGTGATCTCCACCCAATTATTGGGTGCACGCCCGACGCATCGGGTTCACATGCATCCGGGTACATCAAAAAAGGAGCACGATAGCATGTTCCGACGGAGAGCCGCCCACCACCTTTCGATGACTTTTACTTCCAACTCGAATCGCCGGCCACGCGCACTTTCAAGTTTCAACGGTGACGAGAAATATAGTTTCAGCTCGATCCCGCAGTCGTGGCTACCAAGCCGCATCTCTAGAAAAACTCTTGCGTGGTGCTTTGAAGGGAAGACCAATATTTAATAGGTTCTCAACATTCGACCGATTTTTAAAACACACTTTCTGGCCAAACGATTGGAAAGTCACTCTATCAATGCGTCATGTTTCATTTATCCCATATCAAAGTAAACTTTCTTTCAACCGGCCTCAGTAGACCTTCTATAAGTTGCCTATTAAATTTGGAACGTTATAAAAAATTCCAAATATCCGTCACTATCCTTCCTTTAGGAAGCATTTACATGAGTACTTATATGCATTTGTGTTTGTACTCACAATGATAAAGTCAAACCAGATAACCAAACAAGATTCGATAGGTTATGTCAACAAATCGGAGTTCGTTAATTAACATATTTTTTTCTTCCATTTAAACTCATTGCCATAGCTCTTTTAGTTGCATTGATAGGTTGCATCGATAGGTTGCATGTTGACCAAAAAAAAACTCATTTCCATAATTCTTTTAGTTGCTTTAATAGGTGCAATTATTGTTGCTCGTCAATAATAAATCTTTATAATTGATAGCAATCAAAATTCAACTTTATTTTGTACTTGTTATTTTATAATCAATTGAATACGTTAAATTCTTGTTCACATTGAAATGATAAGCATGCGCATGTACCCAGTCATCCCTTGATGACATAAAACTCTTACGAGTGAAAGAGGACCCTTCAAACTAACCTTCTCAATAAGCATATAGTATGAAACCCTTTTCGGAAATAAAAAGGGAGCCGAACATTTTAACTCGACCAAAATATCCCAAACATCAATTGGGTACTCAAGAATTACACATTCTTCGATGTGCTATCATCTATAACACTATCTTCAAGTGTGTGTACATGAAACTAGCTACTTCATGCCGCTTTCTCTCTCCAAATTTTGACAAATTCGATGTCATTATCTTCGACATTGACTCGATGCAATGGAGCATGTTGGTTTCCCTGGTTTGTTTCAATGGAACACGTTAAGCTTAGCTGTTAGAATAAGCCATCGCCATCTTTTACAGAAAGGCTGATGTGAAGGTTGGAGGTTGCGGGACAAATATATAAGGGAACTAGCGTAAAGAAGCAGAATACGATCGATTGAAATTAGGACGAGGCATGTATGAAAGATTCTCAAAACAGAATCGTTCTTTTCCCGTATAAATTTGTAATCCGCAACATAAATTATGAGCGTAAAAGAGGAGGGAATTTATTTATTTTTTTTAAATAAAAATTTTCTCTCCTATTTTTCTTTTGACACCATTTCCAAACATAACCTAGGGTATAATATTTGACAATAAGTCTAACAATCTTTGTATTTTTCACCAACTTATCAAGAGGATATTCAATTAGATTGAATTTAGCCAGGAATAACTGCATGTGAGGGTGAGCTAGTTCCAAGTGCCATCTAAGTTTCACCTAGAATTTGGAACCAGTTAATTGGAACAAGTTCCTCATTTCTTGAAATTTGGAATGTACCTTATATATCTTAGAATATGGAATCTACCTTATCATAAGTTATACTGTCTACCCAAAAGCCAGCCAATTTCTTTATTTTTTTTCATTTTTAGTTAGGCCTAACTTCTCCATTTTATTTATTTTTTGTTTTTCTAATTTTGGCACGGAAAAAATTGATTGAAGTTATCTAGTTTTCTAAACCTTTTAAGTGCACCACAACTTCACAATGACTCATGGCTATATCTAGTTATTAATAGTCCATATCTTTAATTTGGCTTCAACAAATCAATTTAGATTTAAGTAGCAAAAGGGTTCTTCTAAGTAGAATCTAAAACTAACCTTGGATACTCTGGAACCAATCCGGTCTAGTTCTCTTATTCCAAGTTCTAGACTGGAAACCCCCACCCCTAATTACATGATAGAGATAGAAATAGAGGGAAACTTTTGTGGGAAAAAAGGTAAAAAGAAAAGAGAGACATACTTTTATTTTTAGTATCTGACATGTATTGAGAGAATGTTTTCACGACAAGTTAAGAGGTTTGTTTCTTTCCTTTTGGGTTTTCCTCTGAATAAAGATGAATTCATTAAGAAGTTCCTCACATCATCAGTGAATTGAATTATAATCCTATTGAAAATGAATATGGCGCTTTGGGGGAATTTATGTATTCCCCGTTCCATAAGCAGCAGAAGAAGATTGCGAATGAAGCAAGACTCAGTTCCACAATTTAAATTTTGTCGACCAATTGAACCCCATCAAGCTGCCTTACCTTCGAGTACAACCATTCCCTTCAAACACAACATGCTGAGAGCAAGATTTTGTCCACAATGTTCTCTGTTCATGAAAGAGCTTCCCTCTGTCCCTCAAGTAATAGTTCCCCTAAAATCCTAAAGCCACCTTAAGGAGGTGGTTTAGAAAAAAATAAAAAAAAAGGCACTTGAAAACCCCTAAATCAGATGTTGCTTTCAAAAGCAGTTTTTAAAGAAAAATAGAGATCATTACTTGGCGTCATGGAGGTGATTTTTTTTTTTTTTTTTGGTAAAGTGGCGTCATGGAGGTGTTAATTGGGTAAGTCCTACTAGATTGTGGCGCTATCGTCTAACCTAATTTGATGTTTGGATTAAGTCCATCACAAAAAATATATATATTTGTAAATCACTGTACGGATAACCGGGTCTAAATAATAACAAAGTATTTCGATTATTACTTCCATGGGTTAATTTAAAACTCTTTACAGCTTCTTAATAGCGAAAACTAAAGGGTCACATGTATACCTTAGACAAATATTCAGAATTTTCTACCGGGCGATGGAAATATTAGATCGCGCATTTAAGGTAATTAGACTCGATTGAAAGACTGCAGACCGGCCGTACGTGGAGTTTCCCCAAGTGAATGCTCCGACAGAAAGAGGGAAAAAAACAAAACAAAAGGACAAAAAATATTTCTGCGTTTTCTTTTTTTTCTTTTTTCACTTCGTTTCGGGAGCATGCTTGGAATTATCCGGAAAATGAAAGGTTTGGACAGTGCGTGCCAGGCTGGAAGGCTAGGGCCTTGAGGCGTACGGACGAGAGCAGCAATCTGCCGCTGCGTCGCCTAGGGGAGGGGAGTAAAGCCTGCCTGAGCGAATTTAACAGCTGTTCCGCGCACCGCAGGTGCACCGTACGCCTGCAGGAGGAAGGGGCTCGTCCTCGCTGAGACCGCGAGGCTTGCCCAAACACCTGCTAGCTGGCGCAATCTTAATGGTCTGACCCCGACGCTGGTCTTCCCTCCACAGCTATCGCGCTCGATGCCGCTGCTGCTGCTGCTGCGCCTGCTGCGCCTGCTGCTCTGATGTTTTCTGATGAGGTGCTTTCTTTTCGGTGCGCAGAGTTACCTTTTTTTCTGCCCTTTTTGGAGCACATATTTTTCTGTTCTTTTCCCATTCGGTCCGTCTCTTTGCGTGATTACCGATGAAGACCCATCCGGACTGATTTCTTTTCTTTTTTCTCAATTAATTTGACCCTTCAAATTCGAAACTCCTCACGTTCTTAAAATGATTATATAAATAGTCTATAAATTTTGACTTAATATATAATATTATTCTTAAATTATTAATCAAAAAATTTTAACTCAATATATCTTATTGTCTTTCAATTTTTAATTTAGTCAATATGATCCATAAGCTTTTGATAAAAATTAAAAGAGAATATTAAACATTTTCATATAATCTCCAAACTAGATTGAACATTTACACCATATTTAGATAAATTAAAAATTTATGGATGATAATATACATTAGTTTAAAATTTAAGGATCGCATCAAATAAATAAAAATGTAATGACGATATTGCATATTAAATTAAAGTTTATAAATTATTTATGTCATTTCTCTAAACTTTTCTAATACTCGAATGTTTATCAGTGGATTTGTATATGATATTTTCATAATTTTTAAAGAAATTTGGAATAATATTCTGAATTTTGACTGGGACAATTTAATTTTTATATTCGATTTTTAACCATTTTCCATAACAAAAATAAACTGCTCAGCAATGACACGCTTTTATTTTTACGTTTCAGTTTTTCTTCGCGCTGTGCGAAAGGGTCCACAACATGACAAGATGAGAAGCGCCGATGGGGTCCATAGATTCTGTGGGTCCCATCACGACAGGACAGACGTGTCTAGATAATAATTGGGGTTCCAATTTAGTCCTGTGAACTCTAAAAATCAACTTTTTATTTAGTCCTGTGCATACTTTTTATTATGTCTTTTCACTAAAGGAAATTTTAGCTAATCTTTTTATGGTACGCTGACGCTATAAATACCTTCATTTTTACCCATTTTTCAATCAAGTGCTTTTCTATTTAGGTACTGGATTGAACGCAAAAAAATTGCAAGATTGCATCGGAAATCTTAAATTTTTTGTTCTAGGATTTGCAATTCGTATGTATGATTAGATCAATTGTAGTACTTAGCCATGCGTATTTATTAGATGAATCGCTAATTTTCTAAACATGAATGAATCTATTGATTCGCTAACTTTATATCTATGTATATGTTTATATATAAAAAAATGTGATTTTTTTTTATAGTGTAGTTCGTAAAAGTAAATTTTGCATGCAAGAGATAAATGAAACAACATATAAAGATATGCAATTTATACCTGGATATATCTCTTTATTTTCCTTCAACAACAAAAGTTACACTTTTGCATAGGAATCATCACATATACTTGAACTTAAAATTCTTTTCCCTAAATTATTATTCTTGCTCAAAATTTTTTATTTTATAACAACCTCCATGAATTTTTAGGATGTCTATGTTACAAAACACTAATTTGAGGCACTTTACCAAATCTTACGATTCAATTCAACTTTATTCTTTTTTAACAAGACATAAGTTCGAGATTTCAATTGACGAACGTATCTTAACTTAAAATTAATTTCATATAAAGAATGCAAATAACTTATGAAATTTTTTTATTGTTGTAATAAGGTCCTAAACTTTTTAGTTAGAAAGTGTAATTTGAATCGTAAGCCTTTTAATTAACCTAATGGAGTCCTAAATATTTCTTAAAAGGTGCAACCTAGTCCTAAAACCTCATAGAAAGGGGAAATTTAAAGGCATTAAATAGCTCATTTCAAGTCCTATATAAATACTTTGGAATACTGTTCAGTAAATTGCATCTTTGATAATGATTATGGCACAATATAATCAATTAAAAGTTTATAACTCAATCACATTCCATACAAAAATTTTAAGACTTCTAATGCAATCAGTGGGCAATCAATACAGTACAAAAGGATAGATGACAAAAGCTACCATGTTGATAGTTGAATGTATGTATAAAGTAAAATGGACATTCTAGTGACAGAACAACGAAATGTCTAAATAATTCACACTATGAAAATAAGACAATAAGTAAATTGATTGTGCTTGTGGCATCATCTGATCTAATCTAATATAATATGCATTACACTTAAAAAGTGACTTTTGCACATTGAATGCATTGCATTTTGATGAAGGTAGTATTTCCTTTTTCAAATGAAACTTTAAGGTTGATTTATTTAATGAAAACGAATGTTTTGGAAAATATTTTCTTAAAAATAATCACTTATATCTCTTATAAAAATAAATAGATGAATTTTTTTTTTTTTGTCCATGAAAATGTTTAAACATAAATTATTATTGATAATGAAAATATTTATGATCAAATAATAATTTCAAGTGTTATAAGCTATCATTTTAATGAAAATATTTTACAAATTATTCATTTTTCTCGAAATAAAATGAGCCCAAGTTATCCAAGAAAAAGTGAAAGTTTAGAAGAAAACATCTTTATGAATGACCCATGAGATCGAGAAATTTTTTTTTTAAATTAAGAGATAAGTAGTATTGTATCAGTATTATACTAAAGTTGACTTTTGCATATGTAATGGAATTTCTTTCCCCTACAAATAAAATTTTTGAAGAGCTTTCTCAAGCGAAAAAGAAAATTGTAGTAGGAAAATATCTTGATATTAGATACTAAAAATGATTTTTTAAACATTAACTGCATTTGGATATAATGACATTTGGAGAAAAAGCTACAAGAAATAAGTAGTAATCGGCTTTATAAATGAGGATATTTCAAGAAATTTGTATTTTAAAATATTGATTTGATTATATATATCACATCCAATGGGATAAAAATAAAAAATTACGAATAGTTAAATTAACTGTACGAGAATGAGAAAATATCAATGCTCATAAATTCAAGTAAAATTGATTTTATCTTGCACGATATGTGAGTGAAATTACTCCGATTCTATCTAATAAAACATTCTGTAAGATACAAAATTAGAGTTAATGGCACTTTAAGCAAAATGCTTACACGGAAGAAAATGAACAATTGAATTGACCAGAAAAATAATTCATGAGAAACTCAGTTTTGTGAATTATAACTTAGAGCAATTTCATACATAAAGAACCCGGAGCTTAATATTTCCTTGTGTTTATTAGTTTCATAATTATTGTCATAACTCTAAAAAATACTATTAAGACCGAACGTTCATAGTTTTCCAATACATCTTTAAATATAAAACCCATGGCGAACATGAGCTCCTAAACTAGGATTAGGATAGTGATGGGATAAGGGATTATTTACATATACGATGTCTATAACCAATATATATCTAAAATAAGAAAGTTCCGTCAATTCCCCGTTGGTGCAGCGATAGTTTCCTTTTTTTTTTCTTTTCTTTTTTAACTTAGATTAATCGAAAAATATCCACTACGGCTAGACAATGAATTACTTCGAACATTAAAAAAAAAAAGAAAAAAAAGATGTTACTATGAACATTAAAAAGCCCAAGCTATAGTGATTTTATTTCTTTTCAAATTGTGCTGTCTCAGACTCATAGCGTGGGAAATTAACAGCCGAGGAATGGAATACCCAATCAACCCTTTTCTAATTGAAGCCATTGAACATCCTTATTTGGATAAGTTAGGCAAACAAGCACAGAAAAAAAATTGAAGGCGAGAAGATTATCAAAAATAAAAGTGTACTTGAATGAGACCTTACGCCTAATTAGGAAGACGAAGCTAATAAAGAGCAAATGTATCATGTGTGTATAATTTGTAGGTTTTGGTGATCCAAAAATTAGTATGAGGTAATTTTTCCACGTGTGTATAAGTTTAAAATCTTTTGTGATCTAAAAATTAGTTTTTGATAAATTTGTCAAATAAGTACTGGTTTGGGATTTTCCATGATATTAACTCTAAACTTAAACAAGACAAAAAAATTACTAAATATAGAAGAACCAATTGAAGATGGAATTTCCAAATGGTAAAACTAGATAGGAGATTTTCATGTATTTAGTTTTCCAATCACATATGAAATCAAGTATTGCCTTATGAATCATTTTCATTTTGATGATATTCATAGCACAAACAAACTGTTAAAAATCTTACTTTATTTGGAGCAAGGCAAGCAATCGAGCCAATTCAACTTGAAAATCAAACCGAACCGGTCTAACTTGATAGGTTCCATGCCAACTTGATGGGGATTGGTTTGACTTTGGATCTAGTCTTGAATTGGCCAAATTGGTTCTAGGATTCTTAGTCTCAAGAACGGAGAACCAATTTTGACTCGATAAATTTCGGCTTTTTTTTTTTTATTATTCAGAATTTATCCATATTGGAATCAATCACTTCCGATCTAGACAATAACAAGAGATTTCAATTCACGAGTAAATCCTAATTACCCCACCGCATCAAGTATTAACTAAAACAAAAAATTAAGGACACAAATGATAACTATTTTGACTAGAAATTAATTTCTTAATAAAAAATAGATTTTTCTATTTCTATTTTATGGATGAATTTCTGAATAAAAATTTGTATTTGATAACAATGCAAAATTTCCATTCTTGAATTAGAATATCAATGGCACAAAATTTCTCCTTTTGAGGGGGCGGTGATGATCAGCAAAGAGCGGTGGCTAATGATTGACGACTGGTGGATGGTATTTGGGATCAGTGTCAGCATCCAGTAGGATGATGAGCGATGAAAAGAGGCTTTATTTCTCATTTCTATTCAGAAAATAAAGAAGTAAAAAATTTTCCTTTTCATTTCTGTTACAAATTTATTTATGGACTAAAAATTTGTTTCAAAAATAGAAAAATGAAATTGTATCACCAAACGGATTTTTGTTGCGAAATAAGTTTGGAACGGAATATTATTTTGGAATAGAAATTGAATGGTTGTTATGCGCGACCTGATAGTCGTGATTGGATCACGTGACAACATTTGTAAACAGGTATTGAATGTTTTTCTACTTCAGAATAAATAATGAGAATAAATAACGAAGATGCACTTTACTATACATTGTAGGCCTACTCTACCCCCACTTCGCCCTTGTATGCCTAGAAAAAGGCACCTATTTCCGAACCAATAAATAATTCGAGCATGCTTCTAGAGTTTTCGCTTTATCAATTTCGTTCAACAAAATTCCAAATTAGAAAAAAAAAAAAAAAACCATTTCTATAGGCATCAATATCATGAAAAATTGTATAATAATATATTTATGATAAATTTACCATAAATTAATTTTGATTCATAACAAATCCCAAACTGGTATACTTGCAATAAATTTACTCAAAACTATTTTTTAAATCACAAAAAACCCCAAATCGATAACCCTTCATTTTCTTCTCATCAAAATATTTATCTTTCGTTAGTTTTCATCAAATTTTATAGTGAAATTGCTGAACTAAATGACATATGTTAATAACTCGATTAACATGGCAATGCCAAAATCCATATTAGATTGGAATAAATTTATTACACGTGTATCAATTTAGATTTTTTTATGATCTAAAAATTAGTGATGATTTAATTTATCACAAATGTATCCGTTTGAAATTTTTGATAACCCAAAATTTAATTTGACATAAATTTATTACAAATGTACTAATTTGAAATTTTTCGTAATATTAACCCTTTCAATAACTACTTTTCTTAACTCCGGAATTTCTGCCTTCCCTTAATTATTTTAATACTCGAATTTTCTTTTCTTTTTAGCAGGAAACTTAGAGGCAAATATCCTAAAGTAGAGTTTTTTTTTTTTTTTTTAACTTTTAACATAGACCTAATTCCCTAAAATTTTCAATTGTATATTTAATTCTAATTTTGCCCCGATTTTTTTTATTGCCAATTTTCACTTTAATTTTAAATTTGTCAACGCACCCAAAAATATAAGGAGGATCATGTTGTTTCATATAAGGTGGTATTGTTGATAAAGACGTAGTTTTTGATGACGAATCTCTAACTGGTTTCATTATCGATAGTTGTTAAAAAATTAGTAACAATTTTTTTCAAGATTATCAATATTAGGAGGATCATGTTGTTTCATATAAGGTGGTGTTGTTGATAAAGACGTAGTTTTTTATGACGAATCTCTAATTAGTTTCTATATCGTTATCGTTAAAAAAATTAATAACAATTTTTTTTTTTAGTGTAGGTAGATGTGTGATTAGAGTGAAAGTTAAGGTTCCTTTTTAAACAAAAACATTGTGAAGGCAATATCAAGACTTGATTTAAAATTGAGGTTTTTTTTTAGGGAATTAGTGCATAACGAAGTTATGATTATTAGAAAATTTGGGAAAAATTGCAAATAAGGGTTTGAAGTATTCATATCAGTTTCAAAAAATGGCTTGAACTTATAGCTATAAAGGGCAATTTCTCCTTTTAAAATTTTTCTTTTTTCTTATTTTATTTTCATAAAAAACGGAAAAAAATTGAAAAAAGAGAAACATGAGCGGAGAGTTCTCCCTCCCCCCTAGGTCACCACCCCATTGTCGATGGGGTGGTGGTGAAGGCTAGCAAGGTTGTCGACACTTGGGTGAGGGCCATGAGCCCTCGCGCATGCCTAGTGGCCCTTGCCTAGGCACCGGCAACCCCACTAGCCTTCATTGCCGCCTCTTCGACGATGGGGCAGTAACCACCCACCTGTGTTATTCCCTTATATATATATTTTTTAAATTTAATTTAAATTTAATTTGTATGATCAGTTGGAATATTTTTTCAGGTAGCGAACCGGTGATGTAACACCCTTGTTTGAAATAGTCCTATTTGGAATTGTTCCGGAAATTTGTACACACTCCTATCTTGCTTTTCTACGTCCGCATCCTGTATAGGCTACCCGCCCACATACGTCATTATGACACAAGACAGAGGAAACAGCTGGTCCTTCTACAATGCTCTGCCAAACAGGATACGCACCCATATAGACAACAAAAAAATAATGTTATTAATATTATTATATGCTCTATCATTTTCCTTTTTTTTTTTTTTTATATGAACGGATTTATTTCCATTTTCATTTTATATCCGCGATATGTATATCCATAGTTAACCGAAGAGAATAAATCTGCAATTGGAATCCATAATTTATGAGTAGTAGTCGGCCGGGGATTTCTATGGTGGAAAACGCGAAACGAAAGCTGGAAAGGGAAGAAAACAAGAGAGGGAAAGGCAGAGAGAGAGAGAGAGAGAGAGAAACTTCTTCGCCCTTCTCTCTCCTGCCTCTCTGTATCTCACCACCAGTGACTTTCTCTCTCTCTCTCTCTTCTCCCACTATCGTCCTCTGCGCTTTTAGCACAGGCAGAGAGAGAAAGGGGTAGAGAGAGAGCGAGCATTGCGAGGCCTTGGCGCGGTCGCCGCCGTGATGGATTCCATTCCTCCGCGGCTTGGCCCCCACGCGCCGCTCCCGGATCGCTTTATTCGCACGGCGATGGATTCGCGGGCGCCCCGGTCCTCTTGATTGTGCTGCGGCGAGCGGAAGCAAGAGATCGATTCCTCCTCTTCTTCTCGCTCTCTCTCGCTCCCGCTCCCGATTCGATTGCTCCGATTCGGCATTAGTTTTTTTTTTCTTTTTTCTTTTTTTGGGGGTCGCTCGTTTTCTGCTCAGAGCTCTGGCGGACCTTAAGGCGACGCTATCGTTCCTGCGCTCGTCTCTCTCGTCGTCGATTCTGGCCGATCGATTTGATTTCAAGTCGAAGAAGAGGAAGCGGCGGGGGATCTTCACTGCTAGGATGCTCTGGATTCTGCGGTTCTCCGGCTTCTTCTCCGCCGCGATGGTCATGGTCGTCCTCTCCCCGTCTTTCCAGTCGTTCTCCCCCGCCGTCGCCACTCGCTCCTCCCGCCTCGACGGCGGCGGCGGCGGCCTCAGGTTCCCGGCGGACGACGCCTCCGCCGCCCTCGGCTCGCCCGAGCGGTTCGCGTTCCGGAGAGCCTCCGCATTCCGCAATGCCGATGAATGCAGCTCCGTCGACGCCTCGATATTGGGTGGAACCAGCGTCTGCGATCCCAACCTGGTCCACGTCGCGATTACTCTCGATCTGGAGTACCTGCGCGGGTCAATCGCGGCGGTGCATTCGATTCTGCAGCACGCCAAGTGCCCCGAGAGCATTTTCTTCCACTTCCTGGTGTCGGAGACCAGACTCGAAACCCTAGTGCGGTCCACCTTCCCGCAGTTGAAGTTCGAGGTGTATTACTTCGATCCGGAGATCGTGCGGGACTTGATCTCGACCTCAGTGAGGCAAGCGCTCGAACAGCCTCTCAATTACGCGAGGAATTACTTGGCTGATCTGCTCGAGCCCTGCGTGAGCAGGGTGATTTACTTGGATTCCGATTTGGTGGTCGTCGACGACATCTCGAAGCTGTGGTCGACCGGCCTGGGCTCGAGGACTATCGGCGCGCCGGAGTACTGCCATGCGAACTTCACGAAGTACTTCACGGAGGGCTTCTGGTCTAACTCGCGCCTCGCCGGCGCGTTCGCCGGCCGGACACCGTGCTACTTCAACACGGGGGTGATGGTGATAGACCTGACCAAGTGGCGGCGCGTGGGGTACACGAGGAGGATCGAGCGGTGGATGGAGATCCAGAAGCGGGATCGCATCTACGAGCTCGGCTCGCTGCCGCCGTTCCTCCTGGTCTTCGCCGGGCACGTGGCGCCAATCGAGCACCGGTGGAACCAGCACGGGCTAGGTGGTGACAACGTCAGGGGCAGCTGTCGGGACCTGCATCCCGGCCCGGTCAGCCTCCTGCATTGGTCCGGCTCCGGCAAGCCGTGGCTCCGGCTCGACTCGAGAGAGGCGTGCCCGTTGGACTTGCTCTGGGCGCCCTACGATTTGTACGGACACTCCCACTGATCGAGAAAATTTGGGGCGACCCAGAAACATACGACGGCGGTGCGCTTGGAGGCGGGGCTGACATCATCACCGGGTAAATTGGAATTGCCATTCGACAGGACTGCTGCTACTGTTAAGTCTCTTGTTTTGTCCTTAATCATGCGGTTGCGATCGATCCGATGGTTCTTTCTTTCTTATTTTTTGTTCTTTTACTCTGTTGTTTCCTCCCCTTCATTTGTTGGTAATTTTTTGATGTATGTTTAATTGTGCTTTTGGGGCTACAGAATTTTTAGTTAGACTTTTCCTGAACTTCACATTGCTGTTAATGGATCTCTCTGGCCACTTGTATTCGATTCTCTCATTGCCGTTCTGGAAATAAAAGGGAAGACGAGAAAGATATTCATGTTGCTTATTCTGTAATTCTATGCACCTGTTTATTTGGTCAAAAGGCTAGACAGTCTCCATTCATTTTGTATCTTCAGTCCGACGCCTTGTTTAATAGACCCAAGAGACCCACTGAGGTTGCGAAGACCCGAGCTCTGTTTCAATGGAGTGGGACTGAGATACACCTCTGATGTTAGGTGTTCCATGGCTTCACGTTTTCTGCAGATTCTTCCAGTACTCTTAAATCTGCCTTGAGAAAGCTGTTGATTGACTTGGGTTTATGGGGGGATAAGGTGATGTCCAATCTTGCGTCCATGTCGCTCTTTTCCTTAAATGTATGCAAGCTCCTTTTGACTTTGTAGTTCAAACTATGTTATGTCGACCAATGTTATGTCGACCATCTTTAACTGTAAACATGGCTTGGAAGGGAAGTCTTCTGTTGTTTTCGAGCGATCGAATATCAAGCTGATGAAGCTTCTTGAGTCGATGACTTGTGAGACGGTCATTGGACGATGGTGTTCATTGAACTCGACCATAGAGTGGATAAAGAAAAGGACAGATTTCCTTAAGGGCACTTGGATGATTGTTATGCGAGTGGATGGGGATGATCTCATACGTGTCCAATCTGCCAATCTGGCCTATGGTTTCTGCTTGACCTCTCAACAATTATCTGAGATTTCCCTAGTTTTGTCTCCAAAGCGGGCGCGTGAAGCCGGCTTTTAGCTTCAATTCAATGCATTGGAAGAATCTAAGGGAAAGCTGTAATCTTTGAGGGCCTGCTTCGGTGGCAGCGGCGGGATACTTGTGACCGACCTCCCAGTCTGACCTTTTACACTCTGCTCATTTGGGTGACCTTTGGAGATGCTTCTGTGTTGGATGACATAACCACGGCAGCGATAATTTTAATAAATTAATATATTCCATTTCGTTGCATTTTCTTTGTTGTTGCTTTCTATATTCCCAGAAGTAGAACTCCATTATTTAAAGCCTATATGGTGTCGAGTCAATAATTGTGCGTAGGGATATAAATTATTTGTCGGTTGTTGTTTTCCTTCTTTTGTAAGGAAATTTCCCTCTCCGAAATGGGGACAGCTATTAATATATTACTAGTCATGTGGGAATTCTCTCTTTCGTTGTAATCTCGAGAGGCTTTTGTCAGTTCGTATTAGACGTACGTAATACTCCATATGATTCCTTCTTTTTTTGGTCCCATCTCATTTATTTATTTCTGATATTTTTCCTCTGGGAGATTGTGATCGATGTTCTCCACTCCCCGGACAGCGAATATCACATGTGGCAACTTGCTCGGGGTATCATGGAATTAAAGGCATTGCCATGTGGCCAGGCAGGGCCAGAGCTGGTTGTTTACGAAACCAGTGGCTTTGAAAACCATTCATTTATTGGAGTTCGAAATACATGGTTTGACCTTGCTACTAATGCCTTGGATCAGAAAGGGAGGGGGTGGTAAGCGGGTTCTTGTTGGCGAGACAATGTTGGGCAGGTGATCATTTCGATCTGGGTTTCTCCTTAGGTGTCTGATGTATTTGGTATTATGCAATTCATAATTATTGACTAAGACAAGGCAACTGACGCTGCGGGCCTACACAGTTTTGCCCTTTTGTATTTTTTTTTCTTTTTGGGGCTTTGGAATCAGGAAATGGAGATTTTTTCTGAAAATGACAGCTTTGTTGTCATCTTCGGTATTATATATATTAGTAAGCCTCTTTTTTGGTACTAATCATTTGGTGTTTGGCTACTTTGTTCTGGAGACAAGAGCTTATTGGGACGGGAGGTTAATGGAAGCTGGCAATAGTCTCACTACCCAAGCCAAATCTAATGGGCCTCGTTTGCTCTGTCAATCCTTGTTATTTTAAAATCTGTTGAACTTCTTGTCGAGGGGTGAGTGGTGGCTTAACAATGGAAGATTGGGGGAAGATGACATAATCTGGGATTGGAGTTGGCAACCCACAGGGAGAGGGAGAGAGGGAGAGATGTCATTCTCTTTCTTTTATTTATTGTATTTTTGCTTTTTAAAAGATGACGAATAGGTTTATTTATGCTTAATGAAGACAGGATTTCTTTCTTTCCTTCTTTTTTGTTTAATCTCGCGTCCACTTTTTGATGGGTTGGCTTCGTTTGTTGGTTGTTGGCTTCGGTTTTTTAATGTTGTTTTGTCGTACGTACGTGCCGGAGCAAATTCGAGGGCGCAAGAGGCCAAATTGGTCTTTAAGAGGCTCATTTAAAGCGTTTGAGAGTTACGGGAGGAGTTACGAGGATGGCTGGATCTTTTTCCGGGAAAGAGTACTTGTGCGTACGATTCCTGGTTAGGAGAGAAATAAACAAGTGCTTTAATTTAACCATTAGCTAGCGACGTCGTTAGCTGGCGGGGCCTTCACGATAATCGACTTGGTAAAACGCGAAAGATGTCGGAAAGAGATACCTTTAACTGGAGCAATTGAGGCCAGAGCTCATAGCAACAGTCCAGAAACCCTCCGCCTCCGCTTAGCATGTGAGGATAGATATTATTGAAAGGCGCAAACCGAAAGGGGAGGAGCTTTCCCATTGGAGCCCATGACCACACCTCCCCCATCATCTCTTGGACCACCAATGCCAACGCGCTTCTTTGGCTATTCTTGAGTACCCAAAAGGTACCGTCCTCTTATAACCGTCTACTGTTGGATGGAAAAGCAAATTATCGTAATTGTTCAGGTTAAGATTTGCTAGATGTCGATCCGATGTGGAACACTGAAAGGGCACGGTGTCTCCCAGGAAGTGAATAACAGCTCGAGTCTCTTATGCACCGCCAATCGATAAAGTTACTCTTACGACCGGACAATGCGGTATTATTGTCCTGATCGGGCAAGTAGTTCACGGCCCAGGTCGTGTCTAGAAAATAAAGAGGTGCCATTGATTGGTGACAACGTCAATCAAGGGACATGGGACGATGTCCTCCGCAAAACTTAGATTGACGGGCTTTTTCTATGCTCTGTTTTTCTTTTCGTGGATTTCGACTGACGTGCCGATGGTCCGATGTTTGTAACTTTAGGGCTGATTTTCCTTTTTCGTTGACAGGTGCTGAACATTAAGTGGACCATTACTTTACAGTGAGGCCCAAAATTGGTAGAATGGAGGGCTTGTGGACTAATCTTGCTTCTGGTCCAATTTCAAGCGACGGATTCCAGCCCAATGTCTCATCTGCCCATCACAAGCTTTGCACCAATTATTTTTCTAACCCTCTCTTTATCCATTCGCGTTTTATTGGGATAGTTATCCAAAAAAATTCTAATCCCATTGGGCTTTTACTAAATCAGTCATAAATCTTTCATTTTTATTAATTAAATCCTAAATCTTTTCGTCTTTTTCCAGTTGAGAAGTTGCAAACGTGGATGACCAACGTTGACATTGATATTTTTAATAATATTTTAATAATTTTGTTTTTTTATGATTTTTTCTTCTACTTTTTCCTTTTCTTTATTATTATTATTTTTTAGGTTTTTAGAGAGAGGATTGGTGAGGGTTGCTGACTAACCACCACCGGCCACAAGTGAGAGCCACGACGCCCTTGCTGGGAAAAGTAAGGGCGCATAAGTCCTCGGCAGAATTGACAAGGATTGCCAAGCCCTCGCTTGACCAGATTTTGTGAGGGTGTCACAGCCTTCACCCAAAGCTAGTGAGGCATCGCCTTCGCCCAATCGACCCTCACCGGCCCTTTTAAAAAAAAGCAAAAAAAAGGGAAAAAATCATAATTTTTTTAAGTATTAAAATATTATTTAAAAAGTCAACATCAATGATGATTGTGCCACATAAGAACATCTATATTAGCGAATTTCGGCCAATTTTGATTGGATCGACTCAATTGATAAAATATGAAAATATGTATGACTCAATTGATAAAATTAAAAAATTTACTATTAGATTGGCAAAAGTGCAATAAATTTAAGGCTTTTCTATTTTATTGGGAGATCTCATCTTTCCTTTGCATTGCAAATAATTACTATCGGATTTTATTTATCCATGCAATACTAATTGTCTCACCCTGGGAAAATTTCACTCTAATCTATTCGTGGACGATTATGTATTCACTTTTTCGTTGCCTTCATTGCAACGTACGAAAGTGTGCGCTCATATACTAGTATTAGTGAAATTTAGTGAAAAGAAAACGAGTATTCTAAACATCCATTTCATTCGAACCTTTACTAATTCGTTCCACTTAATCTTTCCTTCGCCCTTATTCCCAAATGGCACTACATAAAACAATTTCCCACCTCTCTCTATCTCTCTCCGTTCAAGGACCTGGTCAACTCGATGACTGTCTCCGAAGGAACATAATCCTCAAAGAATCAATCCAACCATCTGGAGTTAACAAAGAAGAAACATTAAAAAAACAGCAAAGAACAAGTCATCCTCAGTCTTTGCCAACACTCATTCCCTTTGCATGCAACGTAACGACGCTCCATCGCACGACAAAACAAGGACGACTCCAAGCCGGCACGCCAAATACTAACTCAAACTACACAGCTATATCGAATTATTTTCCCATTATGTTAATCCTAACCCACCAAATCCCTCTCTTTAACCTCGCTATCTTAGTTTCCTTCACACCTTAAAAAACAATGCCTCTCACCAAATACCCACTTCGTTTCACCAAGCCACGCCCAATGGCCTTCAATCACTTCATCATCGTCTCCGTCGTCGCCTTCCTCGCTTTGCTCGACGCTTCGGTATCGCAGAACCTCGGACCCCCGGCGGCCAGTGGGTGCAACGGCATATTCTTGTCCTACAACTACACCGGCGGTTTCCCAATCCCTCCGAACGACACCGCCAACCAGCCATACCGCTTCCAATCCACCTTGAATGTGGTCAATAACGGCCTCGACGAGCTCAGGTCATGGCAGGTCAGCCCCGGGATTATGAAGTCTTGATTTAAATCGTTAAACTTCGATTCACTGCCTAATCCTGACAACCTCTATTCATAGTAGCATCTTCGAATAACCAGTGTTCGTCCTATATTTTATGCAGTTCTAGCCATATTTTCCTTGAGTTTTTAGCATAGATATCATCTTGATGCAAACTTGTCGATTCATGTAATTATTGTGAAGAAATTGAAAAAATCCATCACCCAACTAAAATTGGATGTGAAGGTGTCACCTCTATGAACTAAATATGATGATTTGGTATTGATCGAAATTATGATGTTCTTCGGTGATTCTACCATGCTTGTTTTTTTTTACCTATATTAATGCCTAGACTAAACATATAAAACAGGTGTTCGTTGGGTTCCAACATGGTGAGATATTGGTCTCTTCAGACCAAGCTATCTTAGCCGATGGCACTTCCTTGCCTGCCAAAGTGGGGAACAATGGGACCTTTCTGGCCGGCTTTCCGAAGACCGACCTGAAGACGGCAGTCGAGACGGCGGGCGACCCGACCCAGACAACAGTTCAGGTGCAGTTGGTAGGTACTGAGTTTGGTGTCGGGGCTCCGGGAGTTCCTCTGCCAGCGAGCCTCTATCTCGCTAACGATGGATATTCGTGTCCCAATTATACTATGGAAGGTAGATTTTATAGAGTGATGTTATAGAGAATGGCATCACCTTATGCATCCATCTTTCATATGTTTAGTACTCAAGGTGGTTACTGTTTTGATTCGCCGAAATACATTCATTTTCTATATCTGCTTTGAAACATACATCTGATTTTCCCAGGTAACACTACTATGAACCTGTGCTGCACCAGAAATCCATCATCGACCTCCAACTCGACGCTTGGCGATGGCTTCCTGCCGCGCCAGGAAGGTGACCTCATCATAATGTACGACGTGATCAAGTCCTTCAGCACCGATTACTGGGCGCAGGTCACGATTTCTAACCACAATCCTCTCGGCCGTCTCAACAATTGGCAATTGAGCTGGGATTGGGCGAGGGACGAGTTCATCTTCGCCATGAGAGGAGCTTATCCAACTTTGGTCGATACAACGGATTGTCTCTTCGGTAGGCAGGGCCAGCACTACCAGGACCTCGACTTCTCGTCAGCATTGAACTGCGAAAGGCGGCCCACGATCATGGACCTGCCACCTTCTCGAGCGAATGACACCAATCTCGGGTCGGTTCCGTTCTGCTGTCGAAACGGCACGATCCTATCTGCATTGACAGACCCAGACAAGTCCAAATCCACGTTCCTAATGCACGTGTACAAGATGCCGCCGGACCTGAACAGGACGGCATTGGCTCCACCTGTGAACTGGCAAATCAATGGCACGATGAGCTCAAACTACCAATGTGGGCAGCCGATCCCCGTCAGCCCTAGTGATTTCCCAGACCCCACTGGGCTGCCCTCCGAGACTATGGCGATCTCGAGCTGGCAAGTGGTGTGCAACCTCACCAGGCCTAGAGAGAATCCTAAGTGTTGTGTGTCCTTCTCTGCTTTTTACAATGATTCAGTGGTTCCTTGCAACACTTGTGCTTGTGGATGCAACAATGTCCCTAGCAACACTTGCAGAGCCACGGCACCGGCGCTCCTCCTGCGGCCTGAGACGCTCCTCATCCCATTTGAGAACCGGACCAAGGAAGCCCTGGCGTGGAGCAAGGTGAACCGGTGGCCGGTGCCCGACCCTTTGCCATGTGGGGACAATTGCGGGGTCAGCATCAACTGGCACTTGCTCTCGGATTACCGGAACGGGTGGACGGCAAGGATCAGCGTCTTCAACTGGGGTGATGAGGGCTTTGCCGACTGGTCCGTGGCTGCGGAGCTTGACAGGTCGGGGGCCGGGTTCCAAGAGGCCTACTCATTCAACGGGACCCTTTTGGGTGACTACAACAATACCATACTTTTAAAAGGCCTCCAAGATTTCAATTATCTCCTTGCAGAGAAGAACGGGTCGAACCCGAGGAAGGATCCACCGGTCCCTGGCTCGCAGCAGTCGGTGATCCTGTTCTCGAAGAAGGAGACGCCCGGCGTGAATCTGGTCGCGGGAGATGGATTCCCAACAAAGGTGTTGTTCAACGGGGAGGAATGTGCGATCCCAAGAATACTTCCCTCCAGTGGTCACAAGATGAGTGCGAGTGCAAGTGAAACTGCCGTTGTTTTTAGCCTGGTGACCTTGCTAGTTCTCTTGTTCTGGCATTGATCACACCCTTTTGATTCCGCTTGTATTTTTCCTCTTCGATGAGAGATGTCCATGTGGTTTCTTTTCCGTAATTGAATTGATTGGTTCGTGGATCGTTTCTTGACGCCCTAAATATTCATTTGCTTGATTCTAGTTTTGTAAATTCAAAAGCCTTACATGAAGCCGACAGCTAATTTGGAACTTTCTTGGACTCGATCTTCCCTCTTGTTTGACTTGGCTCTATTACAGCGTCCATGTCTGTCAGTCGAAGAAGTAAAGTCCGTACTCTGACTCGTTCTTGCAGGCGACATTTCTTGCAGTGTCACGCCACGGGCCTTGCCTAACAAGTGGAACATTCAGCTTCGACTAATCTTTACAAAGAAAATGTGTGTACCATATGAAAGCATAGTTATAACTAACACCATAGACTAACCAAATTGAATAGGTTCTCTCACTGACGAAGAATCTCAATCTCTGTTCTTTATTTTTCTTTTTATTTTCTTCTTTGAGTTTTTGGAGGAAGTGGACGTGCCATCTGATTTTGCTCTTGACGAGGTCAAATTAGAACTGGAGTCATGCTGAAGATTGTTTTCTGAATTGGGTCCTTTCAAACTCATCTTGGAGAAAAAATTGGTATTGTAGCCAAGGTCACTTTAAGTTTTTCGTTTTTGTTTATGTCACTTACCAGTACAGTTTTTTTTTAAAAAAAAAAAAAAAAAAAAACAAGAAAATATTGAGTGGTTTCGAAGCGCCACATTAGCTGCTAATGTGGCGCACCTATTTACCTTTTAACATTCACTTAAAATTGACATGTGCAGAATTAAAAAAGAAGGAAAATTGATGTGGAATCAAAGGCTAATGACATGGAATTCAATCCACTTATCTGTGTTTAGGTTTTAGGCTAGATTGGTATGGTGGTGGTTGGCGTCAAATCTGGACCGCAGTGGCGGTGGTCGGTGGCTTGTTGACAGCAGTGCCCTCATCGAGGTCCCGACGACCATGGACTGTGAGTTTTAAAAAAGGCAAAAAATAGGCAAAAAAGAAGAAGCGAAACGTAAGAACAGAGGGCAAATCTGGAGGCACGACTCCTAATCCACATCTGGACGAGCAACGGGGGAGCCGCTGCGACGGTGGAGGGTTAGCACGTGAGGCCGGCAACGAGCTTTATGTGCGCTACAAGATCTAGAACCAGATTTGAAACGAATAAAGCACAACGACTTCGAAATTAAACATGAATAGTTGATCAAACGAAATGAACAGGTTAAGAGTCTAAGCAACATTTGTTAGTTGATTCGTTCACAGTACTAGTCGAACTGGACTAAAGCAAGGCAGTGGCTGGCCTTTGTGTCCAACCCCTCAACATCATGTGTGAACAAGCCATCGACAAGCAAGGATGACAGTGGGGTGGCTCAGCTTGGATGTGCAGCAGCGTCGGACTAAATACATGTGTCAAAGACTCTGCTGGTGGCAACCGGCGACGGGAAGACGATGAACGGAGACGTGGAGGTTGGGGTGGGGATCCTTGCTGAGAGGTGGCTGCATATGGAAGAGGAGAAACAGGGAAAGTAGGTGATTTTAGGCAGATTTTTAACTATCTATCCGATTCCACATCAATATATATATGTGTGTGTGTGTGTGTGTCAATTTATAATCGGCTCCCAATGCCAAAAAGCACGTTAATCAGCCGCTGAGGCGATACTCTTAAACCACTGTATTTTTTCTACAGCCAAGCATTGGCCTCACCCTTTCACCCATTCACCTTGGAATTACATTCTTTCTTACAAAGCAACAACAAAATCAGATCATCCCATTCCGCAAATGCTACTTCGAAATACCAAGTAAAAGTAACATTGAACTTTCGGCATTCACAATATCAGCATTTGACTGAAAACTATTTCAAATTGTTCCGACATTTACTCGAGGGGCCTTTGGAGGCATAAAGCTTCTTGAAAATGCTAAATCAAACACATCCTACATAACCTTCCAATAGACCTCAGCTTCACACAATGATTAAAATAGACAGCAATTGATCGCTCTTTCTATCGAGCCCAAGCCTTTGGACATGCATTGGAAATTTGAAGTGTAATTATGGAAGACTTTCAACTGGAAAAGTAAAATACGAAATCTATTGGTTCAAGCAATAGGAACAATCTGAACCAACTCTTTGGCCAAAAAAAGGCTAAAGACGTACTGAACGAAAATGCTGGAATTTGACCTTAACAATGCAAGCAGCATGATTGTACTGTAGCAGGTAAAAAACAATTGATTATCATATAGAAAACCAATGGTTGATCATGTAGAAATCTATGCAACTTGCATATTTCAACTTTACATACATTAAGTAATTCTTTTCCTTCCAATATTCCCAACTGACTGCAATTCTTTCATGGAACTCAAAAGTCAGAGCTACCTAAGCTGAACCTGAATCAATAAAGTAATTTTTTTCACCTTTCCCCCTCTAGACAACTAAATTTGCAGGGGGAGATTAACATAATTACAAAGTTATGAAGGCACATAAAACAATCTGTTTAGCGGGGCATAATGGAAAATAGATGCCTTTTACTCTAAAACACATTCTTTCTATCTCATATACCATTATCAAAATTGACACCGTAAAATCATATGCCTATAGAGCAAAGCACTTTAGAGAAGGGATCGTCATCCTTCTGTTATCTCCACTGTGTGTTGTGGGAGACAAAGAACTGGTAATCTGGAAGAGAAACCTGCAGCCGCCGGAGCCAATCATCAGCAGCTTGCAAGAGATAGTTCGCCTGCTGGGATTCATGTGGTCCATTAGGAGTTAAAATTGAGCCTCCTAGTTTATAGGAAGCGAGACCGAAAGCAGGAAGAGAAAACTTAGAGGGTGTGCTAACTCCACGGGCCCTTCTGCCACTTGAAACATGAAGCTGTGGCTCGAATTTGCCTGATTTGGAAGATATATAGTTAAATAGAGCAGATAAGAGAAAAATATGTGCACACATGAGAGAGAGAGAGAGAGAGCGAGAGAGAGAGAGAGATACTTCTTGAGTGCGTTGACAAAGGATGAAATGATAGAAAGGATGCATCAAAATTCTGCAGAGTGGGGCCGACGGGTATTCTATATATTGGATACCTGTTCCCAAGACCCAATCCATCATATATGCAAGCAGTGAAAGAATCAAGCAAGACTGCAATATTCCATGTTTCATATTGCAATAGCAACAGAATGTATTACCATGCGACACAAATCCAACTTGAAGGCAATATATCGCAGCTTCTGTATCTTTTTAGGTCAGGAAACTGAGATGCGAGAATTGAAACCTGAGGGACAGAGAGATGACATTAAGTGAGTCAAGGTAATGCCATGAAATTAGCTCATCCAATGGTATACAAACTTGCCTTGTCATAAAAAGGTTTGCGATGATGAGGCTGCTCTTGCTCCAAATACTCAAATAATAGCGTCCCAGAGGAATTGCCAATATCTGCTTCATCACTCGATGAACTCACGAGAGGCTTCTCTCTTAATGTCAGTCTATTCATCTTCTGCGAGTTTGAATTAATAAGATTGTGTTGATTCCATGATGCATCAACAATACCCTTCCCTCTTCTTTCCACTTCACAGTCACTGCTGCCAGCACTGCTTGTCTCTCTCGATGTCTCAGCATCACTGTCTTCACCCGTTCTCCTGTACATTGTGAAACACCACTAAATGAATATGCAGCATAGGAAAGAAGCAACAGAAGGGGAATTTCACAATAAGATTCCCCATAGGATAAACCTCTACAAATGTACCCATTTTCGACCATTTTGTACATCATAGAGATCAACTGTGCACAGCAAGTCGTGAAACCTGGCCAATTGGATATCTAAGGGACACATTTGCAAGGGATACACCATCCAAGTTTCCCCCAAAGACTAGCACTCATATTTTGCGAATAAGTGGTGCTTTGCAAACAATGCATTTGAACTATGAAAGGATGAGCTCATCTACATTATTGCTAACACTACATTAATAAAAAGAACTGACAAGGAAGATTCTGCTTATGTAAACAACACATATTAATGGACATATTTATCACTGGAACAAAAACAATATGAAAATTGTTTTTCACATCTTGGCACCCAAAAAAAAAATTGCTTTTGTCGCGTGACAAAGGGAACTACAACCTTCCCAACAAACAGTCTGCAAGCAGTTAAGCAAATAGCAAGAGAAAGCTCACTAGGAAATGTTTTAGTGAGGCAGGGATGATTTTCATCAATTACTTCCAGAGGCAAGGTGTTCATTTGGAAGTCTTGGGTGTGCGTGTGTGTATCCAGCATTCATTTGTTCAAATCTGTTAAAAAAGGAGAAGCGATGCCAACTCATTCGGTCATTTTAAGCAGCGGGAACTCTACACTCCAATGAAGAAAAGGAATTTCTAGTTCAAACATGAATTTTGATGTCTCAACTTTGAATCTGCAGCATTGCTAGGAAACCTGAAGCTTAAGCTAGGACATCCATATTTACCATGCATCAACGGTTAATTATCCATGGGCAATAAGGATGGGAATAGGCAAGTATACAGGGAGGAGCTTAATGGAATTTGGGGATTAAGAAGAATGTGGAAGAGATCGGCTCTGTTCTCATCCCTCATGAATTTCACTGCCAGTGCCGCAAAGAGAAAATTAGGGCCTCTAAGAATGTTCCAATACCTAATGTCCATCATTAATAGGGTTGGGAATTATTCAGTTCAAAGAAGACACAAAGAAATGTGTCCGACTATAGAGCCTTGCATAAAATTATGACTCCTAGACCTTGATTTAAGCAGGAAAGCTAGAAGTTCTCCTGCCTAACATCAAGTATAAGGAAATAGGAATTTTTTTTTTTTTTTGTTCTTATCCTATATCTATTTTACAAGCCATGTGCTATGTGCTGTATATCGGTTGCAAAATCCTACTCCTTCACTCATGCGTCCCCATGCCAACCTCCCGAGAAGGTGGGAAATCGAACTCCCAACCTCTTCTTTCCCTAGTGGGAAGGGTGGCCACTGGGGCAATCCCCTTGCCCTGGTGGTTTAAGGAATTGGGAAATTAAGCTAACAATTTTTGCACTTTTCTGCGTGCAAAATTGCTAGTCATAAAAAAGAAACTTCTTCAATATCTATGCCACCAACTCCTCTGTGTTACCATAATGTTAAATCTTCTGTTTCCTTATTTCATTCTTTTCTATACGAGCACCATTTCATATAGCAGTTACGTCTTCCTGCTAAAAATAATCAAATAAAACAATTCAGCAACAAAGTAAATGCTGAAGTAAAATGTGAGGCAGAGCATCCCAAGTGAGTTGGTGAAGATGAAATGGGCAGACCGTGGGTAGCTTTATCTTGCAACTATCTAAGAATTGTTTGAATTGAGGATTCATGCTGTAAGACTTATCCTATCTTATCAATTGCTCAATTTATTTTTATTTGTTTTTCCGAATAAATCATGTCTAGCACAGTACTAAAGATCTCATTGAAAACTTACAACAACTTGCCAAGCTAAGAGGAAAAGGAGGAGTATTACTGGCATAAAATCTATGATTGGATTCAAAAAACCATAGGCCTCCAGCAATTTGGCTAAGCAAAAACTACTCGAATAAAGGGTGGAATGAAGACATATACAGATCAAACTAAAGATATTAAGCATAACAAAGATAACTAGAAGATCCAACTAATACAAATCCTTACAAAAAAGGACAAAGGCCTGGTAGAAATTACTTATTTTTTGAGACCCCACTATAAGTGCTATATCTTGCTGGAAAAGTTTTTGTTTCACCAAACTAAAGCTTGAAGGCAGGAAGCATGTGCGAAGAGACAGAAGACTTGAACACTGCACATGGGATGCAGTTCCTTTTAAATTTAACAGGCCTATTGGGCAGTGTCAACTGATTTTTATTTTCATAGGCCGAACAGATCTAACAACCTGCCCAAAAACTGATCTGGAAATTTTCGACTTGGTGAGAGAATTTTGGTTCAATATTTTGGGTCTATCAGGCTTTCTGGACACCCCTTAAAGGAGCACACAAGCATGTGAGCCAGAAAAACCACAACTTACCAAATGTTCCAGCTTTATCATGCATGCATCTATACAATGCCATCATACTACTTAGTTCAAGGAACATGAAAAGAACTTAACATATTGTCCCTTTAGATTCATGAGGCATATAAAGCCAAATTTTGCAATCATCTTCCAAGAAAGTGACCATTACAGTGAAAAGCCCCAAAAAGAATCAATGGCCACCAAACGCAAAAAGTGGTACCTACACCATCTTAGCAGAACCAGGCCCCACAAAACAAACAGCAAACTATATCACCAGATAACACTAGAAAGCAGTATCTTCCCTGCCTAATGAGGCATCAATCAATCAAGAAATCTGGGTAGGTCATTAAAAACTCTAGATGCCAATGCGCACAGGATTATTCCCCTTCCGCCCAAAAACTAAGGGCAATGATAACCAGCTTTTCGACCAGATTCCCTCTTACAATGGTTTGATCTATCTATCTGCATAAGCATAATGCACCATCACTATAAAACTTCAATTAAATTGTTATGTACACCCCACGTGTCCTTGCATTTACTGGTGTTAGATTGCTTTTCGTATCAATGAGAGATCCTTATATGACTAAGATATAGCAGGCAAGCCTGACGCAGCTTAAGCACTTAAAATTGACCAGAAGTTTAAGTAAAAAATGTTCCTTTCAATTGGGGCTCAGTGGCAGGACTTACACATATCCAACTCTTGGAAGAGCCTAAGGTGCAAGAGTCAGGTGCACTGGACGTGCTTCAAAGAAAGAGCAAAAATCCATATATATGGGCATATGACAACATATAGCAATCACTACTACTACTAAGATTCCAACAGCAAGAAATTGAAGTCCTAATATGTATAAATTTTTCAGTTTGCAAGAACCACATAAAAGGAGCTCCTGCATGTATAGTAAATTCCATAAAATTGAGATTAGGAGTTAGCTTCGAAGATCACTTTTGCAAAATAATGATTTAGCTTTATAAGCATGGATGCATGAAACAAAAGAACACGTGCAAGAAAGATAGCTATAGACCATGAAAAGAGAAGCAAGTAAAAACATAATTGTAGATATTACCAATGAAAACACAAGAAAGAGCTTGCTCGCATGCAAGTAATGGCAGAGAAAATAGCAGAACCATGAAAGCAGACAAGTCAGATTGGCACGGAATTCCTTTTGCTCAAGTACATTTTAAAGGACCATATAACAATGGAAAATCAACAATTCATCAATTTTTGTAGTTGTCATCTTTTGCCCAAGGACTTGGTCTAAAAGAAGAATTGTTGAAAGATAGGACTTTTAGTCGATAATATTAAAACACCTATGTGGCAAAGCATGTCACATTTTTTGTGAAGCTTGATGCTCCACTGCAGAAGTGAGCAAGAAGAAACAAGCCAAAATGAGCTTGGTAACTTGATTCAATAGTACAATGTCTTTCTTTCTGGATAATTGCTAACTGAAAATAACTGATATGCAATAAAACATTGAAAACTAAAAAAAATAAAAAATAATGACCAATGAGAGAATGGCAAAGATTTTGTTTAATACTAATGGACATATGGATCCCACCATAATTACTTAGTAAAGACATGAGATAATGGAGCAAAGGACTAGATAATCCAGGGACTAGATTAAATTCAGAGATATAATAATCCAGGCACTGGTAGCATTTATCAAAAATTTAGGGACCGCATTGAACAAATTAAAAGTTCGGGGAAAATGTTGCATATTAAGCTAAAGTTCAGAGAACCACATCAAATATTGGGCTAAAGTTCAGGGATCATTTGTGTAATTATTCCTATATCATTCTAAAGTAAGGCAAGTACCAGTTTCGGTACTCTATTGGGCACTGAAATCAAGTTCTTTGCTTCATTGCAAAAGCCTTTCTGGTTTGCATGCCACTTAATTTCAAGGTCACCAAGCAAAGAATTAAAAAAAAACACTTGGCCGGTGCTTACATTAAGTTTTTAAAATTGAAAGATCGATTTTAGATCTGATGCAAGTTTTCAGGTAAGCAAAAAAAGATGCTACAGTTGGGTGGAGGTAGTGGCAGTAGCTGCAAGTTCCTAGAAGATTATCATGACCTTGCGACATATTAGAAGCACACATTTATGCAAAGATGTATGGACTTTAATGGCATTGTGTCAAGCCACTACCAAGTGAAGCAAAAAGTAAGAACACTCTCATTAGAGCCTTATGCAGGTAATAACTAAAACGAACCAAGCAGAAGACATGACCTTACCTTGGTCTAAGAGGATCTATGTACAACTGAATACCAGATAATGATGGAACATAATACTGCTTCACAGGCTCACCCCCAGTCAACAGTAGAGGCACTCCAACTCCAAAGACACTCCACTCTTTAAAAGATTCCCATAAATCCTCAAGAAAATAATAAGGGTGTGGATCAGCTTCACGTGTTCGCAAACGCCTCGATCTCAACTGTAGAGTATCAGCCCACAAGACAAAAAATGCCCTTAATATTAACACACTATAAAAGTCAAGATACTGCACTAACAAGTATACATGGTTACCAGATGGTGCACAATTGAATAAATAAAATTAACATGCAATGGAAAAATTATAGATTACTTGTGAACTTTGCAAAAATGTAGAACATGAGAACATCAGGGATGGTCCCATCAATCAGAGCAAAGATAAGAATGAAAAACCCAAGATTCCGAAATTTAACTAGGTTCTGAAACAACAAAAGCGAATCATAACAACTTATGTTCAACCCAGCATATGGTCTATGAGGAAAGCTTCGAAATTGAAGCTGCTTTCCTCGTTATTATACTGAAAACTTTCACCGTCTCAACCCAAGAAAACAACATGAGTAACAAAACAGCAAATCCCAACTTCAGTAAAATCAAATTTCAGTGTCGCGATTAAAACAAGAGCATGTCATGAGAACACCCTCGACAAGCAACATTCTCTAATTTTCTCGGCAACCTAACGGAACACACCAATAATCTCCACAATCAGCACGCATCTCCAACAAGCGCCTACACCCATCGAAATTAGAGCAGCTACCACAAAATGCCCCCAAACTCCCGTACCTCAGGCGGGTGAGCCCGGACCGAGGGCGTGACGGAATCCATGAGACGATCCAAATTGGTCAAATTCGGGGTCCTGGGGGGCGAGGACGAGCAGACCGAGTTCGGCCGCGACAATGCCGACTCGTCCGAGGAGTCAGGGCGGGCCTCCGCCTCGGCCGAGTCGATCCGGGACTGCTTCTGGAGCTGCTTCTGCAGCAGCTGCTGCTGCTGCTGCTGCTGCTGCAGGAGCTGCTGCTGCTCCTGGTGGCGCCGCTGCTCCTGGTGGCGCCGGACGGGGGGCGGGTTGTAGAACCGGCTATCCGGGTGGACCCGAGTCGGTTCTAGGCAATCGCGGCGCGCGAATCGGGAGTTGGACATTATAAGGCAATCAACGGCGCGCGAATCGGGACGGGACCGCCGATGGGAGCGGATTGCGCGCGAGAATCGAAGCGAATTAGGGTTTAAGAAGAAGGGGAAATTTGCTGGGGGCGGGGAGGGTAGGCGGGCGAGCGAGCGAGGGTTTAGGGGTTTGGGATTCAGCAGCGCGAGGGGGTGAAAGGGTACTCACCAACTCACCAAAGTTTCGATTTTGATGAGAGAGGAGAGAGAAACGGAGCTCAATGAGAGGGAGAGAGAGAGCGAGAGAGAGAAACTGCGTGCTTGTGTGGGGCTGCTGCTTCGACTGAGCGCGAGTTTTCGAGGGGATTTGGAGGTCAGAGAAAGTGAGAGAAGAGAGAGACTCGGGGAAGAGAAGAGGGGACGGAAGAGGAAGGGGCGTTTTAATGTTTTCTCCTCTCTTCTTCTTCTTCTTCTTCTTTTTTTCGATTTTTCTAAGAATTAAGGAAATGGAATTGGAACGAATTCCGCCGGTACTGGTGGACTCATGAGTTCTGTGTATGATTCGTGGCTCCATTCTTCACTTCGAGAGCACGACAGCCCGAGCGAGGGTTCGAAGAAGCGAAAACATTAGCCCCCCCGCCCCCTCAATTTAGAAATCCACCTCATGCGACTTTAGCTCGCTTCCCGATTTTGAATTGGTATCGAGACCTTTGTCCGCAATTCATGATTACCCACCCAACTAAGCCGTCCTCGCCGCGTTCAAATCTACCGCGTTCGGAGAGTTGGTGACGTTTAGGCTTTTAGCTGCGGCGTCTCCCGTAAGTCAAAAAGGCCCGGTGAAGCAGGGCCTCGATAGTCAAAAGGATTCGCACATGCGTCGCCCCGTCGATCTAACGGACGCTGGCCGATGGGCACGTGAAATGATTGGCCAAAACCGGCCCATCGCTTCCTCTCCTCCGCACGGCTGCGATTCGTTCCACGTCGGGGGGTGGTTCGTTTGTTGGGAAGATGGGCAGTGGAAGAACCTGTTCCTTGTTGTTTCGATTAAAATAGCTCTTCGCGAGAGAATGATTTCGCTTTAAGAAACGATCGTAAGATGCAAAGTCACTTTCCTCTTGTGTCCCCCCCCCTCCATTGGGAAAGCAAACCGATTTTTTCTTAGTTAAGAACTTTGGCGAATAGTTCGGCCACATGCGTGATCCCTAAATAGAAAAAAATCCAATTAAAGACATGGGGTATGGCCATTTTTTGGAAAGAGGATCTCGTTTCAAATAATAATATAAAATTGTCATTTCGGTCTGATAGCTTAAATTTGCCGAATGGCCAAATATTCACCGGTGAACATTTCCAGTGATTAGAACATGGGTAATTTGATTATAATTGGCAAATGGGTAAAAATTGAAGAAAATTCTCAAATGATTTTCAATTTATGATATTCAATTTTCCCATTTTCTCCCTTCCTCTCCCCGTCGCTCGTGCTTGATGATCGGCCATGGCACTCTTTTGGTCCTTGCCGCTTGCCTGATCCTCATCACTCCTCGACCGCTCCTCATGAGCTACAGTTTTGGTGTTTGCCATTCGTTGTCATCTCTTCTTTTCCAGGTTCATGCGATGATCAAAATTCATCATGACATGCCCATACCTAGACGATGTGTTGTCTCAACAACCTACGACAGCTTTCCCTTCGACAGACTCAACCAATATGAATGACACTAATCTCGGTTGAAAGTGAGTGAAACTCGTAGACGGTTGACTTGAAGCTCATGGATGACTTGAAGATTGTGGATAATGAACCTAGGAAAGAAAAGATGACAGTGAACAACAAACCATGGTTCGAGAGGAGCGAGCGAGGAGCGATAATGATCAAGCGGGCGGCGAAGACTCGAGTGATGCAATTGCGGATTAGGCAAGCAACAAGGACCAAGAGCAACGCGGTCGAGGACAGGCGAGAGTGAGGACAGAGAGGAAGGAAGAAAACGCAAAAAATTGAATATCATTTGGGGATTTTTTTCAATTCTTTATCCAATTGCAAATTTTGACTAAATTACCCTATTCTAGTTGCTGAAAATGTTTGCCAGTGAATATTTGGCCATTCTCCATTCGTTTCACGGAAAATTACTTTCAAGAAAAAAATTTCCGAATTTTCCAATGTTCATTTCTCGGAAAATGAACTAGTCAAGGAAAACGTTTTCCGCTTTTGAAAAAAAAAAAGCACTTACAAAAGTGGGGAAAATTCATAACTTCTTCTACCTCATTTTATTTTTTCACCAAACACATTTTATTTTTTTTTTTTTTATTTTTTTCTTTAAGAAATCGAGCTTTTAATTTCTTTCCTTTTTCTTCTCCTTGGCCAATCACCACCACAACAACAACCGATGACTGGCCACAAGCTAGCTTGGGCCTCGCCACAATCTAGCAAGGCTCTTCCTCGCTTGATCTAGCAAAGCTAAGCTTGCCCGGGGTCAACAAGCTCAAGCATCACTAGATTCGACAAGTTAGGCGAGGCCCAAGCCTCACCCAAGGTCGCTAGAGCCTCACCAACCTCTGGTGAGACTTGAGCCCCACCCGGCTTGCTAGCTTGGGGCGAGACCAAAGCTCACCAATCGTCGATCATCTGCCATTGACCATGGCTAATGAGAAAGAAGAAAAAAAAGGAAAGGAAAGGAAAAAAGTCAAAATCAAAAAATTGATTTTTAAAAATAAATTAATAATATTAATAAGTGATAGAAAATATTTTCTAACTCATTTTCAAATTTCAACTAAACACCGGAAAATATGATTATTTTCCTAGAAAATGGTTTATTGAAACTCACATTTCCGCAAAACAAATAGAGCCTTAGTGAGCTTGAGCCTTTATTTGAGGCTGACTTGGCAATTTTGGGCTTTTATTTAAAACAAAATCTATTCTAAATCCTTTTTTTTTGAATAAAGAGTCCCACTTCATGCCCATAATTAGAATTTTCTCCCTTAAATATAATATGCTGGTGCAATTTTATGGTTGCACGAGCATGTATTTGTGCAACTGATGTAAAAACTACATTGCACTAGCACTTTTGTGCTAGTTTGTGCTTACACCAGCAACCTAGTGCAACTTTGGGTGTGTTTGTTTGTGTTTATGTTGAGAAATTGTTCCGGAGAATAGAAATAGAAAACTATTTCGTTTCTCCTAGGAATTTTTTATCGAAAAAGACGTTTTGGTAAATTTGTTCCTGAATAAAAATGAATAAAAACACGTTTGCTAAATTTATATTCATTTTTTTGTTTCTTTTAATTTTTTAATATTTTTATTTTATTTCTCTTTTTCTTTCTTTTTTCTTTTTTTCTTCTTTTGACTAGTCACCGGCCATGCCAAGGCCGGCGATCGGCGACGGGGGCGAGCCTCGCCGGTGCGGGCAAGGCTTGGCTTTGCCTTGGCTGGGCGAGCTTGGCCTCTCCTAGATCCGGCGTCGCTCGGCCTCACCGGGGGCCGGCAATGCTCGGCGAGGTTGCCGGCCCTTGATGACCATGGCCGAGGCCGGCGACAAGTGAAAGAAAAAAAAGAAGAAAAGAAGAAGAAAAAAAAAGAGAAGAAGAGAGAGGAGAGAGAAAATTTGTTTTTTAGAAGTGTTTCCGGAAAAAAAAACTTTTTTTTGTTTTTTATTTCCGTTCTAATTTTGTTCCGGGAACAAAAAAACAGATTTTGAACAAAAATGCAAACAAACGCGTTTCTGTTCTTTTTTTGTTTCCGGGAACAAAAGAACAAAAAATCTATTCTTGAACAGAAAAAAAGAATACAAACATGCACGCCCTTTGTTGTTAATTACTTCTTTTGTGTCTTTTTTTTTTTTTTTTTTTTTATGTTGAGAACCCCAATGGTTTTTCATGGATTGCGATGATGGGTCATGTTTTCCTTCCATCACTCTTTTGATTGGTGAGATGCAATCATGAATATCATTTAAATTCATCTTCATTTAATTTTGTACACGGCCGATTTCCATGACTTAAAACATATTAATTAGAAAGAAGGGTCGTAGAAAAATATTGCTAATGTAAGATAACTGCTTATTTTTAGCGTGAGTTAATTTGTCTAGAAAAGTTGGACTTGAAATTGTGGTACTACAGTTTATAGTGGTAATTTGATCGATGGAGGTGGTGACAGTGCCAGATCCAAGGATTATTCTAACTTGACTCATTGTTACTAATCTCGTCCCTTCCATTTCTCTCATCGATTTCGCATTATAAATGTCATCATTGTGTCCTTGTAATATATCATATTCTCCTTTACTATATTTATATAACAGTAATTGAATATATTTATTTGAATTTCTCTTCCAAATTTATGCTCTTGCATACCGCTATCGACGCTAAAATTCCAACAAAATCCTAGCATCATGAGATGGTTATTTTATCGAAAAGATCCCAATCATTTCATTATGTAGCAATGTGGAACTAAAGTTTTTGCGAGAAAATGAGTTGGACATGCAATTAAAGATTATTGATATCTAGATAATTATTATGACAATTTCGCAGTACATCTGTATATAATCAAACATTAAAAAATTGATATTTGTGGCTTAACTATGAATCTCTTATCCAAAAATGCGAAGGCTTGATGGGTACCTAAACGAAATTCAGGTCATTTTAGGAAACGACTATATGAGGCTTTGTCACGAGTGCTAAAATTGGAAGCTCCTATCTTAGGAAACACTTGGAGTAAATATGATCTATAATATTTACTATTTGTAATCATGTGTAACTTGTTGAAAGTTGTTTATAATTATTTGAAACATAAGTCTACGCTCTAATTACATCTCAGCATGTAGATGATCACGATGAAACTTTGACACAATCTACACGTAGGCAATCGGTAATGACAATAGTTCAAGAAATTGCCTGAAGTCAAGTTCAAATTCCTATCCTGCAAAAACAAAAAAAATAATAAAATTGTGGAAGCTCAAAAACCCCAATTGAGCCGACAACACCTGAAGTCAGATTCTCTATTGGGCCGGGCTAGCCCAAAAGAAGATCGCAGTCTAAGATCGAACGTGCTAATTACTCTTTTTTAGTATGGATCGAGCCTCGGTTTGGGTCAAATTTAGGCCCGACAGGGAGCTGGGAGGAGGATTCTTACTATTCTTCCTCAACTTCAAGTTATAATCTTGCTTACATGTACTTTCTTCTTAAAACAGGTACATGCGAATTTACGTGCAAGTACTTATACATTGTAGATTTCCCATGTTTTGAGAAAAATATATCGAAATACAAGCTCCCCGAGCTAGTGGGTCGGACGATGTGGTGGCAATAGAGTTTAATATAGAAAGACAAATCGGCTGTAATTTCACAATAAAAGTTATTGATATCTAATTGTATTTAAGGTAGCAAGATATTCAAGACTTTTGTCACCTGTAGGAGTTGCCGACAACGGCTAAAGCGCTCTCTCTCTAAAACTTTTCCATAGTAATTTTTTTTTATGCTCCTTAACCTTAGGTCAAGTACTGTGCCATTGCAACCGATGTTGAACTTCTGAGTACGAAACTATCCTAACCAGCACAAAATCATACGGAATACAATATCCAATAGAACTTCGTGATTGACTTAAAAAGCCGCGTGATCTATCAACCTATTCATTTCTTCGACTATAATATATTTGGGTCGACATCGACCATGATGTCATGCATTACCGACACATGTTGAAAGGAGAATACATACTGTCGATGAT
Source organism: Eucalyptus grandis (assembly GCF_016545825.1). Lineage (NCBI taxonomy): Eukaryota > Viridiplantae > Streptophyta > Magnoliopsida > Myrtales > Myrtaceae > Eucalyptus > Eucalyptus grandis. Next base: position 48,660,535 of record NC_052622.1, on the reverse strand, counting down.
ATAGACATATAATATCAATTTAATATAACTTAAAATATATGTCACCTGCCACATCCAAAGATGTAGAAATAGCTAATTAGACAATTTTTTTTGCTCATTTTTTTCCCTATAATTGCAAATTCATAAAGTACTTTGCACGTGGGCTCGACACTTAAGAATCTAGTCATCTAGACTGAAACGATCAAGTCAACACCTCATTTTTCAAAATTAAGGATCCGTTTGTTTTGCGAAAATAATTTTTAGAAAAATATTTTTCGAAATTTCAAGTATTCGTTTCACGAAAAATGAAAAGCCAACGGAAGCCAGCCTTCAGCCGATTGTTGGCCGTCATGTGCTGATCGTTGGCCGTCGCGTGCCAAATGTTAGCCGTCGTGTGGCTTACGAACGGCCAAAGAAGAAGAATAAGATAAAAATAAAGAAAAAGAAAAAAAAATTAAAAAATCCATTTAAAAATATAAAAACATTTTATTCAAAAAAATATGTAGAGGAAAATATTTTCCTTACCAAACAACAAAAAATACTTTCCACTTTATTTTTAGGTTTTAGGCGAACACAGGAAAATAATGACATCTTTTTTGGAAAATATTTTCTAAGAAGTCATTTTCATGGAAAATATTTTCCAGAAACGCTGCATTTTTCGTGAAACGAACAGAACCTAATTGACATATTGGTATTTCGCGCGGTTAATCAAAAGTTGAGACAATAAGACATGAGAGCGGTCAATCGTACTTTATCAATATTTAGTCATACATAAGATTGAAGTTTCTCTAAAGATTGTTTACGGTCACATTTTGCTTATATTTCAACTTCGAAATCCTCAAATCACATGGGCTAAATGTAAGATGATGCTTCCACAAAAGACTAACACAATAAAAGACTAGCAAATAAACTTCTTTATTAGGTAAACAAAAAGTTATAAGTTGACACCGTAAGGATGGACCACATTGCCTCCACCGTCGCCTCTCTTTGGGAGCAATGCACCAAGACAATAGCGGTCCATTATCATTATTATTATTATTATTATTATTATTATTATTATTATTATTATTATTATTATTATTATTATTATTATTATTATTATTATCATATCATATCATATCATCTCATCATCATCATCATCATCATCATCATCATCATCATCATCATTATTATTCGACAAATGGGGTCCGAAAGTGTCATAGTCGGCCTCATATTAAATCAATTCCTTCCATGGCAAAAAAAAAAAAAAAAAAGGGTATTCTCTTGCCTTTAAAATTGTCAAATTAGTTATAAATATATTGTGTAGATACCAATTTAGTTCTAAATTTTTTCAATTTTATCAATTTAATCATAAACTTTTACACGAAATCCCAATGGAATTCTTTTGACTAATTTTTACAAGAAATTGTGAACACATATGAAAGACAATTTATAGGTGAAAATTAGCCAAAAAGATCGCATTGAGATTTTGCACAAAAATGTTTAGTACAAAATTGACAAAATTAAAATATTTGAAATTGAATTGGTATTCATACAATAGGTTTAGGACTGGTTGAGTAATCTATCCCGGGATTGATTTTTAATATTTCTCGGTTTATGCTTTGCCCAAGAAACAAAAGTGATTTGAGTTTCTTCTATCTTGTTGCATCGGTGAACTTTTCCTTCTCATCTTATATCAAGGATGGTGTCACTTTCATAGCTGCATGTGTCATGGGTTGATCGATCTAGCGTTCCCTGATCCATGCGGCTTTAGAATTTCTACTTTTCCTTCTCATCTTATATCAAGGACGGTGTCACTTTCATAGCTGCATGTGTCACGAGTTGATCGATCTAGCGTTCCCTGATCCATGCGGCTTTAGAATTTCTACTTTTCCTTCTCATCTTATATCAAGGACGGTGTCACTTTCATAGCTGCATGTGTCACGGGTTGATCGATCTAGCGTTCCCTGATCCATGCGGCTTTAGAATTTCTCCTAAGCAGCCTTTCTCATACTCAACTCACAAGAATCTTTTAGAGAGAGAAACTCTAGAGAGAGAAGCTCTAAACTTATATTTTACTTGTGAATGAGACGTGTATAATGAGGGGGAGGAGACCCTTATATATACAAGTATAGGATAAACTGTATCCGTAGATCTCTCCTTAATCTAACGGTAGAGATCGTATCTCCTCAACTACCATCTACCCGCATTTATTATATAAATGTACAATTACCGTATCGCTTGCCTCCAGGAGTATTCTAGAAGACTCAAGAAAACCCTAGGACTTAGGGATATAAGCCAAGGGTCACTTGTTCCACGGATGGGTCACGGCCGTTGTTTAGAACCCTCTCGGATTGGGCTTTCCTTTGAGCTGTGATATTCTCCCCCACCAAATCAGGCGACGCCCTCATCGCGTCTTCGACATGAAAAGCGTCGATCTCCTTCTTGAATTGCCAAAGACCTTCCGCGGGTTCCCAACTAGCTTCGCTCTCCGGAAAACCCTTCCATCGAACCAAGTACTCTCACTTCGGCGCACAGTACCGCTTTCGTATGACTCGATCCACCATTATGCACTCGACTTCTCGATCATACAAGGTTTTTGCCCCGAGTGGCGCTCATTGTGACACCTTTTGATTCAAATATTCCTTATCAACCTGGAAAAGCTTAAGCATACTCACATGGAAAACCGGATATACCTTGAATTTTGGTGGCAACTCCAACTTATATGCGACATTTTCGACCCGTTGTAGCACACGAAACGGCCCCTCATAGCGACGGATCAACCCCTTATGCACGTCCTTATATCGGAGGACCGTGTGCAGCTTGGCCAACATTGGATCCCTAACTTGGAACTCCACGTGTCGTCGCCTCTTGTCGGCCCACTTCTTCATGCGCTTGGAAGCCTTGTGTAAACATGCTCACGCTAGGTCGACCTGCTTTTGCCAATCCTTGGCGAATTTGTACGCGGGTAGACTACTCCCCCAATAACCCAACACAATTGCGCTTGGGGTTTGTGGTTGCTGTCCGATCGCGATCTCAAAGGGGCTCTGACCAATCGACTCACTCCGCTGCAAATTGTAAGAGAACTGAGCTACGTCGATCAACTTCGCCCAATTCACTTGCGTTGTACTCACATAATGTTGGAAATAAATCTACAAGAGTGCATTGACTCGCTCCAGCAGCTTGAACAGCTCGAACCATAAGCGCCCTGTGAATTGAGGATCATGATCGCTCACGATTGTTTGTGGGACTCCCCAGTACTTGACCACATGCTTCATATACAGCTTGGCCGCCTCCTTGGTCGGGCAATCCTTTGTCATAGGCACAAAGGTCACATATTTGGAGAACTTATCCACCATGACCATGAGAGTCCGACACTATTCGAATTTTGACATATTAACTATGAAGTCCATGGAAACACTTTTCCATGGACGAGTTGGAATGGGAAGCAGCTCCAATAGCTCGGGCAACAATCGTTGCTCCAACTTGTCTTGTTGGCATACAAGAAATGTCTTCACATAAGCTTCAACATCGTCCTGCATCCGAGGCTAGTAGTATTGATCTTCGACAAGGGCCATTATGCGGTGGATCCCTGGATGACCCGCTCACTTGAAGTCGTGGCACTCGCGCAATATTTCCTTCCTCAGCTTCCCGTGGAAAGGCACGTACAGTCGTCTTCCTTTGGTGTAGAGGAGGTCATCCTTACACCAGAACTATCGGGTTTTGCCTTCTTGCGTATACCCGATGAGGGCCTGAGCTCTTTGATCGTGCTTCAACCCTTCCTTGATGCGATTGACCCAAGGGCAACTCGGTCGACTCACCGTGCTCATAAGCTCCATCTTTTGACTCAGTGCGTTAGCCACGGAGTTAGCCTTCATCGGCTTGTACTCCAGCATGTAGTCGAATTTCGCTAGGAAATCTTGCCACCAAGCTTGTTTTGGACTCAGCTTCTTTTGGGTCTGGAAGTTACTCGTGGCCACATTGTTCATCCTCACAATGAACTTCGACCCTGGGAGATAATGCCTCCATGTACGAAGGCAGTGCACCATCGCGGTCATCTCCTTCTCCTAGATGGTATATTGACGCTCGGTGTCATTCGGCTTACAGGACTCGAATGCCACCGAATGTCCGCCCTGCATGAGAACACCATTGATTGCATAATCCGACCGTCAATCTCTACCTCGTAAGGCTTGGTTTGATCGGGCAACGCCAACACTGGCTCATCGGTCATGGCCTTCTTCAATTGATCGAATGCCATTTGGCATCGATCTGTCCACTCCTACGGCTTCTTCTTCTTCAGTAGGCTCGTGAATGGCACGGTGATGCTCAAATAGCTCCGAATGAACCGCCGATAATAGTTGGTGAGGCCAAGGAACGATCTCAACTCTGTCACCTTTGTTGGCAGCTCTCATTCGACGATCGATTGAATCTTCGCCTTGTCCATTTGCATTTGTCCACCCCTGACGATGTACCCCAAGAACAGAATTTCCTCTTGGATAAAGGCACACTTCTCGTGCTTGACATACAAGCCATTCTCGCACAAGACTTGGAAGACCTACCTTAAGTGCTCGACATACTCCTCGAGCGTCCGACTATATACTACAATATCATCGAGGTAAACTACTATAAACCGATCTAGGAAAGGGTGGAGTACTTTGTTCATGAGCATATAAAATATAGCCGAAGCGTTGGTTAGGCCGAACGGCATTACGAGGAATTCATATGATCCATATCATGTTACGCTATTACGCATGTGGTCTTCGGCTCGTCCCTTTCAGCGATCCAAACTTGGTAGTAGCCCGATTGGATATCCAACTTGGTGAACCATTGAGCTCCCCCAAGTTGATCAAAAAGATCTGCAATGAGCGGGATCAAGTGCTTGTTCTTCACAGTTAGCTTGTTTAGCACCCAGTAGTCAATGCACATTCGAAGTGACCCAGCGTGCTTCTTCTGGAATAGGACCGGTGCACCGAACGGAGCTTTAGACGGTCGAATATACCCCGCATCAAGTAACTCTTTTAGTTGCTTCCTTAACTCTTCCAATTCGGGGGGCGCCATGCGATAAGGCGTTATGGCAGGTGGTCGAGCGTTAAGCATCAGCTCGATTCGATGATCCACCTCCCTTCGAGGTGGTAGCTTCTTCGGCAACTTGGGAGGCATCACGTCCTTGAATGCGTTGAGGACGTGGGTCACTTCCGTTAGGGCTTCGCTCCTTTTCCCCTTCCCCTTGTTGTCCTCTGCCTTCAAGGCCGCTAGGATGGTCACCTCATCTTTCCTTGCTCTCTTGGTGAGTTGCATTACCGAGATCATCCTTCGATCACGGTCCGACTCACGGTGGATCGAAATCACGCATTGACACCGTTTGTTCAACACGCATATACCTTTGACAAAAGCTAATATAACAACATGGATCCTATCTAGGAATTTTATCCCAATGACAAAATCGTAGTTGTCAAGGGGAATTACCTCTAGAGTCTCTTTGCTTCTCCATTACCCGAATTGTAGCTCTGCATCCCTTGCGACACCGATTGTAGGGACCTCCTTGGAGTTTATTGTTTTGAGCCACCCGGCTCCCTTCTCAATCCGTAGGTTTAATTTTTCCGCGGCTTCCTCCGATATGAATAGATCGGATGCTCTCATGTCTACGAGCGCACTCATCATGGTCTCTCCGATCCTCAAGTTCGCGAAAATTAGTCCTCTAGGCTCTTTCGCCTTCTTGGACTTGGTCGTGCTAAGGATTTGCAGCAAACCCAACCTCGACTCCTCCTTAGGCTCCTCTTCCTTGCAAAAGGCAGCCAGCTTGGCCTTGTTCGGGCAGTCTCGTGTTATGTGCGGACCATCACAAAAGAAACATTTATAAGAGCGTACCTTCCTTTGTCTTCCTCCACTCGATTCCACATGAGCCTTGGGAGGACCAGCCAATAGTCTACCTCTAGTCGGGCGATTGAATCTTCCTCGATCTTCCCCACCAGTGGCTTTATCCTTTAGACGAGAGTCTGATCGGGATGTGAAATGTGCCTTATACTCCACGAGTGATTTGGCCATGGTCATGGCGTTGTGAAGTTTCCCACGTTGAACCGCTTCAACTTCTGCTTTGTCCATAGCTTAAGACCACTCATGAATTGGTAGTATGCTTCAATTTTATTCATCGAAGGGATTTGGAGTACAACTCCGAAAACCGCTTAATGTAATCGCGCACACCACCCCTTTGCTTGAGATTTTTAAGCTCATCGCGAGCTTCTTCCTTTGCATAAGCGGGATAATAGTTTCATCTGAACTTCTCAACGAATCTACCCCAGGTCGAGATAGGATCCCCGCACTTATCATCCGACCGATGATGCCACCACAACAATACATTATCGGCTAAGTACATAGATGCAATGTTTACTTGTGATTGGTCGTTGTTGATCCTCATGGCTTGGAAGTACCGCCCATATACCATAGGAAATTGTCCACATCTTGGCCACCCGTGAGCCCTTGAATTCCTTCGGCTTGGGTGCATCTATTCGTGGACCTTGCATAGTGATCACCCCGTTCACGCGTGCTGTTTCTGATTTAGCGAGCTTCCCCTTGAGCTTTGCTATCTCCGCACGCATGGCCGCCATCATGGCCTCCATGGACTCATCCCGTTGTGCAAGTTCTTCCCTTAGGGTCCCCAACAACTCGTGTCAGAGCTTTCCCATGTCGGTCTTGAGCTCTTACACCTCGGCTACGAGTTCCTCCCTTCCGGTGTCCACTCCATCCACGATTTGAGTCAAGTCATTGATCGATCCTTGAACTTCGGTGACAAACAACTCTAACTTCGTCATCTGATGCTCCAGATCCCCGTTGGATCCCTTGAACTCGAACCACCACGATTCTTCTTTCCCTTGGCAGCGCCTTTCTCGGCGTTCCTCACACGATCTTCACGGTCACCACCCATGACGAGTGCCTCATTAGATTGTGGATCGGCCATTGCGCTTAGAGCAAACTTGGTCTGATACCACTTGTCACGGGTCGATCGATTTAGTGTTCCCTAACTCGTGTGGTCTTAGAAATTCTCCCAAGTAGCCTTTCTCACACTCAACTCACAATGATCTTTTAGAGAGAGAAAGTCTAGAGAGAGAAGCTCCGAACTTGTATTTCACTTGTGAATGAGATGCATACAATAAGGGGGAGGAGACCCCTATATATACAAGTATAAGACAAATCGTATCCGTAGATCTTTCATCGATCTAGCGGTGGAGATCGTATTTCCCTAACTACCATCTACCCGCATTTATTACATAATTGTATAATTACTGTATCGTCTGCCCCCAAGAGTATTCTAAAAGACTCGAAAAAACCTTAAGACTCGATGATACAAGCCGAGGGTCGAGTGTTCCACGGATGGGTCACGGCTGTCGTTTAGAAGCCTCTTGGATTGGGCTTTCCTTCGGGCCGTGACACATGCATGTGCCTGTGGAATTGGTAACTAAACCCAAGAGATGAAACAAACATGCCCGCGATCCACTTCTAGGGGAATAGGAGTCGAAGCAATAACGAAAATATCTTGAGCGAAGCATTTATGACGATTCTCAAAGAGATAGTTCACTTCTAAGCTGGGATCAAAACGAGATTAGGCATTTTTGAACCACGAAATGCTCAATTTCCATTTTGGTCGTAGGTGTAACCAACCCATGACACCCGCCTTAAGTATTTTGCTTCTCAATCCCTACCTAGTCCCCTCCACAAAAAAAAAAAAAAAAAAAAAAGAAAAAAAGAAGAAGCTTAGGTAGTGTTAAGTAATTGAGCAAGCAACCATTAGCCTTTTGTTTTGGTTTGATTGCTTCTTCTCTTTGATTTGATTTACAAATGAATTGATTTGATTTACAAATGAAGTCTCTGAAATATTTCCCTATCCCAATGTAAACCGGATCAAATTAAACCTTGTTCTTCGTGAATCAATTAATTGCGGCACGAAGCAATCAAAGTGATTTACTCCATCAAGATCGCTCAAAAGCCGTGCAAGGACTAAATCATACACGAATGATAACCATTACTGTTCTAGAAATAATTTTTTTATATTTCTATTATCTATATGAATTTTGAGCAAAAATATGCGCTTGACAATGACATAAAATTTCGATTATTTGAATAGAAATTCATTTGATAACGATACATAATTTTTTTCTTCTCAGGCGATGGTGGCGGCGACAACGGCGATAGGTAGACGGCCAGCTAACAGCGAGAGCCAACAATTAGAAGAGTTTTTATTTTTCATATCTATTCCATAATTAGATAAGTGTTTACTTCTCATTTTTTTTTTCAAACCTATATTCGAAATAAAAATTTATTCTAGAAGTAAAAAAAATAAAATTGCGCTATCAAAATGGATTTTAAATTTAAATTTGTTCCTGTGAATAAAAGAATAGGTTGGGCCACAAATAGATTGATTATGACGTGGGTCTTAAAAATCCTTTGAACTCGTGGCGCACGACTTTGCTACAGGATGTGCATGTCGTGATCATCTCTACTTGCCAGTAATGGCTAAGGAGATCCTGCCCGATTATGCTTTTTGATCATAGCGAGCTGTTCCACTTTCCAGGATTCAGACCCCATTCCATGTACTTCATCTTTCTAAAATGCCGGACACATTCTGCGAACCTGAGAGGTGGGCCTTCTTTGCACAGTCCAAGTCACTTATTCTCTTCTGGTATTGCATAAGCATCTCAACATCATCTTGATCTCTAACCGCACTTTTTAATACTTTTCCCACTTAGGAAAGCGGCATACCATTCGCCATTTTTATTCGACGAGAAATTGATTGATTAATGAATTGCATCGCCGGACAAAAAGCGATTATTGCTAAATTAAGAGTCTCTCGGCTCGGAAGTCTTTTGAAGATTTACGGTCGATCTTTATGATCCGGTTAAAAATTGGGTAATCCATCACCGCTTCATCCGAGGATTTTCGGAAATCTGCTGTCATCGGCCTTACGAGGACAAATTGCGGGTGCAATTGGGGTTGTGTCTTTATATAAGAAACTTGTTGCTATTACAAAAATGTTTTGACAGAGGATAAGTTTTATTATCTGTAAAAAAGAAAAAGGGGAAAAAACCTCAAGATAGGGTTTGCTTAGACTATTATCTGAATAATCAATTAGTAAATTAGGGATTAATTAAAAAAATAGTGTCGATCTGAATACTTTATAATCAGCATGTAATGGAAACACAAAATCTGAGGCACGCCTTGACTATTTCAATCCCTATCGCCAAATTTGGGAGGAGGGTGGGACCCTCCATGGACTCTAAAATGTCCTCGAGATCATCATATGGACGGACCATCACGGGTACGAAGAACACGGTTACATCGATCTGTTCTTTGCCCTGTTGCTGGTCGTGGCACATATGTACAAAAAGCATGAGAATCTCGCAAGATTGAATGATCCATTTGCAATTTTTCTGCAGTGCAGTCAACAGTCAATGCGCTTACCAACCTTTCAAATGAATATACCGGATTTTCTAATGAATTTCGACTCTAATCGGTAAAGGGAGATGAACCGGCTTCCCACTTAAGTAATTTTTATTGTCTTGGAATTGATTTATTATGGAAAAATGATTGATAATTGAAGAGTATAAGACGTTTTCATTTTTTATATTTGTAGGAAGCTGAGATGATTTTTCTAGTAAAACGTTTACATTATCACTCCATCTTATAAAGTTATTCAATCTTTTGAAAAAGTTTAGAATTTTGTGGGTTTAATTGTGAAACTACATAAAATACTCCTTGGGAAAGTTTAGGTGCTTTAGCTTCTTCATATGTATTGTCAAGAGGGAAATTTATTGCAGGCTTAAATCCCGAAAGATCTTAATTATTGCTGAAGCATGGCACGTCACTAATCTAAGAAATTTGTATGCTTTTTATTTAAAAATGGTCTCCCTTCGTTAACTAATTTAAGCTTTTTAAGTTAAAGTTTCACAAAATTACGCCTATTTCATGACTGGAGCCTATATTTTTGGGGCGCATGTGTTTTGATTCTTCCTAATGAAAATGCTGCGAATCCTTTAAAATGTGCTTTCGACACTTCAAATCTGCCGGTAATTCTGCCAATAATTTCGAAAATTTGGGTAAAATTTCGGATTTTGACGAAAATGAAAAGAAATTGCTTTATTGACTTCGTTCGACGCCAACTTAAATAGCACACGTCTCCCTCCAAGTTCTTTCCCTCCGAAACTTGTCTGCCAAACAAGACAGAAAGGCGAAACAAAAGAAAAAGAGAAGAAGTGCCACCTTGTCCGTGACGCTGGGGCTTTTACTCTGTTTCCATTGCCTCCTCTGCTTATGAGCTCTGCCTCTCTCTCTCTCTCTCTCTCTCTCCATGGGAATCACGGATTCGGCAGCTGATCTCACTTCCTCTTCTTCTTGTCTGGTACCCATTTCTCGTTGCTTTCTTTCCTTCTTTCCTTTTTCTTTCCCATCTGTTGATTTTCTTGCATGTTTTTATTTTCCTCGTTTTTAAGTTCATTCGAAGTATTCGGCACGACTGCTATGCTAAGAATAATCCCTTTGTGGGGTAGCTGAAGTGCTTTATTTGCGCGGAAGAAAAAGAAGAAGAAGGAGGCGGCTTCCCATCTGCTTAGTCTCTCTCTCTCTCTCTGTCAAAGAATTCTTTTGTAATTTTACGGCTGTGGGATTCTTGGGTTGGACCAGATCCATTTTCGAGGGCATAGAAAACACCAGTTTAAAGCAATTGATAGGAGCTTTGCACGTACACCAAAGTTTTGTGTGCTCTTTTGTAGGTCACAGTTGGTGGTTGTGTTAATTGTCTTTTTCTTGAATACTCAGGTTTAGAGAGGGGTTTACTCTATGATGGATGCGTGCGATTGCATCGACACCCAATGGCCTCCTGGAGAGCTACTTGTGAAGTATCAGTACATATCGGACTTCTTGATTGCTTTGGCATATTTTTCGATTCCCCTCGAGCTCATATACTTTGTGCAAAAATCTGCGTTCTTCCCATATAGATGGGTGCTGATGCAGTTTGGTGCTTTCATCATTCTTTGTGGGGCGACTCACTTTATAAATCTGTGGACAATGAATATGCATTCAAAAGCTGTTGCTGTGGTAATGACAATTGCGAAAATTTCTTGTGCCATTGTGTCATGTGCAACGGCTTTGATGCTTGTCCACATAATTCCTGACTTGCTGAGCGTAAAAACTAGGGAATTGATTTTGAAGAATAAAGCTGAAGAGCTCGACAGAGAGATGGGCCTCATTCTTACACAAGAGGAAACTGGACGTCATGTTAGGATGCTAACTCATGAGATTAGAAGTACTCTTGACCGCCACACTATACTGAACACAACTCTTGTAGAACTGGGGAGGACATTAGGGCTTGAGGAATGTGCATTGTGGATGCCGTCACAAAAGGGTTCGATCTTGCGACTCTCCCATACTCTACACCATCAGCCATCGGTTGGATCTACCATTCCAATAAACCTTCCTCTAGTCAGTGAAGTTTTCGGTAGTGGACAAGCGATGCGTATTCCCTATACCTGTCCTCTGGCTAGGATCAGACCTCTTGTGGGCATATATATGCCACCAGAAGTTGTTGCAGTTCGAGTACCTCTCTTGTACCTATCAAATTTTCAGAATGAATGGCCTGACCTTTCAGTGAAAAACTATGCAGTGATGGTTCTGATTCTCCCTTCAAATTATGGGAGACAATGGCGAGAGCACGAGTTGGAACTCGTTGAAGTTGTTGCAGACCAGGTTTGTCTTGTCTTACTTGATTGAAAATTTCCTGGGTACCTTCTCTCCTGTATGCGTGGACACAAGGCCTTTCAGGGTTTGGCGCTCAGCGTACCTTCTCACGGTTGCTTGTATAGCTGTAAATCTTTAGAACTTAAGCATGGTAGTCCACAAAGCAGTGGTTGAAAGGAGTAAAACATATAATGAAGACCACCATGACTGCAATTAGAGGGGCTTTACTGTAAGGTGGCCAAGGCAACACAGTATGAATAAGTTTCATGGATTGGGAACCTCATTTTTAGAAGTTTGCTCTTCCTATATTCCCGTTTGGTGGATATATAATAACATGGAACATTATTGAACTGTGAATGAAAGTAAGCTTTGCATAATCACAAGCTAGAAGCTATTCTGGCCATTACCTTGCTTTTGCACAGGTCTTTCTCACTGGACTTTAGTGTTGTGGTGATAAACCATAATTATTGTTGTTTTCTTGTGTGTCTGTAGTATTCTATTCCTACATCTCAGGGTATTAGTGTTTAGGCATATCATGTAATATCTTTTTGTTTCAAAGTAAATATGTTATGTATTTCTGACTTCCTACTTTATCTTTTCATTACTTATAGTCATATATGAGAGTGAGAATAATTCATCAATCCAAATGATATCTCCTGTCCTCTCTGCCAAATCTATCTGTAAATTTATGTAACTCAACTTTTTGGCACCCTTAAATTCTTGAACTGCTCTTCAGCATTGGTATTATATAAAAAAAAAAACCTTATACACTTCACACAAGTTAATTGAGGAATTTAGCATGTTTTTGCAAATTTTATGGAATTTCACAGCCACTGTCAGCTATTAGGAGGCCGCTATGTCAGCACCGGTGACAACTGCAGTATGATGGCTTCTGTGACCACAATTTAAAACCTCGACTGTCCTTGTTCAAAGTTTGGGTCTTTGGGGTTTAGTCTAGCAATTGCTACAGGAAACCTTCTACCAAGACTGAAAATTCAAAACCTGGAAATAGCAGGCGATACTGGTGGATATGTCTGCTGCTATAATAGGATCAGAGTGTATTGGAAGTAAGAAGAGGGTACACAGTCAAAGATTGATTCTAACTAATTTTAAAACTCTACTCGCTTGTTAGTTTCTTCATTTAGATAATCTTTCTTTGGGAGAGATCTTATGGTCTGGAACATCAGTCAAACGGGAAAAGGAAAGGAGAAATGAAAGAATGTGAAGGTTTCCTCACCTTATGTCTACCTTGCGGTGGTGCATTGGCATTCTTTGGATGATGGTCTTGTGTTACGTTGAGGAATATGTCGTCTTCATCGTCTTGAAGCTTCTCATCAATCATTCACAACTTTGATATTTCCCTCCACAAGTGCCGTTCTATAGTTTTTTTTTTCCTTAGGTTCATTAGTTTTTATTGCCTCGAAAATCATGAAATATGTTCCAGGATTTCCATGTTATCTGGCTGCTGAATTTGCATCTCAATTTCATGTTTAGGTAGCTGTGGCTCTCTCACATGCTGCTATTCTTGAAGACTCCATGCGAGCTCAGCATAAGCTTATTGAGCAGAATATTGCTTTAGATTCAGCTCGCCGCGAGGCAGAGTTGGCAATTCATGCTCGCAATGATTTCCTAGCAGTAATGAATCATGAAATGAGGACACCATTTCATTCAATCATTGCGCTCTCTTCACTGCTTCTGGATACCGCATTGACTCCCGAACAAAGGGTTATGATTGAAACCATACTGAAGAGCAGCAACCTCTTGGTGACACTTATCAATGATGTTCTTGACCTTTCTAAACTTGAGGATGGCAGCCTAGAGCTAGACATTGGAACATTCAACCTTCATGGTATCGTCAGACAGGTAAACATAGCAACTTTTCGCTAACAGTATATAAGAAGATTACAATCATCTTTATTTTGTCCATTAATTTGCTTTATCTGAGAAGCAACGTGATTAGTTGGTTATCTTATAACCCCAGGTTATTAATTTGGTAAATCCCATTGCTTCTGCAAAAAAACTATCCATGGCTGCATTTCTGGCTCCTGACCTGCCTACCCATGCTGTTGGCGATGAGAAACGCATTATGCAAACCATGCTAAATATAATCGGGAATGCCGTGAAGTTCACAAAGCAAGGCATTGTATCAGTTGTAGCTTCCATTGCAAAACCAGAGTCTTTAGCGGAGTGGCGACCAGCGGAATTCCATCCGTTCGTTAGCAATGCCCACTTCTACCTCAAAGTGCAGGTTGATGACTTTCGCAGTTTAGCTTCACTTAGCATGTAAAAATTGTCCTATTGAGCAAAACTCCTTATCATTAGCTCTCTCTGTCTCTCTAGGCTTGCTAATATAATGCTTTGTTTCATGTTCTTTTGCACTGATAAATTTGTATTACAGTGCATCCCATATCAGCAAACACACCTTTTTTTTTTTGGGTAAAAATCAATCTGGGTTATCATTGTCTTAATTATGCAACTTACTTGGATTCTCATATCAGGTTAAGGACTCTGGCTGTGGCATACAGCCACAAGATATTCCTCAAATATTTACCAGATTTATTCATCCTCGAAGTGGATCTAATCGAGGTAATGGCAGCGGAGGACTTGGACTTGCCATTTGCAAAAGGTAGATTGCAGATTGCTTAACGCTTTTGCTCAAATAGCAACTTTCTTTTGTAAGCATCTGTGGTCCTTTGGACACTTTACTGATTGCTAGTCCGTCAAGCATATGAAGCCCTCTTGTCTCATGCACACTGACAAACCATGAGCCAGTTGAGTCAGAAAAGATCTATGGATCTTTGAACCTTAAATTTAATGCTTCTCGGGGCATAATATCAAGTAGTGACCCTCAAGGTTGCGGATTGATTTACTTGCACTGGTTACCATTTGGACACTCAGATGATATCTCAGAGATAATTTTCTCGACCCTTTCGTCTACTAAAGTTTGCAAGCCACTGGATGAAATTGTATTATCTGGGTTTTGTGATCTGAGATCTCACCTACTCTCCTTTTCATGATTTTAGATTTATAAATCTCATGGGAGGTCACATCTCCATCGAGAGTGAAGGCCACGACAAGGGCACCATCGTCACTTTTGTCGTCAAACTACAGAAATGCAGCAATGCAAATGACTCGGCAGCCCACGAGATCACATCTAGAGCTCAGTCTATTCATGAAAGCACCCATTTTGCTCGGCATAAACCTCTCATAGACACTGACAGAACGGTCCCCTCCAGCTCCCAGTATCAAAGAAGTTTTTGAAGTCTCAAATGCAAGTGGTTTATTCGAATGGCGTATCCCACCGAGTTCTCCCCAAGATATTGTTCAGGTGAAAAATGGGTATTGACTACGTAATCCCTCTTATCGTGGAGGCCTATACGTCTGATACTTGAGTTATGCTTCAAAGCATCGACTTTATGTTCTGATTAGAGAGGTCTCGAGGTTGTGAGTAAGAAGTCGTGCAGGGAGGCCATTTTTATATTTTTTTAAGTCTAGAATTTTTGCATGGTCCAGTAATTGTCATATACTACTGTAGGTGGATTGGGATGAATTCGCTTGAACGTGAGGGAACTGAAGCAAGTGTCCAACCAGTCTTGAGAGTATAACTTACGACTGTTTTGGTAGAATAACCGTCGATCCGTTTACTCCCGGTTTTCTTCTGTCTGCACTTGCCCTACTTAGTCCTAGGAACCAGGTCCATGATGCACTCTTGTATAGTGATGGAAATTCACATTCTCTATACGCAGAGCAATGACTAACATGTACTTCAAGAGTAGTTATTAGCAAAATCTATTATCGAATCACTCTCCTTCTGCCACTTTATTAGTATGATAATAGCAATAACTATTATTATTGTTGCTGCTGCTGCTTGCCTATTTCTTTCTGGGCGGTGGTTGGGGGACGTCCGAATTGATCTTTGCTTATTCGTGCCTGCCCGAGGATTATGCCGAGGAGAACCACTCTTGCTGAGGAAAAGAACATCCACATCCACGGTATTAAAAGCAGATTGAGCAGCTTTCGGATACACTCGCCTCATTCTTGCGAATGATATCTCAAGCTTTTCACAAGAGCCTCTCACTAAGACTTACATGCCATGGAAGCTTGTCTAAGGAACTCTCCATTTTCCGGACTAAATATGCATCTGACGAAGTATCGAGTCTTCTTTGCAAGAAATGTGGATTAATTAACACGACTTGATATCCGCTAGTAGCTTTCTTTTGCTTGAGAAAGCATTAGAGATCGGGAAAATCTTTGTTCTTGAGACCTATTTGAACCAAAGACTTCGCTTATGCCAAAGATTAAACGAGACGGTGCTCTAACTTGTGGAAACAGACCTTGTTATCCCGAGAAGGATGCTATTATTATCATACAGCAGGTCATTTTGAGTCCCAACGAAGAATTTCCCATCTTCCACTTCAGAAGTGGACCTTAATTCGAAACTTCATCGTTTGAGCAAGTTTTCGGGGTCACTTTTCTTGATAGACAAGATTAAAACACGGTCCCTGCTGCTCATTTGACATCATTCTGGCTTTTCAGTATACTCTATTGCCTGTTTAAAGCAAAAATAAAGCTATTAACTGAAAGTATGCCGCAGGATATCAACTTGCTTATTGTGACGCAAGATAAAACCCACACCAACCACCCCCCACCCCAAAAAAAAAAAAAAAAAAAAAAAACATGGTCATATAATACCACGAATAGTGATCATTTCGACTCTGGTCATTCCAATACAAAAACCAGGGCATATGGAATTCTACACCATCACCAATAGTCACAACAAATTGTAACCATTACCGGTGATGTACTCTGCCGCATCTACGATAGCTGCCACTCTCTTTTTCAGAGGAAAAACTTAATGCATACAAATTGACAAAAGCGCATAGATGAATCTAACAGAATGAGTAAGGATGAATCAGAGAAAAACAGCCACCCAAGTATTCGAAATAAGTGCAACACTAAAAGAATGAAATCCACGGTAATATTTGGAAAGACAAGGATCTAAATAGAACTTTGAAAATCATCAGACTCCGTCTTTCTAGCACATAATACAGTAAGTTCCAGAACAAACAGAAACAAGTAGGCAAAATTAATCTAACATAGCTACTAAAGACATCAGGAACACCAAAATTTGTGTACTCTTCAGTGTTCTTCATAACGGGTTTCACTTCTTTGCCTTCTTCGGTACCCTGAAAGCCAAAAGAAATCTCTCAGATAAATCCAACTGTGGATAGAGAGAAATTTACCATTTTTTTGCATATACTTACTCAGCTGCAGGTACTGGGGCTGGTGCTGGTGCTGGTGCTGCTGGCTTCTCACCAGGTCCCTGTTCAATTTAGACATGGGAGGGAATCGATTTAGAATCTACCTATGATACATAAAATACATTTTCATTTATCCATTCTCAGAGCTTGTTTTACTTCATTTGGCCCTTTAAACACACGATAATTACATTTTGACTCAAAAACTTACACAATTCTACTTAATTGATTCCCTCATCCAGTCATTTTTAATTGTCTAGCTGGTAATAAGACTCACCTGGGCCAAACGCTCCTCCCTCCTAGCATGCTTCCTTTCCCTGCTTGCCTTGTTCTTTGCCCTCTTAGCCTCAAATTGGTCAGACAATGTCTTTTCTCTGGCCTTCTCTGCTTTAGACTTGTGAATGCTCTCCATCAGCACACGCTTGTTCTTGAATACGTTACCCTTCACCCTCATGTACATGTCATGGTACATGTGCTTGTCAATCTTCTTTGATTCCCGATATTTGCGAAGCAAGCGCCTAAGGACACGCATCCTCCTCATCCACAAGATCTTTGTGGGCAGCCTTGCCTCCCTTGTACCCTTGCGCTTACCTGAAACCAGGTTGAGTTACTACTCACAGCCTCCTAGGGTTTACTAGTTTCCCAAGTGCAATGGTTACATCATAGAGACAAAAAAGAAATACAATATACAAACATGGTACATTGGAAAAAAGCTCTTCTTTGCAGTAGAGAGTTGTGCCAACTTGAATTAAAAAATAAAAAATACATACTTTGCTCATACCATACTGAAGCTCAAGTTATGGAAGATCTCTCAGTTCAGAGGAAACTCACCATATCCAGAGTGACGGCCCTTTCTCTTGGCCTCCTTCATGCGCCGTGCCCTAGATCGAGAGTGGATCTTAGTGGGCTTCCTGATAATGAAACCATCTTTAACCAACTTCCTGATGTTCTGGCCTGTGTAAACACCCAAATTGATATCAATCGATGAAGGCAAGAGAAGGTTAACTACCGAGCCACTTGTGGCCGACAAGAAGAATGCAACCAGTATTCAAAGGAAGAAGTGCCACCACTTC
Organism: Eucalyptus grandis; assembly: GCF_016545825.1. Lineage (NCBI taxonomy): Eukaryota > Viridiplantae > Streptophyta > Magnoliopsida > Myrtales > Myrtaceae > Eucalyptus > Eucalyptus grandis. The sequence continues at coordinate 48,642,522 of NC_052622.1, read as the reverse complement.
ATGAGGGGTCATGGTGAAGCAGGTGGGTGCAGCGCTAGAGAAAATACTCATGAAACCACATCATCAGTTCCAAAATGCGTGTCATACTCTATGCAGAATCAATTAGAAGAACTCAAATAACAAGCAAGCCACAGTGGAGATGTTGACTATTTCGATTGCGATGCGATGCGAAGCCAGATAGAGTAAAAGAGAGGAAGTTAGCGGCGACTCAACAAGCAAGTTTCACAGACAGAACCCAACGTAAAGAGTCTTAATTCTAGCCAAGATTCCACTCAGCCCCTGTCACTGAAGCTGAAAAGAAGATCAACAATTGCAAGTCCTCCATATTTTCCCTTCCTTCCTACGAAGGACACAGAACCCAAGGCCAGACGCGGAAACCAAAACAACTGCTTGTCAATAATTCTCAGACCCACAACACCAATTCTTCACATCAACAGCAACGGAAGACCAATCGATCCCGCCTCAGCAAGCAAACAAAACACAAAGCACAAGAAATCGAACCCCACACCCAAGAAAGCAACAACCACAAACGAATTCACATCGCAGACATCCAAAAAGATGTCTACCCATCCTCATCCTCCATAATAGCATCACCAGAAACTCGACCTCCAAGTAGTGAAGCTCACCCATCAACACAAATGCTCAAAACCGTCGTCCAATCTCTTTTTTCTGCCCTACCCATCATTTGCGACCGATAGAAAGGTCCGAGAAACCAGCTCCGACCCGACATCGACGAGCGACGAGGAGGAGAGCAAATAGACGAGCGAAGCTACTTACGAAGAGAGAGAGAGAGAGAAAGAGAGGGAGACGGCGCGACTTACGGGAGTTGGCCATGGAGATTTCGTTGACCTCATTAGGATCGAGCCACACCTTGCCTCGGCCGCACTTGAGGACGCTGGCGGCGAGCCGCTTCTGAAGCTTCAGCGAGACCATCTCTCACCTCTCTACCTCTGGCTGGTCGATGCTTGGGAAAAGCAGAAGAGGATGAGAGGTGGTGAGGTGGAGCCATTATATACCACAGCTTCGCCACCGCCTAGGGTTTTCCAGCGCTCCTTCTGTGATGGGCTGGGCTTCGTCTACTCTCCTTCATTTGTATTTTACGCTCGTCAAACCTTGATTTAGCCTCCCCGGCCTCGATCGGCCCAGTTCGGTGGATACTAAAGGCAAGACGGATCTTTGTGAGGTCGGCCCACCCACTGAAAAATCAGCCGGGGTCACCTTCTTTTTTCTCTCCTTTTCTTTGGTCAATGAACAAATCGAGCCAAACTTTAGGTTAAGGGACAAATCTGACCCAAACTTTTTTTTGTTTCATAAAAAAGCACAAACTTTAGATTAAGTGTCAATTTTGGCTCTAATTTTTTTTTTCTCGTAAAAAATCACAAACTTTCACTTTATCCAAAATCTAACCCCTACCATTAACTTTCTATTTGAAGTTAACCTTATTTCAAGAGAAAAGGTTCTAGCCGTGAGGTTGGTGGATCTCGTCCATGGTTTCTTTTGACGGGCGGTGATTTACAGTTTCATATTATGATGGAACGATAAAGTTTAGACAGAGAAATTCAATCTGGAGATTTTTTTACTTGCTAGTGAAGTATATGAGATGACACAATTTCATCGTTATTTTTCAAGTTGTGGCTCAAACAAAAAGACAATAGATGATGTTAGCCATCAATTACACATGGATTTATTGGTAAGGACAATCAATGAATCTAAGTCAAAGGGGGTCAAATTTAGGATTTAAGTGAAAGTTGGTGATTTTTTTCGAAATAAGAAAAAATTGGCTAGAATTGTCACTCGACCTAAAGTTGATGTTTTTTTACGTGACAAAAAAAAGTTTGGGCTAGATTTATTACTTGACCTAAAGTTGGTATTTTTTTACGAGACAAAAAAAGATTTGGGCCAGATTTGTCCATTGACCTAAAGTTGATGCTTTTTATTTGGAATTAACCCTTTTTTCTTTTAAGGTTAAATACTAGGAAAAATCCTAATATGATATGCCTATACCATATTTATCCTAATTTTTGTATTGCAAAAAATCTCAAACTTGTACATCTTGTTTGGGAGTAGTTGTTGGTGCCAATTTGAAAATGTTTTGTGGCAAAAAAAAAAAACATAATAATAATAATTTTGGGTAAATGTGGCATGAGCTAGTTTTGATATTTTTAGTGAGTCAAAAGCTAATTTAAGGTTAATGCGACATGAGCGGACCGGTTTACAATTTATGGTACCGACCCTTTCTTTTATATATATGAAAAGATTGATCATTTCGGTTGCGAATAAAATGCAGTGCCAATCGAAATTGGAAAGTTGCCTCCCACGATGATCAACGCACCAACGTGCAGACGTGTAAAGCATTCGAAATGCGAACTGTTAGCCATTAAAAATGGACACATTTGATACGTATAAGATGCAGAGAGAGTTTGGTGGCCTTTAGCCAAAACTTGTCGACAATCCAAAATCTCTTTCGTAACGAGAATGGCTCTTGTAGCTCATCTCTGTCTTGCAAATTGCTTGCTTCTCCTGTCCCTCTTTGCAGTTGTTTTCGCCGCCGACATCGATGCTTATGGATCCAGATCCGGCCTCAAGAAGCCAAAACTACAGGGTGACCAGAGCCTCCTCTCCACAGACATCGGGATTCAAGGAGTGATTTACTGTAAATCGGGCTCGAAGCTCGTCCCACTCCAAGGTACCTAATGCGTTCATGTTCTGTCCATGCCAGTTTCTGATCTTCTAAGGCCATTGTCTGTCTGCGCTCACTTGTCTTCCGTTGCTCACAATCATTTATAATGAGATGCGAACTTCGGCCTGCTCATTGGTGAACGTAAGAGTGATTAGTGCCCGCGCACGCGCGCGCACACACATATATATTAACCAAGAATGACTATTAGAGCGATTTGATCACGTCGAAGATTGATATACTTCATCTCACGCCCCATAAAAAGAGAGCAGCGCGAGGATGAGTTCGGTTATTCTCCGTGTTGGATCTTATGCAGCAAATCCACATACCATCGTCTTCAATTTCGATGGCTATAGACAGTTAATTCCAGTAAAGAAAATAGATCAGTTGTTGAACTGCCTAAACATGGAACATCCTCACAGCTTCATGTCTCTCCTCTCTCAAATTTACATTAGCCAATGGGTTGAAATCCATATGCGGTGGTAATAGGTAAAATCATGGGTAGGTTGCAATACGCATGACAATTACTCTTCTGCAAAGCGAATAGAGATTGATACAATGATGTGATTCCAGGTGCTCGGGCGAGGGTAACGTGTTTGGCCGTGGACAAGCGAGGGTACGAAACCGCCCCGTTCTGCATCTTGAGCAGACCGACCGATGCAAATGGCTATTTCTTGGCAACACTGTCGCCATCGGAGGTCGAAGATGACTGGAAGCTCACACATTGCAAGGCTTTCCTGGAGCCCTCTCCCTCTGAGACCTGCAAAGTGCCAACGGACGTGAACAAGGGGATCACTGGTGCTCTTCTCTCATCCTATCGCCTCTCAAAGGACAAGAGAATGAAATGGTTCTCCGTGGGGCCTTTTGTTTACACCGCGTGAGGACGAAGACTCAATTTTTAAAAGGGGAATTTGAGAGCTGATAATGGAGTGGGACATGGAGAAATGAAGCTACTACTTCTCTGAGGTCGTTGACTGATTAAAGTTATCTTTTGGCTTTTTGCCAATAGCTTAAGTTTGGATATCGGCATGATCAGATAAGTGTTGGCCATCTCTATAATAACTAAACAACTATTCAACTAAAGAGGCCAGATGAAACTATCGGGTTGTTCTCTTGCTTAATAAAATAACCGAGTATTGGAGGGTCGGACTTCGACCCGTATTAGCCCGCTTCATATAGGACCATGATCTAACAGCTCATGTAGATCGAGAGTACCCAAAAATAGCTAAATGAGTGGGCTAAAGGGCTGATAAAACAAAAAATACATAAATAAATAAACCAGAAATTAAAGAAGGAAAACTCAGAGGGGTTCGTGCGTTTCTCGGTCTGCTATTTCTGCGCCAGAAATAATATAAATCCATTGTGACTATTAGCAAATCCAAAGTGTTGATTGGCAATTCACGATAACGTTAACTTCGTATGGACAGAATCAAGAACTCTGCACAGCCATGAAGACAAGGAATGGTCGAATCAACTCAACCAAATAGCATACAAATTATCCGATCTGAAGCGCGGAGCAGAACTCTTTGCAGGCGACAAGTGCAGCAAGACATGAATATGAAGCATTCTGGTTAGCCAAAACAATAAGCACGTTGGCAAATGGACAGTCTCATGCAAATTATAAGTGCGGTCCAAAGAGAAATGAATTACCAGCAGATTCGGCCAAACAAGTACGGTAAACAAGAATGGCCGTTGAGAAATGAAAAAGCTACGACTAAAATAGACCGTCATTATACCTATTCTGAACCACTTGTCAGAGCAGGAATGCAGGAATGCAGTTATTCTCCAGTTCCCGCTAGGAGGCCTCGTAATCAAGCTCTATTTCCGTGTTGCTCTTATAGAAGCCATTTTCTTTCAATCCGAGATTGACTTCGCACTTTGCACACTTGTTATCTTCATCAACAATGTCACGTATAAACTTGATTACAGAACAGAGGCCACCCAAGAAGTTGTGATCGATCACGCCGTGGCCATCCATCACATGTGCAAAGTCCACCAGTTTAACTTTCGGGTGTGCACGGCCGTCCAAAGCAGACTCCGTGTCATAAAAGATAAGGAGTGAACAAGAATAGAAGTGATAATTCGTCTGAACCTCGAACCATTCCTTCAGCTGAAGCAATTGTGCCAAAATTCCACCCCGGTGACCGTAAACTGTCGATGCATACAAACAATCCGGATCCGCATCTGGATCCAGAGACAAGTTGGAAGAAACGAACTTCCTCAGAGCCGACCTGACACCGTCCGCATTAAAGCTATAAACAACCTTCTTCTCGGGTTGCCAAAACCCAGCTTCGCTATTTTGATATACCTTCAGCCCAGAAATCCTGAAACCCATTGAAACGCTTGTGCTATTTCGATCTTTCCCTAAGCACTTTTGGATGTACTGCTCAGAGGCCTCGGGATACCATGTTCTGGATCCAATCTTGATGTCCATGACAGATGGGTTCATGCGACCCGCAACGAGATCCTCCAGAACCAGGTGAGGCTGAGGACCCGATCCATCAGACGCCTCAATAATCTGAGTTCCGTGAAACCCGGGAAAGAATTTGCGAATGTGACCTGGGATCTCAGTATTGGAATAGAATGACTCGTAAAAGGCCACTTCTGTATCTCCGCGCTGATCACTCTGGAGAGGCTTATAGAAGCGGCCCGAATCATCCACCAGTGGCCCCAGCTTTCCCCTGTCTGCTTGGTGACCGGCGACTTGATGATCCGGGACCTTGAGCATGGTGTATCTGATGTGCGAAAAAATTCTCCAAACTTACTCAGATTCGATTATCTATCTATTCAGAGCAATAAAACCGGTCTTGAATGATCACAGCCAGATGAACTAAAATGAAAATCCACGCTAATGGGCAACTACTCCATGAATGACTCTATGCAGGATGCTTCCTTGCAGAAAAATCAACGAAAACGATTGAAAACAAGTCCTGACTGAAATTTCATGTGCAAGCGCAGAGAGATGAGATAAACAAAACGCAAAAGGCGTCAATCTAACTAATTAAACCGATAAAAAGGCGAGCGAGATGAACCTTCGCACTTTTTACATAAACAGTCAAAGGCCACGCCATCGTTTACTCCGTCAACGAGAAGAACGACGATTCCTCGGAGAGAAACGCACTTTCAGACATCGGTTTTGTTTTTGTCCTCTCTTCTTTTGGTCTCAATACCCTCTTTCTGCGAACTCACCCGACAACGAAACGCACCCAAATTTCCATCGCAATGCCGTCGATTCGCAAACGTAATCATCCCAACGACTCGGCGCGAAAGCGCGTATCGACTTTATCTCAGCGATCGCAGCAATTAAAGATTCACGTACCGCGGATTGGGCGACGCCGGGGACGGATTTTGCAGGTCCGAGGAGGTGAAGAAGCAGCAGTCATTTGCATGTGGTGGAAAGTCCTCGCCGACTATGAAGGCCCGGGAGAGAAGAAGGAGAGAGGTGGAGAGGTAGACCGAAGGGAGAGGGAGAGGAGGAGAGAGTCGGCCGTGATGCCGCCGCTTGCAACGGAGATATCAGGCGGAGGAGTAGCGTGCCTTTGACGAGAAAATATTGGGTGGGTTTAACCCTCCACATAGGCCAAATGTATAACCATACAAAAATCTGACACATGGCAAATTTGGGCCACCTGTCAGCGCCCACTTCTCCGTTAACTCTCCGTCTCCTCCCCTCCGTTTCCGCCCACACCTCTCTTTCCCTCTCCTCTCTTACTTCTCTTTTTCGAGAAAATTTCCCTTGTTAGTCTGTCAACGCAAGGAAAAGACAAGAAAAGCAGGGGGTTGGTGGGAAAGAAGCGAGGGAGGAAGCCTTCTTCTTCGGTCATCTTCGACCGAGTATACCCCACTCCCGATGCCAGTGCTTCCCACTGCCTCAACGAGCCGCTCTTGACGCCGTTGTTTTTCCCGACATGCCGTTGCCGCCGCTGCCCTAAGCGCCACGGCACCCTTGCTCGCCACTGCGGACATGACCCGATGTTTGCAACTTATCACTACCTTCCCTCTTGCAGTCAAATCCGCCTCCCTCAACGTTCTTGCCGTTCCGTCACCAGCGTTGTTGATTCTATTCCACCATCGATGACGCTATTGTTGTTCTACCACCGACGATGCCAATGACGACCAGGTCGCTGTCTCGTTTGTTCGAGCAGCTGCCCACGACGTCTTCTGCCCCTACCATGACCCTCTCTCTCCCTCTTCTCTCTCTACTTCTCTTTTCTCCAATCGCCACCACCGTCACTGACTCTCCTCCTTCCGTAATAAACTCGCTCCAAGTGCCGCGGGACTCGTCATCTGTTGGATATTTCAATAATATTTTGAAATATTTATAATAATAACATCGATAATAGTTATGACCGCATTTAAAACCATCATTATTTTTAACGGTTACATAATGGTTTTTTTTTAACAGTCTTACAACAGCTATTTTGTAATATTTAATTTATTTCTCAAATAAATCTTTCATTATTTTACAACGACTCTTTTAACGGCTCTATTTTGTTTGAATATAAAATCTCATAAGACAATCTTAAAAATACACACTAAATGAAACAAAGAATTCTTTCTTTTTGAAATCTTTCATTTCATTTTTCTTGCTAGGTTATACATTGTTTCTGTTTCTTCTAATATTTAGTGCGGAATATAGAAGAATGTCTCTTGTATCTTGGGAGGATAGCCGTCAGAAGCCTATTGCACCAAGTTTCGTACTCCGGGTGGAATTATCCTTAAGGACAGTGCTTACATCTACACGCCTTAGACAAATTTTTTTGTTCTTATGAGCCTATTTTCTACATCATCTTCCTTAAGCAAGACGATTGTCAAGGCAGTAGTGGCCACTGTGGCCAGCTTGCTGGTCGTCGTAGCGATCGGACTTGGAGACGGACACGGAGTTGGAATCATCGTCGCCGTCGCCGTCGGACTCCGATGCCTCGAAGGAATCCTCCTGGCGGCGGCGACACCGGTGACGGAAGGAGCGGAGCGGTTTTAGGAGGGAGAAGCATAGGAGGAGAGAGAGGAGCGGCGGCGGTAGTAGCGGTAGCGGTAGGAAGAAGGAGAGAGGACGCGTTGATAGAGAGAAGGAGCGGAGGAGGTTGAGGAAGGATGAGAAGAGGAGTGGCAGGAGGAGCGCTCGCAATGGATCTTCTAGTGGTTTAATTCGGAGACGAAGAGAGTTTGCGTTGATCCGGAATCAGTTGTGAAGCGGCCATGAGCCCACTCGAGCTCAAGCCATGGCAGACGCAAGAAAAATGGAGAGAGTTCGAGTTGATTCAGAATCGGTTTTGAAGTGGCCATGAGCCAACTGAGCTCGAGCCATGCTATGGCAGATGCAAGAAAAAAGAAAGGAGAAGTGGAGAGAGAAGAGGGGGAGAAACGGAGGGGAGGAGAGAGACGGAGTTAATGGAGAGAGTTCGCGTTGATTCAGAATCGGTTTTGAAGCGGCCATGAGCCAACTGAGCTCGAGCCATGCTATGGCATACGCAAGAAAAAAGAAAAGAGAAGTGGAGAGAGAAGAGGGGGAGAAACGGAGGGGAGGAGAGAGAGTAAATGGGAGAGAGACGGAGTTAATGGAGAGAGTGGGCGCTGATAGGTGGGCCCAAAATTTGCCATGTGTCAACTTTTGTATGGTGATATATTTGGCCTACGTGGAGGGTAAAACCCACAAAATATTTTCTCGGGACATGCAGTTTGCCCCTTTTGATTTTATAAACAATATTTCTTTTCCCAAGGAACGATTTATCATCGACCACGCGAATTTCGAATTTCGATGTTCGGTTGCATACACAAAATATCCAATAAAAAAAAGGTTGATATGCTCAAAAATCCAAAATTAATATATGTATGACAAATTTCTCCCAAATAATTTTTTAATCATAAAAAAATGTAAATAGTACATTTTATTTATTTATAAATTTATCCAAATTTAATACACTTGTAATAAATTTACCATCTATTAATTTCAATTAAATTTTACTGTTAAATCGGTAAGTTAGATAACACTTAAGTATATCAATTTGAGATTTTACTATATGTTTGTATTTTTTGGTATCAATCCAATTTAAAGAGGGTATTGTCATAAATATATCGGTTTGTGGTTTTTGGTAGTTAAACAAAATAATTTGGGATAAATTTGTTATAAGTGTGAGGGTTTTATGAATGTTTGGTACAAATTTATTATAGGTATACTAGTTTAGAGCTTTTTGTGATTAAAAAATAAATTTAAAGTAAATTTGTTATATTTGTATTAGTTTGGAGCTTTTCAAGAAATTAATTATAGAAAAAAATGAGGAAAAAGGAGAACGTCGAGAGAGGAGGAGGGAAAAATAAGAAATTAATCAATTCATTTTATAAAAAATAACTTCCAGAAAAATGTTTTCTAAATTTTCCAACGTTTGATTCACGAAAAATGAATTGCTTGGGAAAAATATTTTCTATGACAAGAAAAAAGTCTTCTAAATTATGGGAAAATGTTATCCACTTTTTCTCACTTGATCTCTCTTATTTCACATCCTTATAAACCCTCACTTCCTCCTCCACCTTCTTCCTTTAAATTAAAAAATTGAATTATTTTTATTTTCTTTGTTTTCCCTCTTCTTCTATATTTTTATGTTTTCTTTTTCTTTTTCTTTTTTTAAATTGAGTTTTTAATTTCTTTTCTTTTTCTTCTTCCGTGGTAGGTGACTGGCTAGTGGCCACAAGCCAACTCCAGCCTCGCCCAAGGCCAGATCCGACAAGGATGAGGCTCGGGCTTGCCAGCCTTGGCGGAGCTCAGGCTCACCTGGATCGAGTCGGCAAGCTTGTGGCTCGCTTAATTCAATCGAGCCTTGAGCTTGCCGAATCTAGCGATTGTGTTTTGGTTGGCTGCTGAGCAGCTGGCCACGTCGAGGCACACGACGATGAAAGAAAGAGGAGGAAGGAGGAGGGAGGAAAAGAAAAAATAAAAAAATAAAAATTCGATTTTAAAAATAAAACTAATTAAAGATTAGATTTTTAAAAAATATATAAAAATTAAAATTAATTTTCTTGGTCATTAAAAATATTAAAATTTGATGTTTTTCATAATTTTTCCCAAAAAATCAAAATAGATAATGAAAAATGAAAAATATTTTTCATTCAAATTATAAAATTTAGTTGAACATTAGAAAATATAATTATTTTCTTTAAAAAATTTAGAAAATATCTTATGAGAACGCGATGTTTTTCATGAAAACGAATTCAGAAGAACTGCTTTCACCTAGGGGCTTCAGAGCTTTCTCTTAGCGCTGCGTCTGTGCGCACGCCAGTCCAACCACTCCTGCAGCAGAAGACTTTCCACGTATATAAAAGACTCGTCCACCCTTCTTCACTTCACCCTAAAGTCACCCCTCCCTCCCTCCCTCCTCTCTCTCTCTCTCCAACGAAGAAGTGAAAAATGGGGGTGAAGCTGTATGGGCATCCGATGTCGTCGTGCACCGTGAGGGTGATGGCGTGCCTATACAAGAAAGGGGTCGAGTTTGAGCTCGTCCCGGTCGACACACTCGCCGACGAGTAGAAGATGCCGGATTGAGAAAATGAACATAATAGAAGAAAGATGAAGAATGAACTAGAAGCTTTTGGATTCAATTCTCTCTCACTTTGTATATTCAAGGTATGAAAGTATTCATTTCAATGATTACAATAGCTTGCTCTGTTCTTCTATTTATACAAGACCTTGATGATGAAGAAGCAAAACCGACTAAAGGAAAAGGAGGGAACTAACGAGGAAAACTGAAAAGAGAGAAATTGTTTAATCTGTTGAGTAAGCTAGAACAGAATAACCGTTTTTGTTCAGCAAGGAAACTTCTCGAGGACTTCTCGTCATAGTTGAATACGTGGGCACCGTTGAACATGTGGGCATCTTCATTCTTCTTCCTTTGTTGAAGTCACAATACTTTGTGCTTTCTTCCTTTGTTGAAGTCACAGCACTTTGTGCTTGCTGTTGCTGTGCTCTGTTCTTAGGTTGTGCTCGCTGTGCTTTGTTTTTAATACGGATTTCCTTGCCAAGAATGTATAGAAAAGACTAGGCGATTTCTCCTCTCCACTGTGTTGTTGCTTTGTGTGTCCTCTTTCTGGGTTGTTTCTATTGATCAATGCTCTTCTTGTACCTTTGATTGCAGCCTTTTGGGAAGATTCCAGTCCTCGAAGATGGTGATCTTACCATTTTCGGTCAATTTCTCATGCTCTTGTTCATTATATTTGGCTAGTTTGTGGTCTTACCCTCTCTCATTTCTCTTGTTTTCTGGAAAACGAAATGGTGGTGTCAGAATCGAGAGAAATCATAGAGTACATATCCAAGAAGTACCATGCCCCCACCACCGACGACCTACTCCGCTCTGACAGCCTCGAGGAGTCCATCGCTGTCCGCCTATGGGTTGAGGTCGAGTCCCACTACTTCCAGCTGGTGATGTCGCCCATCATCTTCCAGCACTTTGTGGCCCCGCTCCAGGGCAAGGCGCCGGACCAGGCCATCATCGATGACAACCTCACGAAGCTCGCGGGGGTCCTCGACGTGTACGAGGTGAGGCTAGGTAAGACCAAGTTCCTCGCCGGCGACTTCTTCTCCCTCACTGACCTCCACCACTTCCCCTACATGTTAAACTTCATGAAGACGCTGTGGGCGATGGCGGTCCCTGCGTGAAGGCATGGTGGGAGTCATAGATAAATTTGTATAAAATTCGGGATCAGTTTGCAGAAACGTAAAGATCAACATACCTCTAGCCATTGATGAAATTTGCAAAAGCGGAAGACCCTAAAACCTTTGACGAATCCACGAAGCACGATCGATCTACAATATGGAAACCAGATCTGTACGTCTTGTTCTACTAGCTAATACCCCTCAAACTTGATAGTATGTTTTCTGTAGTGATAGTGTTTGAATTAGACGACCTGACATTTTTATTCTGTTAATTACGTTGCTGATATCTCCTATCAAGACTGTTATGCTAACATATTAACGGGCAAATATCACGTAATACATGTGGATAATAAATTAGGCAATAAATCGGAATTTATTGGGATCATATTTAGAATAATAAAAATATATTACATATTATAACATTCTCTCACTTGATCCCAATATTCCATCAAATGAATTATTAACCCAAACCCACATAAATTTTATATTGAAATAAAACACATGAATCACGGCGATGAGTCCTCTTAGAGCGAGTATTATCTTCCGTGTATCACAATGCGTTTTATCAGCCCATATGTGATCAAATAATTTAATGAATAAACCTTATGTTTACTTTAGGTTAAACGTAATTATTTTTCTCACAATTGTATTGAGAAAAACATTATAAATGAATAAAAGTCTCACAAATTCTTCCATATAAAGAAAAATTTACATGATTGGACCAATGCCCGTTTATGATACATGATTCTTATAACTCATTGGTGACATGCCTTTAATTAAAGAATTAGTTATCATCAATCAAGTGCTTACGTATTCTATGATCACTCTTTTCTTTTTAACACGTTCTCTAATGGCTAAATACTTGATGTCGATGTGCTTGCTTCGACTACCACTTTTGTGGTTCTTAGCCATAAAAACTACAGTTAAATTGTCGCAAAATATTCTTAATGGCCTAGCAATGGAATCCATAACTCTAAGCTCCGATATGAAACTTTTCAACCACACACCATGTGAGGTGGCCTAAAATAGGAAACGAACTCTGCCTCCATAGTGGAAGTGGCAACCAAGGTCTGTTTTGCACTCCTTCGGCAAACATAAAAATATATCCTGATGTTGATTTACGGGAATCAACACAACCAACAAAGTCTGAGTTAGAATAACCAACTACCTCCAAATTATCCGTCCGTCTATACATAAGCATGTGTCCCTTTGTTCCTTGAAGGTACCTCATCACCTTCTTTGCAGCTCTTCAGTGGTCCATACTCGGATTACTTTGGCATCTTTCCAACATTCTCACAACAAAGGCTATGTTAGGTCAAGTGCAAACCTGAACATACATCAAACTTCTGACAACAGAAGCATATGAGATGTTATTCATTTGTTCCTTTTCAAAATCGTTCTTCGGACATTGGTTTAAATTAAACCTATCACCATTCACAATGAGTACTATACTTGGTGAACAATCTTTCATCCGAAACCTCTCTAAGACCTTATTGATATAGGTTTCTTGAGATAGTCCTAATATACCTCAAGGTCCATCTCTATGGATCTTAATGCCGATGACATAAGACGATTCACCCATATCTTTCATATCAAAACTCTTAGAGATAAATTGTTTCACTTCATATAACAACCCATTGTCATTGGTTGCAAATAAAATGTCATCTACATATAGTACAAGGAAACAAATTTTGCTCCCACTAACCTTCTGGTATATACATTGATCCATGACATTCTCTATAAAACCGAATGAAGAGATGATCTCATGGAATCTTAAGTACCACTGGCGGGATGCTTGCTTCAAGCCATACAGAGACTTTTAAGCTTGCATACCAAATGCTCACCAGCACTAGAGAAGAATCCTTCTAGTTGTTTCATGTAAACTACTTCTTTCAATTTTCCATTGAGGAACGCCGTTTTCACATCCATTTGATGTAACTCCATATCAAAATGAGTAACCAATGTCAAAATAGTACAAAGAGAATCTTTCTTGGATATAAGAGAAAACATCTTCATGTAATTGGTTCCCTCTTTTTGAGTAAATCTCTTGGCAACATGTATGGCTTTGTATCTCTCTATATTGCCTATTGAATCCTTCTTAGTTTTGAAAACCCATTTACAATCAATGGCCTTCGCACCATCAGGCAACTCAACTAAATCCCAGACTTCGTTTGATGCCATAGAATTCATCTCTTCCTTCATGGCATTGTACCATAAATTTGATTTATCACAGCTCATGGCTTGTGAAAACGTCTCGGGATCACTTTCAACTCCAACATTATAGTCAGATTCCTATAGATATACAATGTAGTCATTAGGAATTGCTGATTTCTTTATTCTAGTAGACCTTCTTAATGTTGCATCAATATCCTCCTGAGGAGTTTGTTGTTTAACTGGAAGTTCAACAATATATGATAATTGCTAAACAGTTGGGTCTACTGGTTCAATATCAGGAGATTGTGGATCTTCAATGATTGGTTGCTTAATGACCAGTTGAACTGAAAGGGTGTTGTAAACATCAACTAATCTAATACCTGAGGTGGAAGATTGAGTATCTGAATGATTTTCTTTGGGAACAAAGTCCCTGAATTGTTTGCTCCCACTAATCATGTCATTCTCAAGAAATTTAGCATTTCTTGATTCCACAAACCTAGTGGTGTGAGATGGATAATAAAATCTGTATTCTCTAGACTTTTCGGCATATCCAATGAAATACCCACTTATAGTCCCTAGATCTAACTTATTTTCCTGTGGATTGTAAATTCTTACTTCAGATGGGCATCCCTAAACACATACATGTCACAAACTCGGTTTCCAACCTTTGAATAACTCAAAAGGCGTCCTTGGAACAATCTTGGTTGGAACTCGATTTAATATGTACACAGTCGTTTTAAGAGCCTCAGTCTACAAAAACTTAGGAAGTTTGGAGTTGCTGAGCATACTCCACACTATGTGACCAATAATATTTGGTTTCTTCTTTCTGCAACACTATTTTGGTTCGATGAATTGGGCATAGTGTATTGGGCAATAATCACATGCTCTTCAAGAAACTTCACAAATGGACCAGGTGCTTGTTCATCTTCAGTGTATGTACCATAGTATTCTCCACCTCTATCTGATCTCACAATCTTAATTTACTTACCGCATTGTTTCTCTATTTCGGTTTTAAATACCTTAAAGGCATCTAGTGCTTCATGCTTATTACGAAACAAGTAGAGATACATGAATTGTGAATAATTGTCTATGAAAGAAATGACGTATTTTTGACCATTTGAGTCCATATTTGGATTACAAATATTTGTACGTACAATTTATAATATTTATGTACTCCTCTTAGCACATTTCTTTGATTTGTTGGTCTATTTTTCCTTTATACAGTTCACATAAGTTTCATAATCAGTAAAATCTAGAGTATTAAGTACTCCATCATTTACTAGTCGCTTAATTTTATCCACGGAGATATGTCCCAATCTCCGGTACCACAACATAGATGAATCATCATTTACACCATATCGTTTTATACCAGCATTATCATAAACATGCATCGCATTATTAATGACATTGTCTTGTAAATTAATTCGAAAGAGACCGTCAGACAAAATACCACTCCCAACAATTTCAAATTTATACAATAAATTGAATGTTGAATCTGAAAATTCAAATGAGTATTTCAAAGGTACAAGTCTTGAAACTAAAATTAAATTCCCAGAAAAATTAGGAATATAAAAGGTCATTTCTAAAATTAAAACAAAACCACTATTGAGAACTAATTTGTATGTCCCAATAGCTTCCACACGCGAGTGCATCTTGTTTCCCGAATAGATGCCTTGTTCACTTCCCACTGGTTTTCGCTGGTTTTGAAAACCCTGTAAGGAATTCGAAATATGGATTGTAGAATCAGAATCAATCCACCAAGTGTTGTAACTCATATTAACCATATTAGTTTCATAACAAACACATGCGGGTTGGTTATCTTTTGTTTTTTTAGCCAGGCCTTAAATTTGGCGCAATCCTTCTTCATGTGCCCATTCTTTTTACAGAAGAAGCACTTGGATTCCTTCTTAATGCCAGCTTGGGAAGGTAGAGGCATCTTACATTTTCCCTTTTACTTACTTTGCTCTTTATACTTATCATGTGTTGCCATATGGACACTTTCTCCTTTCTCCATTAGTAGCCTCTCCACACATGGTCATGAGTTCATTGATCGACTATTTAGTTTTATGTGCGTTGTAAGAGATCTTGAAAGGACCATACTCTTGTGGAAGAGTATTTAGGATATAGTATACAAGAAAGAATTTTGATATCTCAACCTCAAGATTCTTCAGCTGAGCTGCAATGTCCCTCATCTTTATGATGTGCTCACGCACACATCTTATACTAGTAAGTTTCAATGATGATAACTTCATAATTAGGGTCATGGTATGCGTCTTCTCTGAAGACTCAAATTGTGCATCAATAGCCTCCAGCAATTCCTTAGCATTGTTATGCTGAATGACTGAACCACGAATACTAGCAGAGAGTTTTGTCTTTATATACATCACACTGAGATAGTTGGACCGCTCCCATTGTGCATAATGAGTATGCTCAGCATGAGTACTATTCTTAGTAGGTTCAGGTGGTTCGTCTGACCTTAGAGCATAATCAAGATCCATGTACCCCAATTGAAGAAGAACTAATTCCCTCCATTCTTTGAAGTTATTTCCATTAAGCTAGGGAACAATTATACCAGAACTAATCATAGGTGGTAAGACTGCATCATAATCAAAGAAAACTTATGTATCAATATATTTGAAGCAAATAAACTTAAATTATATTTTACCAATGTAAAACATGTTATAAAATATGAATAACATAACATCAAAAACTGCGTATGGGCTAAGTTTCTAATTAAATTGATTTATAATTACTTCTTGATGAAACTATCAAATTATATTCCCTTCCTTAATCCCTGTAGGTAAATTAAGAAAGATAAAATAATATTTCATCCTAATTGATCACATTAATATATTGAAAATTCATGTGGGATAAAATTCATAATATTAATGTGACTAATCACAATTATTGTCCTTAACCATATGTGATCCAAAGGCTCTTAATGTACATAATTTAATATAATTAAAGATGTTGTGGCTAATATTTAATTAATTAAATATATACGGATCACTAGACATTTAATTTTATGAGAAAATATTCATAAAATTGCACATAAGGGTAGAACAGTAAAATCACATGCAAAAGGGGTAAAAATGGAATTTTGCATGCAAGGCCAGAATTGGAATTTAACTTTTAAGGGGTAAAAAATGAATTTTACGCCCAAAAAGAGCAAAATTGTAAGTTTTCACGCCCCGGGGGACAAAATCGAAATTTTATGCGAGCAAGGGCAGAATCGCAATTTTCCTAAATGCGTAGGGGGCAGAATTGAGAAATCATAGGCACGCGCCTGCTTCAACCCCTAGGGCGCATGCATTGCACGTGCCCACTGCAGTCCTTCGAGCGCGTGCAATGCACGCGCCCATTGCAGCCCCTCGGGCGTGTGCAACGTTGTAGCTCTCGGGCGCGTGCAACACACAGGCCCGAGGCCTTCTTTCGGCCTTTCTCTTCCACTGCTTCTTCTGCCGCGACCTAGTCCGTTCCGCCGCCCGGGTCTCCTCCCACAGCCCATGTCCGACCAAATTGGTTGATGGGTTTCGAAGAGAACGTTGGGACGAAGGAATAATTTCAAGATTTGACAAAAACGACCAATGTATTGACCAGAATTAAGCCTAAAAACGATCTGTCCTATAAAACCCTAACCACCAAAAATTTCATCGCTCAATTAGCCTCCGATGATCAGTAATATGCCGAAAAATTTAAGGGTTTTTCTTCCTAATGGCAGTGTGACCGTGCAGATCCAATATCGCGTGGTGGGTTGCCCAAATTTGGCCGTAATTTTAAATTCCATTCCAAGCAATAAAAATCCGAATTTACCCATACATAATTTAATGAAAATAAATAAAAATTCCAAAAATTTCACCAAGGCAGAGATTGTAAACATGTTATAATACCAACTGATAGACTAAATATAAACTAAAACCTGACAATCCCGATTTATCAATCACAGATAAATTCGTACAAAATTCGGGATCGGTTTGCGGAAACGTAAAGATCAACATACCTCTAGCCATTGATGAAATTTGCAAAGCGGAAGACCCCAAAACTTTCGATGGATCCACGTAGCACAATCGATCTGCAATATGGGAACACCAGATCTGTACAACCTGTTCTACTAGCCAATACCCCCCAAATCTAATTATGTGTTTTTTGTAATGATAGAGTTTGAACTAGACGACCTAACATTTTTATTCCGTTTATTACATTATCAATATCTTCCATAAAGACTGTTTTAGTAACATATTAACGGGTAAATATCACGTAATACACGTGGGTAATAAATTGAGCAATAAATCAGAATTTATTGGGAATACAATAGTGGGATCATATTTAAAATAATAAAAATATATTATAATATTATAACAGGGAGGAGATGTGCGGGCGGGCGGAGATGAGTGGGCATGGATTTTGAGAAGTGACTGAAGTGGAGAAGACGAAAAAAAATTTGTGTCGTGCAGGTGTTTGCTTTTTTCGATTCAATGCTGGTATAGTGCCAGTTATGTGTGATTGGTTTATAGGTTAATCGGAAGGTGTTTGTTTGAACTTTTGCCAACTCCATTTTCTAGCAAAGTCTATTTCCGACGACTGCTATCGAGCTCCCCAACGTCGGTCACTAAAATTGACCTAGAGCAACCCTATAGGTCCCTTTTGGCAACAAGAACATGAAATTTTGGTCACTAGACATATCGTCTGTTGTGCAGTAGCTCATGCAACCAAATAATCTAGTCATTAGAGAAACGGAATTTCGAAATTCAATCGCTACAAAGTGGCCAGAAGATAGTTCCTACATATCATTGACTCCTCGTGATCCAAAGACCATTTTCTTGTTTCTATAATGATTCGTGCAAACTCCGACTACTCGCTCGCATAGAGGCCACACACACAACATGCACATGTCACATAAAGAGATTGAGAGCTGTGGCGATTGAAGGTGTGTTGAAGAGGGTCAGTCGCAGCAGCAGTGACAGCACTTTGCTACGGTGGCGATTGGCTGCTTATCAGAAAAAAAAAAAAAAAACGGGGAAAAAAAGCAAAAGAGAGGAAAGGGAAAGAAGAAGAGTACACATGGGCCGTGTTTGGTAACTATCCAAACAGGGCCAAATTCTGATTCTTTGTTCCTAGAATCAGTTTGGGCCTAGAATCGTGTTTGGTAAAATTTTTGTTCCCGGGAACAAATTGAGAGTAGAATCAAGAACAAAAAAAAAGTTAATTCTTGTTCGGAAACAAATTTGAGAATCAAAACCAACTCCTCTTCTTCTTCCCTTTGGCCATCTCGCAACCGCTGTCCACCACCGTTCACCGCTGTCGATCGCCGCCAGCTGCCGACCGCCGCCGCCGCTAGTCACCGTCCGCCAGTCTGGTGAGCTCACTAGAGACTCGCCAGGCCAGGGCGATGTCTGGCGAGCTCGCCGGAGGTAAGCCCAACCACCGATGAGGCTTGGCCTCCCTAGATCTGGCAAGGCCGAGCCTCGCCGGTGGCCAAGCGGGCCTTGCCGAGGCTGGGTGAGGCCCGCCTAGCCTCGACGAGGCTTGCCCACCCTGTCGGTGGCCAGGCGGGCCTCACCCGGCCCGCCGGTGGCCAAGTGAGGCTCGGCCGACGAGGGCCGGCCTCGCCGAGGGCTGGTGATGCTCCGATGAGGTCGTCGGCCCTCGTCTGGTCGGTCACCGGAGAAGAAGAATAGGAGAAAAAGGAAAAAAGAAAAGGAAAAAGGAAAAAAGAAAGAAAAAAAAAAAAAAAAAAAAAAATTATTTAAAAATTAAAAGAGATTAATTTGGAACATAATTAATGAGCATGGTACCAAACGCAATTCTATTCCAGAATAAAAATTTTGGACAATTACCAAACGGCTTAAAATGCTTAGAATCAGTTCCCAAGAACAGAATAAAAAAAAATCATTTATGATCAGAATTTACTCCCGGGAACAGAATCGTTACCAAACGCGCCTCTAGCGGCCATCGAAATGTCACTCTATTAGACCAAAAACAAAAATGTCACTCTCAAAAAAGTAAATAGGCCATGCCGACTAACCCCCAAGAAAAATCAACACAAACTTTGTGTAATCGTAATCACAAAGTAAAACCTGTCGTCTCGTCCACCCCAATCATCATCTCTCTCTCTCTCTCTCTCTATCTTTTTGTCTCTGTGGGAGAGTTGCCATCATTGCCATGGCTGCATTATCATTTGCAAAGCTCTCTACTTGCAAGTCAGGGAAAGCAATAGTTCCCTCCACCGTACTATTGAAAAATAGGTAAAAAAAAAAGGAGGGAAGAGTAGGAAAAAAAGAAAAATTGTACGTGCAGAAGCAATTTTGCGCTGCACATGTTACTGCTTGCCAGTCAAAGCTGTAGTACAGAAAATTGAAAATCTTATGTTCATTTTTTTCACTTGGGGCGCATTTGGTAACAATTCTGTTCTCGAGAGTAGATTCTGATAAGAAATGATTTTTTTTTATTCTGTTCCCGAGAACTGATTCTAAGCATTTTAAGTCGTTTGGTGACTGTTCAAAATTTCTGATTTTAGAATAGAATTGCGTTTGGTACCGTGTTCATTGATTTTATTCCAAATTAATTTATTTTAATTTTTACATAATTTTATAATTTTATAATTTTTCTTTTTTTCTTTTCTTTTTCTTTTTTTTTTTCTCCTATTCTTCTTCTTCTTCTTCTTCAGGCCGGTCCGCCGGCCCTCGCGAGGCCGGCGACCTCACCGGAGCGTCGCTCGCCCTTGTCGGCCGAGCCTCACCGATGGCCAGGCTGGCCTTGCCGAGGCCGGGTGAGGCTCGCCTAGCCACCGGCGGGGCTGGGCGAGTGTTGTTGAGGTTGGGCGAGGCCCGCCTGGCCACCGGTTGGGCTAGGCATCGGGGGCTTGCCTAGCCTCGCCGGTGGCCACGCGAGCCTTGCTATGGCTGGGTGGGGCTCACCCAGCCCGGTGAGGCTCGCTTGGCCACCGACGAGGCCGAGCCTCGCCGATGGCTGGGCTTGCCTCCAGAGCTCGCCGGACCGTTTGCCGATGACTGGTGATGGCGGCGGACAACGGCAATGGCGACGGCGGACGACGGCGGACGGTGGTGGATGGGGGTGTGCAATTGAAGAAGAAGAAAAAAAGAGAAGAAAAAGAAAATAAGAAGAATAGTTAAGTTTGATTCTTTTTCTGATTCTAGAACAAGAATCATATATATATTTATTCTTGATTCTACTCCCAATTTGTTCCCGAGAACAAAATTTTTACCAAACGTGATTTTGTTTCCAAACCGATTCCGGGAACAAAGAATCAGAATTTGGCCCTGTTTGGATGGTTACCAAACAAGGCATTGAAGATCAATTTTCACACGTTGGGAAGATCTAAGCAACGAAAATGACATGAATGGTACTCATTACTCAATATAACTTCCGAATTTTTAATTTATTTAATATAATTTTTAAATTATTAATAAATATTTGATTTAGTCATTTCACTTGCTCAAACAACAAATCAAACATTATTTTAAAAACACGAATTATTATATGATAAGTTGGATTCTTGAAAATTATGACTCAACATGTCCACAAAATGAAGAGGCTAAAATATCCACCGTTACTTGATGACATGCATTCTTATATCTTGGATCGAGTTTAATATATCTTACGTGAATAATTCATATGTAACTTCTTCTTTTTTTGATATATTGTTAAAACTTAACACATTGGAAAAGCCATACTCAGTAATTTCAATTAATGAAAATATAATATTAAATATTTCAATATAGTTTAAGAATTATATTAGACGTTTATCAATATTTTCGGATCAATATTGAATAAATTAAAAGTTCAGATATAACATTTCAAATTGAACTAGAATTCATAGAGTACTTGCGTTATTTTCTCACTTGATATGCAAAGTTTTATACAATTGCTTATCGAAAATGAAAAAAGATAATTTTTTATTCCTTTTCTGCAAAATCACGTGATAGCCCAATTTTTTTTGTTTTTTAATTGGCCGACAGACATATGGAGGGAAGGATAAATGACGCGGGTTCCCTTTACAACCTGTTCGTTTCCCGCGTTTAAAAAGTGATTATTGACTTTCGCATGGATATAAGAAAAATGTTGTCTTAAACTGCAATTATTCTCACCATAGCCGCATCGAATCTGGCGTCCCCTGGTGGTGGCCGCGCTAGATCCGAGCTCGCGGCCATGGCCCAAATCTGGCGTCTGGCGGCGAGGGGAGGGGTCGATCATGGTGAAGGACGGGGCGGGCGGCCGATGGTGACGTCGGACGGTGGTGTGCGCTGGAGGGGACATAGGGCATCCATACAGTTCGGTGGTTTGGGATTCGGCAAAAGAGGCATTCGATCTTTTGAAAGAGGGATTTCATATAGAGGTATCAAACCGTAATTATGTTTTAGTGATAAGTAAAAAATGAGGCATATCTTTCGTATTTTTAGTAAAAGATCCCGTGAGGAAATAAACTAATACATCATAATTTATGATTTTTTTCCTGGTCCTTTACTTTAAATCAATTATAAGTCACGTGGACTTTAGATTTAATTATGTTCTTTTTTTTTCCTTTATTGAACAGATTGGCTTTAAAGGATTTTAGATTTTTTTACAACAAGTGGGTTTCAAAAGAATGACATAAACCTGAATGGAATGCCGAATGGCATGTTTCAACTAAGTTATATTATTTATTTTCTTATTTTATAAATTGATATTAAGTAAAAATAAAATCATAAAATAATCTAACATTTGAATTATTCTGACGTAAATTTAATTTTAGATAGATAAGTTGCTTACTTATTCACATGCTAAAATAAGTACACTTCACAATATGAATATTCTTCATCTAAAGTCCACGTAATTTAAAAGTTGATGGGTCAATGTACGGGAGGAGGAACAAAAGCTTCGCTTCAGAGCTCCCAGGCGATCTGGGCTCCTCTCTACCGGAAGGTAGTTTTACCCGTTCCTTTTTGTGGACGTCTCCTCCAGTGTAAAACCTTTCTTAACCTCCCCTTCTCACGATGTAGCAGCAATTTCCCACCGACTCACCTTTCTCTTTCCCTGGTCGTCTCCTTCATTTTGAAAAACCCTAACATTTGTTAGTTCGTTCTTGCGAGCTTTTCCCATCCCTAATTTCCATCCTTTTCTTACATCCCTTACCTCCAGCCACAAGTTTCCCTATTTCCACCGCTCGCTTTGCTGTTCGCATTCCCTACCACACCCATCTCTAGCAATCCACCATCCCCTTCGTGAAAATTTCTCACCGTTCTTTACCTCGACTGCTTCCCCTGCAACTAAGCAGTGCACTTATTGACGGGTTGGGTGTGCCCGAGCTTCATCCTTCCCTATCTACTCTACAAGGTTCAAATCAATGCTTTTTGTTGTTCCCCGGAGGCTCCCCCTGCTCTTGCTTCAGTGTCTGGACTGCCTTTTCTCTTATAAGGTGGCCTTTGGTTTATATTCCTCAGATTAATTGCAGTAGGTAACATGGCTAATCCAATTATAGAAGCGAACAGGTTAGAGGCGCTGTGTAAAAGCCTGGGAAATTTATGGTCTGAGGAAGATATTATTGATGTTACTCAGGGAATCTCTGCTGAAAAACTTTTTGAATGCAAGCTTACCTTATTTGGCAAGCTCTATTCTCGCCCGAACGTTAATTTCCAGGCATTTCTCAGCACTATGAAACTAGCTTGGAGAACAGAGAAAGTTTCCTGTACTGTGTTAGAACCGGGTTTCTTTTCATTCTCCTTTAAATCCGAAGCTGAGAAGAGGAAAGTACTAGAGAATGGTCCTTGGTCCTTTTCCAGTAACCTCCTTGTGCTCCAACAATGCGATCCTGACATTCCTGACATTTGCTACGACTTCTCTTACTGTCCATTTTGGGTGCATATGTTTGGATTACCCTTCGGCAGAGTTACGGAGGCGGTAGTTCGTGAGCTTGCCTCCAAGGTTGGTGAAGTCCTTGAGATTAAACTGGAAGCAAGAGGGAGTAGTCACTATAAGATTGGGAAGGCAAAAATCAAGCTGAATTTAGCTAAACCTCTTAAAACAGGGGTTGTATTTAATTTGGGAACCAAAAAATTGTGGATCGAATACAAATACGAGCGACTACCTCACTTTTGCTACTCTTGTGGTAGAATTGGCCATTACGCCACTGCTTGTCAAGAGATACCTTATGCATCTACAGGGATGGATGAAGACTTACCGGGCAACTTCGGGAGCTGGTTATGTGCTGAGGTTCGGAATCTAAGCCCCTATGGAAAAATATATTATGGCCAGCATCCACAGGTTATTGAAGATGACGAAATTGTGCCGGAATCTCCCCTGGCTAGTGACACCCTTGCACCTCAACCAGCCATTATTCCTGCTGAGATACGACCTCAACAGCAACCTGATCACCTTGGCTCTTCCCGAGCTATCACCATTTTCGATGGAAAAAATTCACAGAAGCAGGATAGCAGCTGCTTGGACTCGGAATCCATGCTGACCTTGCACAAAGAACGGATTAAAGAAAATGAAAGAAAGCAGCAGCTATGCTTACAGGTAGAAAAAGATCCAGCTAAAGGTAAAGCCAGGTCTACCAAGATCCATCCATCTAAGAAAGGTAAAAGATTCTGCCCCTATGGAGCTCAATCCTCAAGGACAACTGGTGCAGATCACTCTCATCTGATAGACATTCCTGTCATGGAAGAAGATACATCAAATCAACGGGCTTTGGTGGCTAGCCCTAATAAGCCACCGGTGCAACCATGAAACTAATGAGTTGGAATTGTCAGGGGTTGGGTTCCTCCCTGACAATTCAGTCTCTTAGAGTCCTTGTGACTCAAGAAAAACCGAACATTATTTTTCTTATGGAAACAAAGAATCAAGAGCAGAAGGTGCAAAGACTACGAAGACGACTTAAGGTCAATAACAGTTTTTGGTGAATCCGGATGGGTTATCGGGGTTTGGCTCTTTTTTGGGATGACCGGGTATCTATTTCAATCGACTCTCACTCCGAATATATCATCAATGTGCAATGCCTCCTACATGACAGCAAACAATCTATGCGAATTATCTTTCTCCACGCTCCTAATGCATTCCATGACAGAATTATCCTTTGGGACGAAATACAAAGGGTTAGTGCATCCAATCACCTCCCTTGGTTATGCATCGGGGACTTTAATGAAATATTATACCATTGGGAAAAAGTGGGAAAGAGGATGGCAGATCATTTTCGACTTATCGCTTTCAGGGACTTCCTATATGCTTGTTCTTTGATGGACCTGGAAAGCAAAGGGTGCGCCTTTACCTGGACGAACAGAAGAGAGGGTACTGCAAATGTTAGAGAAAGGCTGGACAGAGCAATTTGTACCATAGATTGGAGAATATCTTACTCAAATGCCGATGTTACCGCCCTACCAGCTATTGGTTCAGATCATAGTCCTCTCATTTTGTCAACTTCCCCCACTCTGGCACGCAGAAAAAGAGAGTTTAGATATGAGCCATTTTGGGCAGAAGATGAGGACTGTAAGCGTATTGTCAAACGAACATGGGAGGACTCCCACCGGAAAAATATGGTAGAGAAACTTACCAATGTGGCTACTCGATTAGAGGCCTGGAGTAAAAACCGATTCCCCAACGCATATAAAAAAATCGAAGGCCTGAAAAATGAGCTCCAATATCGGATGAACAGCCCTACATTGAAGTTTGATCAGAGCAGAATTCAGACTATCCATAAAGAAATCGAAGATCTCTGGCGACAAGAAGAAATGTTCTGGGGAATAAGATCTAGAATTAAGTGGCTCAAATGGGGAGACAGAAATACAAAATTCTTTCATGCCACAACTATACAAAGGAGAAATAGAAACCGTATTACCATGCTGATGACTGAAGAAGGAGACTGGGTGAGGGACAATCAGACCCTCAAACACATGACGATGGAATTCTTCAGCAACTTGTATACTTCAACAGGTCCTCGGAATTTTCAGCCTATTTTAAATCACATTCCAACATCAGTGGATGCGGTAATGAATCTTCAGCTTACTAAAGACGTTACTATGGAAGAAGTTTATGCTGCAACTCACCAATTGGGTGCCACCAAAGCTCCCGGCCCAGATGGTCTGAATGGCCTCTTTTTTCAGCAGCACTGGCACGACATAGGCGAAGACATTCTTAGGGAAGTGCAGCTTTTCTTTGAAATGGGAACTATCAACCCAGCCATGAATAGAACCCAGATTATTCTTATCCCCAAAATCAAAAATCCTGAAAGATTAGATCAGTTCCGGCCCATAAGCCTTTGTAACTTCATATACAAAATCATCTCTAAAATCCTCGCCAACAGACTGAAACCTTTTCTACCGGACATCATTGCTAAAGAGCAAACTGCTTTCGTAGGGAGTCGACAAATCCAAGACAATATTTTGATTGTTCAAGAAGTTATCCACAGACTAAGAACGAGAGATAAGAGGAAGCATTTCCAAGCCATCCTAAAACTCGACATGAAGAAAGCTTATGATAGAATCGAGTGGGATTTCCTACAGGAGTGCTTATGTAAAATGGACTTTAGCGCTAATTGGGTAAAGTGGGTTATGCAGTGCGTTTCTACAGTGTCCTACAGCATCAGATTTAATGGTGAATCTTTACCTTTCTTCATGCCATCTCGGGGTATACGCGAAGGCAATCCTCTATCCCCATATCTGTTCATTATTGTAGCGAATGTCCTTTCACATATGATGAAGACAGCTCTCTTAAATGAGACAATCCATGGCATTAAACTGAACCGAAACTGTCCAACCCTTTCCCACCTACTATTTGCAGACAATTCCATTTTCTTCCTAGATGGAACGATACTGGAATGCCAAAATTTGGCATCTATTCTCCACCAATATTGCTATGCATCTGGACAGGCCATAAATCTAAACAAATCTGGGATTTTTTTTCAGTAAAGGGTGCCCAGACAGCCTTAGAAGAAATATGGTTACAATGCTGAGGATACCTGAAATTGCAAAAACTGGGAAATACTTAGGCATCCCGTCAGACTGGGGGGCCTCGAAAAAAGATATGTTTGCATGGATACTGGCCAGGGTAAACTCGAAATTGGAAAGCTGGAAAGAAAACCTCCTATCAAGAGCTGGAAAGGAGATTCTTCTAAAATCGTAGTTCGAGCAATCCTCAATATGCAATGTCAATCTTTAAAATCCCGATTTCCATTATCAAAGCCATTGAGAAAAACATTGCTAACTTCTGGTGGCGGAATACTAACAAGACAACTGGTTTGCACTGGAGAAAATGGGATATCCTAAAACTTCGTAAGGAGGAAGGCGGGCTTGGATTTAAGGACTTAATGGCCTTTAACTCTGCCATGCTAGGGAAACAAGCTTGGAGGATTTCTCAAAGTCAGAACTCACTTTGGACTCAAATCATGAAAGGTCTATACTTTCCCAATTGTGATTTTTGGCGTGCAGCAAAAGGCTCCCGTCCATCGTGGGGCTGGCAAAGCTTATTAACAGGGAGAGATGCAATTGCTCCTCAAGTCATGTGGGCAGTGGGAAATGGGCAAAATATCTCAATTAGAGAGGATAGGTGGCTCAAAATAGGAACTATTGGAGGATTTGTTAGCCCTTTTGAACCAAGTAAAGTTGCTGACTTGATTGATGTTGAAGCTGGACAGTGGAAGGAAGACCTACTGCGATCTTTATTCGAAGAACAACTAGTGACGGCAATCAAAGCAATACCTCTAGGCCTCCCAACAACAGAAGACAAACTGGTTTGGACAAAAAATAAGTCAGGAAACTATACGGTAAAGAGTGCCTACTTCTCAAACAGAAAACCAACTAATCATCGGGAGTCAACACCAACTACATCGCACCAATTCAAGCCAGAATTATGGAAACGTATTTGGAACTCCGTCATACAACCGAAAGTCAAATTCTTCCTATGGAGTGCCTGCCAAAATGCACTTCATACTATGGATAATCTATATAAGAGGAAGATTGTACCTGATCCCTTATGCCCAATATGTAAGCAGGAACCGGAGACGATTGAGCACACCTTGCTGCTCTGCCCCTGGACAACAAGAATCTGGAATGAGCCCACACTGCAAGCCCGAATAGAACGAGTGGGTCTGACAAGATTTGATGAATGGTTAAGCGAGTATTTGGCTGGACAAAGAAGCTCACCTAATTTTGAACTGGTTGCCACTGTTTTATGGTGCATATGGAAGGATCGTAACTCTTTCATTTTTAAAAAGCATATCCTCAACCCGCACCAAACCATGTTCAACGCCAAAATATCACAGGAAAGCTTCTCAACTTGGAATAGAAAATCAACAGGAAGAAATCCCGGACCAGACGGACCTGGTACGTGGCAACCCCCTGCCCTGGGAGTACTAAAGGTTAACATAGATGCCTCTTTCGAAGCCAACTGGGATACCAGCAAGTCGCCTGAAGAATTTCCAGATGCGGTACTGTGTCGCAATGACACAATTCCGAATCCTTCCATGCCCTCAACCTCCAATTACGACAACAATCTGACCAACCACAACTCTGATGTAACGCCTATCTTGAAGACCCACAGTTATACCAGCAAGGATAAACCACATAAAGCTACACTGACAAATACAGTTTCGAGAAGTCCGATCTGTACACAACGCCTACCAAATATGCACAGAGAGGAGACCGGACCACATCTCAACCTGAGTCAGACTCATACCTGTACTGCCAAGCAACTGGCGCCCAGTATAACCCGAGCAAGACAGAAAGGCAAACAACCCCTACACTGGAGCTCAATTGATGCATACCCTCAGGCTAAGGAAAATCGTGCGAGGAACATAGACAAAAGCAGCACTTACATGTTTGGAAATGCTGACCAAATGGAGATGCGACACTCTTCCGGAACTACAACTTAAATCGCCCGCCTGAGCTATGCAATATCGCTGTAGACACTGAAAGTGAAACTCCCCCTCTTAGCCACGGCACCGACAATGAACCACATAACGATACGATGGTTGAGGATCATAACATCGGACCTCCTGCTGGGAATGGATCTGAAAAATTGCATACGCCACCATTATTCCGGATCTGCAGCGAGAAGCCCCTGACTGAGCTTCACAGTACAAATGCCGTCTCTCCTCATGGGAAGCATCCCCTGAACAATGCCATTTTTGAAGAAGCACCTATCGCCACTGATGTGGAGTATCACGAACTCAGATCGTCCAGATCTGGTCTTCAAACACGGTAGCAGCATAGTAGAAGCATCCAAGATGAGAGGAATTGCCACTCGGAAGAGTATTTTGAGGCACGATCAACTAGCGTAGAAACAACGCACCTGCAAGGAGCAACCCAGATCTGCCTGTAGGTCCAAACAGAGAAGCACGAACAACCAGGTTGTCTTTTGCCCCGAACAGAGGATGGATTTCCAGATCTGAAGAGCGGGATGGCAGACCGACCAGCCAGCAAAGCGACGACGCAGAAGAAGGACGGGAACCATTTTCGGCCTTCAAACATGACCCAAATAGAGCAATGTCGGGAGCCTTCTCCAATCCTCAACAGCTGCGATTGAGAGCTCGGGCTTCAATAGCTTGTATCTGCAGAGACTCTTTCGGCCGAATACGAGATGGGTTTGCAAAGGATATCGAGGTAAGCTCAGCAGAACAGGCGGAGGCCATAGCTTTGGTTGAAACCCTAGATTTTATCTCTTCCATGCTCATCCCAAATTCCCCAGAAAAAGAAATAGTACTTCTATCTGATTGTCGACTATTAGTGGAAAGTGTCTTATCTTCCACAGATTTTAACTGGACTATACAACCTCTCGTGGACCGGGCCAAGCACAAGCTGGAGAATATTTCTGGCCTGACACTCGAACATTGTAGTCGAAAAACTAATAGAGTGGCTGATTGGGTAGCGAAAGCTTAGAGATTGCGATTTCTTCCTAGGAATTGGTTCTTTAATCCTCCCACTACTCTTTTGGATTTACTTTGTACTGATAATAGATCTGTATCTGCTCAGACTCTTAAATAGTAATGAAATGCTACTTTCTTGTAAAAAAAAAGTCCACGTAATTTGAAATTGATTTAAAGAAAGGATGAGGAAAAAATTCATAAATCATAATGTATTCGCAACCAATTTTTTTCGGGGTGAACCACCTAAAATTAGGTTAATGGATTACTAAGTCTAGACTTAGCTCGAGTTTTCTCAAGCTCATACCAATTCACGACTTAAGTTCAAATTTCTTAACATGCAAATGGATTTTATTTAGGAGTCACTATTAATCAATTTATGGTAGGTCGATTAGAAACCTAAGTAAAATAATGAGAATATTATTTTACTCCTATGAACCAGAGACTAGTACGGGGACTTGGTTACACTAGACATATTATTTTACTCCTACGAACCAGAGACTTTAAGTACAGGGATTTGATTACATTAGACGTTTTCTAATATCCTTTCGGTACCATTCTTTTTATTTTCAAAAATGTTTTTGAAGGTAGCTTGGATTTATTTTAACCTAATTTACTATCACGCAATAAGGTGATCACACGGGTGCTCAATCATTATTAAACACTCGATTAAACCAATTGCAAAAAAAGAAATTAAACACACAAAGCAAGCAATTTTTGGGTTTTTCTTTTAATTAGAACTTTATCAATAGATGGTGAGTTGTTGCAGCGTCGATGACGGGCTGAGGTGCAGGGTCACCGATGGAGCTCGAGTGTGAGCGTCACGAGGGCAGGTGGGCGGGAGCAGTGGCGTCGGGTTGCAGATGGCACTCGACGGAGGCTCGGTTGGTCACTCAGGTGAGGGGTCTCGAAGCGGCGATGACTGGCGGGTGCTCGAGGCGATGGATGATGCTATTGGTGTTGGGCTCCGGGCGTGGCGAGCTACTTGTGGAGGTCCTGCAAGCGGCGGGCAGAAGCGTCGGCGAAGGGAGAGCAACAGCTGCGGAGGCATCGTGGAGAACAACAGCAACAGTGGTGAGCGTCAGGGTCGCCGCAGGCGTCGGGGGTGATGAGCGGAAGAGACTGGCGAAGGCGAACAGTTTGCGGAGCGCGGCATTGGGCAGCGGATCTGGAGCTGCAGTCGTTGGCTGGGCAGTGCTTGGAGGCGTTCGGTAGAGGGTTGCAGGCGGCGGAATTGATTGCGGGCGAGCGTAAGAGCTACGTCGGGTCGTCGGAGACAGTAGGCAGAGGCGTGGCGGAGCCGTCGGGCGCTCGGTTGGGCAGATTGTGGTCAGAGTAGGGGCAGCCACGGCGTTGCAAGGACTCGCGAGTGAGGTGGTGGTGCGAGCTCGCGGGTGCGCAAGTGTGGAGACACGGAGGTCGCAGGGTGCACAAGCGAAGGCTATCTGGGCGGTGTCAGGTTGCTATGGAGGTGCAGGTGCAGGTTGCTGTGACGAGCGAGTGGCAGGAGACACCGGTGATGCACGGTAATGGCTGGCGAGCGGGTAGCGATGGACAGGGGTTATGGGTGTCAGGCGTCGCTGAGAAGGAGGAAGATGCTCTTCCTTTTCTTTTAATTTTTTTTTCTCCCTTTGCTCCACGTCTACCTCACATCTTCTCCTCCTGCTGTTCTGCTGACTTTTTTCTTTTGTCTATACTATGTTAGAAGAGAAAGGAGAAGTTGGCATTTTGGGTACTGTTTGGTAACCATCCAAATAGTGCATGATTCTAATTTATTGTTCCCAAAATCAGTTTGGGAACAAAATTGCGTTTAATAAAACTTTTGTTCCCGGAAATAGTTTTGGACAAGAATTGAGAATAAAAAAGAAAATGTGATTCTCGGTTTGGGAATCAAAAAAAGAATCAAAATAGTGAAAGTCTTCTTCTTTCCTTCTGCCATCCCGCGATCGCCGTCCACCATCGCTTGCCGCCGACCGCTGCCACCTGCCGCCAATCGCCGACCACCGGTCCAGCAAGCTCACCGAAGGCTCGCTAGGCCAGGGCGAGGTCCGGCGAGTTTGCTGGAGGCAAGTCTCACCAAGGCTAGGGGAGGCCCGCCTAGCCCTGGCAAGGCTCGCCCAGCCCTAGCGAGGCGCATTTGGCCATCGGCGAGGCTTGCCCAGCCCCGCCAGTGGTCACCAGTGAGGCTTGGCCAACAAGGGCCGGCAACGCTCCGATGAGGTTCGGTCGCCGGTCCGATGACCGGCCACAAGAAGAAGAAGAAGAATAGGAGAAAAAGGAAAAAAAGAAGTAAAAAAGTAAAAAAATTATTTAAAAATTAAAAGAAATTAATTTGGAATGAATCAACGAACATGGTATCAAACGCAATTTTATTTTAAAATCAGAAATTTTGGACAGTTACCAAACGCGTTCTTTTACTCAAAATCAATTCCCGGGAACAAAATAAAAAATAATTATTTCGATCGTAATCTGTTCCTGAACAATGAATCATTACTAAACGTGCCATTGGACAACAATGAGGGTTTCCTTTCTTCTTCTTCTTCTTTTTTTTAATCTTTTCTTTTGTACTTTCTCTTGCACGAATTCTCTCTTCGCACAAATTCTCTCCTTGCGTGAATTCTCTCGCCCCCTTCTGTCTTTCGAAGTGTCGTTCTCTTTATAGCGAAAACCTCTACTTATCTTTAGAAAGTTCGAAGCTATGCTTCCTTGATTGTAGGGATTAATGGATTTCAGTTCCGATTTGCCACTGCAAATTAAAACTTCTTTTTACTCACATTACCAGAAACGCATCCAAGTTTATTCTTGATTTTTGCGAACAGCTCACCTGAAGAGTATCACTCCTCGATACTTTTCCTTCGATTTATCAATTTAGCTATTATTCTCACCGATTTTGGATCTGGTTTTCATTTTGACTTTCTATTCATATTTGTCAAAGCAAGAATAACTAGTCGAATCCCCACCTTCCTTGAATAATCAATCGATTGATTTTCTTTTCTTTTTTTTATTTGCTTTGATGCAAATTTTATTTTATTTCTTTTTTTAGGGGTTAAAATTAATCCATAATTTTTATGCAATAAAAGATTAAACGGGTTGCCAAAATTTAGGTGTCAACAATAATGTATTAGTTAATTTCCGGAGACGGGGAAAATTTCAATTAATGGCCTAAATTGGAACCGTTTTCTCAAAAAATGACCCAAAATGAACGTTGTCTCAAACAAAAACCCGAAGTGACTAACTTAGTTTCAAATAAAGGCATCAACTTAAAAGACAGTCAAATTTTATTTGCAGCTAGGAATATTTTTGTCTAAAAACTTTTTATTTTATTTTATTTTCTCCTTCTCTTTCTTTTCTTCATCATCTCGTCTACTCTCTTTCATTTGTATTTTACACTCGTCAAACCTGGATTTCACCTCGCCGGCCTCGGTCGACCCAGTTCGGAGGATACTAAGGCAAGACGAATCTTTGTGAGGTCGGCCCACTGAAAAATGAGCCGGGGTCACCTTTATTTTTTTTTTCTCTCTTTTTCTTTTAGGGTTAAATACTAGGAAAAATCATAATATGATATGCCTATACCATATTTATCCTAATTTTTTTATTGTAAAAAATCTCAAACTGGTATTTCTTGTTTGGAAGTAAATGTTGGTGCCAATTTGAAAATGTTTTGTGGCAAAAAAAAAAAAATAGTTTTGGGTAAATGTGGCACAAGGTGCACTTGTTTTGATATTTTTGGTGAGTCAAAAGCTAATTTAGGGTTAATGCGACATGAGTGGACCGGTTTACAATTTATGGTACCAACCCTTTCTTTTATATATATATGAAAAGATTGATCATTTCGGTTGTGAATAAAATGCATTGCCAATCGAAATTGGAATGTTGCCTCCCACCATCGTCAACGCACCAACGTGCAGACGTGTAAGCATTCGAAATGCGAACTGTTAGCCATTAAAAAATGGACACATTTGATACGTATAAGATGCAGAGAGAGTTTGGTGGCCTTAGCCAAAACTTGTCGACAATCCAAAATCTCTTTTGTAACGAGAATGGCTCTTCTTGCTCATCTCTGTCTTGCAAATTGCTTGCTTCTCTTGCCCCTGTTTGCAGTTGTTTTCGCCGCCGACATCGATGCCTATGGATCCAGATCCGGCCTCAAGAAGCCAAAACTACAGGGTGACCAGAGCCTCCTCTCCACAGACATCGGGATTCAAGGAGTGATTTTCTGTAAATCGGGCTCGAAGCTCGTCCCACTCCAAGGTACCTCTTACGTTCATGTTCTGTCCATGCCAGTTTCTGATCTTCTACGGCCATTGCCTGTCTGCGCTCACTTGTCTTCCGTCGCTCACAATCATTTATAATGAGATGTGAATTTCGGCCTGCTCATTGGTGAACGTAAGAGTGATTAGCACTATATATGTCGTGACCAAATTTTCGGGTGAACCACATAGGATTTGGTTAATGGATTATTAAGTTTAGACTTAATTCATGCTCTCCCAAGCCCATAGCAATTCGCGACTTAGCTTTAAGTTTGTAACATGCAAATGATTTTTTAATTAGGAATCGCTACTAATCTATTTTTGGTGGGTCGATTAGAAACCCAAGTAAAGTAACGAAAGATTTACTTTACTCCTACGAACCAGAGGTTGTGAGTTCAGGGCATTGATTACACTAGATTTCTCTAACGCCATTTCGGTACTTTTCTCTTTTCTTTTGAAAAATGTTTTTGCAGACAATTTGGATTGATTTTAAATCTATTTCCCTAACATGTGAGGTGATCATGCGGGTGCGCAAACCACCAATTTAACACCCAAGATTGCAATGAATAAATTGCAGGACTTACCTTGTAGCAATGAAAGCATTTGCAATGTTAGATCAAAATTTACATCGACAATCTTAAATATGATTTCTAATTAACCCGCAAATCACTTAATTTTTGTTTTCATTTATTTAATGAGAATCATTTAATGCAATGTTACTAATCTAACATGCAATGATATGGCATGGCAATATGACCTAAACTATATAACATAAGTAAGTATGCAATTTATCCTAAAGCATGATATGAATTTATTCTATTTTTTTTTGTATTTTCCATGAAATTCGAAATTAAAGAAATGCAACAATTAAATATGCAATCTAAATTAACCAAATAACCTAATTTTAATGACGAGCAATTTCTAACTAAATGAACCTAGCAACCATCACTAGATGACGGGCATTTCATGAACCTAATCCTACATGACATGCACATGATTTTTTTATATTTTTTATAGGAAAAATTCGTAATTAAAATCACTAAAAATAAAAAAATCTAACTAAAGCGAGATATTATCTATTTTAAGTTAGGAATAGACCAATATGAATCCTATCTTAATCTAGAAAATTATCTTGATATGCAATCCAATCCAAAAAATATTATCTAACCTAGATACTACATGCATTTAAAAAAACTATTCTATCATGCATTCTTATCTAAGAAAACAACCCTAATCTACATGATATGCAAATGCAATTTTTTGTATTTTCGAGATAAACAGAACAAAAAAGATAAACATCAAATCATCCATGGTCATCAAAATGTTATCCACCATTCGAATTGAAATTCAAACTTGATTATTTCGCTAATAAAATCAATAAATTGAACTTTTAAGTCTTAAAGATCAAGATATCAATTTTACTCCTGCGTGAATAATTATTCCATCTAAATCCTTATAGATAGAATAAAAATTCGTGCGGTTGCGAATTGTGCAATTAACCCTAATTGAGGGGATATGTCAATATGCAAATATGCTAGAGATGCGCATCTTAACTAATTTGAGGATATTCTTCCCAAATTTGAACCAAACACAATCAGATCGGGATCGCAACGGGGGTAACACGGCAGCGAACGACAAGCAATGGTTCATGGCGAGCAGCGATGGCTCTCGGATGGGCAGCGAGACTGCTCGCCGGCTCTCGGATGGCAGCGAGACCATGTCGGGACTCGCAGCTGAATGGTGACTCGGTCGTGATGCTTGAGGCGCTCGATGGTGCTCACAACCGCAACCAGAGCTTCAGATAACCTGCGGAAAAGTAAAAATTCTCCAAGCTGCGGAGGATGCCAGCACGAGACGATCACTCATGAACCAGACCAAAGGAAAGCTTCGAGGGTGCTCCTGGAATGTCGGGAATGCCGCAAATCACCGAGACTGGCACGGGACTCGGTTCCATGTGGACAAAAAGAATTTCAGAACCTCCCCAAGTGGATTCATCTTCTTCACTTTGGTGGCTTTTGTCTTTAACCTCCACACTTTGCAATCCCCACCGAGTCTTTCCCCCACCTGGCACTAGATTGATGATTGGTGATGGCGGGGTCAACGAGGTGCCGCGAGTAAGCTACGAGATTGGAAAGTCTTTCTATTTATTTCTTCCTCTCGAAAGGTCCACGGAAGAAATGAGTGCAGGAGAGAACTTCAGCAAATCTACGGGCGATGGAATGCTCTTGGACTTCTTTATTTTAATCTTCAATCCACCACTTGACTTTTGTCTTCTTCTCTTCTACCGATTCTCGGCCATTGAGGGTGTCGCGGTGTGGGATAGACACTTCGATGTTCACCAGAGAAGACAAAAAGCTTCCTGGCCGTGAGAGGGACCTTCAACAAATTTGCAAAACTGGGCTGTCCGAACCGGAGGAGTTGGGACCTAGCTTGTGGCTCCAGACACGTTGATACCGCTAGTTCGCTTGATGAGAAGCTTGTTATGAAAAGCTAAACCGTGCAACCTGGACTGATGATCGTCGCGCTCTTGGTGGGGCAAGGAATAAGGCAGCGATGTCGATGGGATTTGGAGCTCGTCCAGAACTAGCGGATTTGAAGCTCTCTCAATGTGCCGTTTCCCAATTGTGGATCATGGCCGATCTCCTCATGATTTCTTCTCTCTATGCTCTCAATTGTGGCGATATGTTCAATGTGTGGCCCCATCCTTAAAACCCTACGTGAACAACCCTTTTATAAGTCAAAGATTAGAGTTTTAATTTTTTCAAATTAATATCCATAAAAATTTCTTTTCCAAACGCGATATTTGTTTTTCCGAACGCAATGTTTATTTCATATTTGCCCTATCCAAAAAAATTCATCATATCCTGGAAAAATTTTAAATTTCTATTTTTCATGAGATAATTTTCGATCATTAAAACAAATGGGCTTAGGTCAATTTGCTCGTTTTGTGAAATGCTTACCTGTCAATTTAAAACTCATAACCGCTAATTCGAACCCATCTGCCACCGGTCCAATAAATAATTCTAAAAAATGCAAATGCACTAAATCTATATGTTATGCAATTAATATTTTTTTTTCAGGGATAAAATTACTCTAATTTTTCTATGCAATAAATAAATAACCGGATTGCCAAAATTTAGGTGTTAACAATATACATATATATTTTTTGGCTAACACTATTGTAACCAAGAATAACTATGGGAGGGACTTGATTACGTCGAAGATTGATATACTTCATCTCACGCCCCAAAAAAAGCGAGCGGCACGAGGATCAGTTCGGTTATTCTCCGTGTTGGATCTTATACAGCAAATCCACATACCATCGTCTTCAATTTTGATGGCTATAGACAGTTAGTTCCAGTAAAGAAAATAGATCAGTTGTTGAACTGCCTAAACATGGAACATCCTCACATTTCTCTCCTCTCCCCAATTTACATTAGCTAATGAGTTGAATTCCATTAGTGGTGGTAATAGATAAAATCACGTCTAGGCTGCAATACGCATGACAATTACTCTTCTGCAAAGCGAATAGAGATTGAATACAATGTTGTGATTCCAGGTGCCCGGGTGAGGGTAACGTGTTTGGCTGTGGACAAGCGAGGGTACGAAACCGCTACATTCTGCATCTTGAGCAGACCGACCGACGCAAATGGCTTTTTCTTGGCAACACTGTCGCCATTGGAGGTCGAAGATGACTGGAAGCTCACACATTGCAAGGCTTTCCTGGAGCCCTCTCCCTCTGAGATCTGCAAAGTGCCAACGGACGTGAACAAGGGGATCACTGGTGCTCGTCTCTCATCCTATCGCCTCTCAAAGGACAAGATAATGAAATGGCTCTCCGTGGGGCCTTTTGTTTACACCGCGTGAGGACGAAGACTCAATCTTTAAAAGGGGAATTTGAGGGCTGATAATGGGGCGGACCATGGAGAAATGAAGCTACTGCTTCTCTGAGGTCGTTGACTGATTAAAGTTATCTTTTGGCTCTTTGCCAATAGCTTAAGTTTGGATATTGGCATGTCATCAGAAAGTGTTGGCCATCTCTATAATAACTAAACAACCATTCAACCAAAGAGGCCAGATGAAACTATTGGGTTGTTCTCTTGCTTAATAAAATAACCGAGTACTGGAGGGTCGGACTTCGACCCGTATTAGCCCGCTTCATGTAGGACCATGAGCTAACAGCTCACGTAGATCGAGCGTACCCAAAAATAGCTAAATGAGTGGGCCAAAGGGCTAGCAAAACAAAAAATACATAAATAAATAAGCCAGAAATTAAAGAAGGAAAACTCGGGGGTTCGTGCGTTTCTGTGTCTGCTATTTCTGCGCCAGAAATAATATAAATCCATTGTGAATATTACCAAATCCAAAGTGTTAATTGGCAATTCACGATAACATTAACTTCGTATGGACAGAATCAAGAACTCTGCACAGCCATGAAGACACGGGATGGTCGAGTCAACCCAACCAAATAGCATACAAATTATCCGATCTGATGCGTGGAGCAGAACTCTTTGCAGGCGCAAGTGCAGCTAGACACGAATATTAAGCATTCTAGTTAGCCGAAACAATAAGCACGTTGGCAAACGAACAGTCTCATACAAATTATAAGTGCGGTTCAAAGGAGAGATGAATTACCAGCAGATTGGGCCAAACAAGTACAGTAAACAAGAATGGCCATAGAGAAATGAAAAAGCCACGACTAAAATAGACTGTTATTATACCCATTCTGAACCACTTGTCAGAGCAGGAATGCATGAATGCAGTTATTCTCCAGTTCCCACTAGCAGGCCTCGTGATCAAGCTCTGGTTCCGTGCTGCTCTTATAGAAGCCATTTTCTTTCAATCCAAGATTGACTTCGCACTTTGCACACTCGTTGTCTTCATCAACAATGTCACGTATAAACTTGATTACAGAACAGAGGCCACCCAAGAAGTTGTGATCGATCACGCCGTGGCCATCCATCACATGTGCAAAGTCCACCAGTTTAACTTTCGGGTGTGCACGGCCGTCCAAAGCAGACTCCCTGTCATATAAGATAATGAGTGAACAAGAATAGA
This sequence comes from Eucalyptus grandis, assembly GCF_016545825.1. NCBI lineage: Eukaryota > Viridiplantae > Streptophyta > Magnoliopsida > Myrtales > Myrtaceae > Eucalyptus > Eucalyptus grandis. The sequence continues at coordinate 48,603,889 of NC_052622.1, read as the reverse complement.
AGTGATAATTCGTCTGAACCTCGAACCATTCCTTCAGCTGAAGCAATTGTGCCAAAATTCCACCCCGGTGACAGTAAACTTTTGATGCATACAAACCATCCGGATCCACATTTGGACCCAGAGACAAGTTGGAAGAAACAAACTTCCTCAGAGCCGACCTGACACCGTCCGCATTAAAGCTATAAACAACCTTCTTCTCAGGTTGCCAAAATCCAGCTTCGCTATTTTGATATACCCTTAGCCCAGAAATCCTAAAACCCAACGAAACGCTTGTGCTATTTCGATCTTTCTCTAAGCACTTTTGGATGTACTCCTCAGAGGCCTCCGGATACCATGTTCTGGATCCAGTCTTGATGTCCATGACAGATGGGTTCGTGCGACCCGCGACGAGATCCTCCAGAACCAGGTGAGGTTGAGGACCCGATCCATCAGACGCCTCAATAGTCTTAGTTCCGTGAAACGCAGGAAAGAATTTGCGAATGTGACCTGGGATCTCGGTATTGGAATAGAATGACTCGTAAAAGGCCAATTCCGTGTCTCCGCGATGATCGCTCTGGAGAGGCTTATAGAAGCGGCCCGAATCATCCACCAGTGGCCCCAGCTTTCCCCCGTCTCCCCGGTGGCCGGCGACTTGATGATCCGGGACCTTGAGCATGGTGTATCTGATGTGCGAAAAAGTTCTCCAAACTTACTCAGATTCGATTGATCACAGCCAGATGGACTAAAATGAAAATCCACGCTGATGGGCAACTACTCCAAGAAGAATAACTCTATGCAGGATGCTTCCTTGCAGGCAAATCAAAGAAAACGATTGAAAACAAGTCCCGACTGAAATTTCATGTGCAAGCGCAGAGAGATGAAAAGGAGGAGCTTTTTTATAGGTACACCCTAGAACTAACAGTACCGATTTAAGATAAACAAAACGCAAAAGGCGTCAATCTAATTAATTAAACCGATAAAAAGGCGAGCGATATGAACCTTCGCACTTTTTACTTAACCAATCACAGGCACGCCATCGTTTACTCCGTCAACAAGAACGAACGACGATTCCTCGGAGAGAAACGCACTTCCAGACTTCGGTTTTTTTTTGTTTTTGTCCTCTCTTTATTGGGTCTCAATACCCTCTTTCTGCGAACTCGCCCGACAACCAAACGCACGTACCGCGGATCGGGCGACGCCGGGGACGGATTTTGCAGGTGGGAGGAGGTGAAGAAGCAGCAGTCCTTTGCGCGTGGTGGAAAAGTCCTCGCCGACGATGAAGGCCCTGGGAGAGAAGAAAGAGAGAGGTGGAGAGGAGCAGACAGAGACGGAGTCGGCCGCGATGGGGCCGCTTGCGAAGGAGATATCAGGCGGAGGAGTAGCGTGCTTTTGCCTCTTGCTCGCTTCCGGAGACATGCAGTTCGTCCCTTTTGATTTTATAAACAATATTTCTTTTCCACCGACCAAAAAAAACAATATTTCTTTTCCCCAGGAACGATTTATCACCGACCAGGCGGATTTCGAATTTCGAATTTCGAATTCCGATTTTCGATTGGATACACGGACGGAACATCCACGGAGATAAGTTAATATGCTAAAAATCTCCAAGTGATATATATATAATAAATTTATCTCAAATTAATTTTTTTATTATTAAAAATCCTTAATTGATACATTTTTTTTTTATAAATTTATCTCAAATTGTTACGCTTATAACAAATTTAATCTCTCAAAATTGTTAAATTGGATAATATTTGACAGTTAATTAATATATCGATTTGGGATTTTATTATTTGTTTGTCACAATTAATAAATTTCTTTATTTTTATTTTTTACAATATCAATCCAATTTAACGAATGACATATTTGTTACGAATATACTAGTTTTAGATTTTTAATAGTTAAACAAAATAGTTTAAGGTAAATTTATTAGAAGTGCACTAATGGGGGCTTTTATAGTCGTTTAGGATAAATTTATTATATGTATACTAATTTAAAATTTTTCATGATTAAAAAATAAATTCAAAATAATTTTACTATATAGTTGAGATTTTTAGGATATTAATCGTAAGTAAAAATGAGGAAAAAGGAGAACGACGAGAGAGGAGGAGGGAAAAAAAAGAAGAAATTAAAAAGAAGAAGAGCCGCTTCCGCCTAGGGCTTGACCTGCCCCTTCGACGAGATGTAAAGGGCGCCGGCCGGGGCCCACTAGATTTTTGTTTCGGTCGAGAGGCCCACTCTGGATTTTTCTTTTTCTAGGTCGGTAAAGGTCCCACTCTAGATATTTTCTTTTTGGTCGGTAAGGGCCCACTCTAGATTAGTGGCAAGAATTCGTGGCATAATTTCAGCGACTTTTGTCTGTATTTTCCCCCCTAAAATGCCCATTTAAAATTAAGATTCTAAAGAATCGCGTGCAAATTAAGATATTTGCGCCTATCGAATATTAAGACAGGACTAATGATTAGAGTGAAATCGCAATAAGGTAGAGATATTGAGGGTTCATATTCAATTTACTTTTCTTTTTTCTTTTTTATGTGCATTTAAAAATAAATTGTGTTGGTTACGATGAAAAGAATCATTAGAAATGATCATCGCTTGCATATGCATGCATAGTGATGGACCAAATGAACTGTAATTTTTGAAAAAAAAAAATACATGAAAAAACATGTATTTATTTTCATTGTGTTCCTTTTTCTCTTCTCATTGGATTGGTGCTGTTTTGTTCCCATTTTTTGTTTGTCAATTAAAAGGTTAACACTCTCTACTCATGCGTGACTTGATGTGTGCGACCATGATGATAATTCTATAGTTGGTAACAAAGCATAGATATACTATTTCTTGAAAACCATTGTGATTTTCCCCGTTTGCCCTTCATTTGGGGTGAGAGAATGGCACGCAAAACTTTCGTACTTAGCCAATGGTGACCTAATGTTTGCTGAGATAAGGGGCTAATTGACACGAACATATGGAGTTTAGGGGAGCGAATTGAAAAGAAAAAAAAACTTCGTTTGGTTTGAATAATGATGTGCAAAATGGGAGGAAATCTAGAGATTTGCATCGAGACGTATCATATTGTATAAGAAAATTCCACAGCAAACTCTAAAATATCAATTGACATGAGTTCATGGTAAATGAGAATTTTGCACTTTCTTTTTTTTTTAATCTAATTCGATTTTTTTTTGTATTTTTCCTTGCCAGTGTATATAAATTACGAGATTTTGACTCGGGCAAATGGGTTCGCGCGCGCAGCGCAAGATGAGAGCGCGAGGGGAGAGACACCTGTCAGCGATTCTCCATGGCCGATCACCATCTTCCTCCTCCCTTCTTCCTTCTTCAATTCATCTCTCCTCTCTTCGCGCCTTGAAGTTCGAACGCTCTCGCTCGCTAATGGTCAAAACTCAAACCTCTCTCGTGTTTTTCTCCCCCTTTTTGGCGAACGTTGGAGAGTTTCGTAGCAGAGAGAGCGCAAGTTTTTTGAGAAGTGAGCCAAGTCATGGCGACTGCCAAGTTGGATCGCGTGCCGAGCGTGAAGAAGCGAGTCGAGGACAGCGTCAGGGCTCACTGCAACGATCTGTTTTCGCTTCTCTCCAGGTCGGTTCGCTTGTCACCCTTCGCATCATCCTCCGCCATTTATTCTTCGATGAGGCCTTGCCTGCTGGATGTGTTCAATCTGCGGTTGTCCGGGAGATGTCGAAGGAGGTTTCTGGAGGAGGAAGAGAAATAGTCACCCCCAATCAGTCCTGGCTTGATTTTGTTGGGATAGATGAGATGGTTGTGTTCCGGAATCTGCATTGGCTTCTTTGTTTCTTCCGTCGTCATCAATAGAGGAGATGGTTTTCATGCTCTAACAGCGGTTACTGAAATGGTTGTGGTGGATAGAAGACAAACTTTTTATGTTTCATCAGATCTTGTTTGCGGCTTGATGTTTGGTTCGATGGTCTATTTTATTTAACTCGCATTGTGATGGTACCTTTGAGATTTGGTGGGACAAACTGCGCTAAAAACTTAGATGAATGCGTTTGTGGGACCACTACCAGCTGTTTTAAAAAGCTTAAGCTGTTAGATTAAGGCATGGTTTAGTATTTAACCATTCTAACACTTTTTCTCACGCTTCGTCTGGCTCTTTGTCTAGTACTAAACGTGGAAATTTAATTGGGCAGACAAATGGGACTTGGTAAGATTTGAAGTTAGGATCTCTAATTTTGATACCACGTGAGATTTGGTGAGATCACAACAAACTGTTTTAAAAGCTTAAGTTAGTAGATGAAAATGTGATTTATTATTTAATTATGCTTATAGTACCGAAGTTGGAGATCTAGTGCTTGACATCCAGTTCCATCATTTGTTTGTTCATTTAGCAATTGATATATCTCACGTATAATTGTGTTAAGGAGACAGAAAATTATTTATGCATCATATTCAGATATTCTACTATCTCAGCTTTCACTTAGGCAGGTTACCATCTAACATGTAACATTCACCCAAGAAAAACAAAGTATACCCTCTTCTTTGTTTGCAAAAACGAAGATATGGGGTTCATGCATGCAAATCTCGTAGCTGTTCATTTCATGGGCAATCAAAGAGCTTAGTGAGAGCTTGTGGAGTGGGGGTGTTAATCATGGGGGAGGAGCATGTCATTGTCACTTCAGTCTGGCTGTTTGAAATGACTGGCTTGTATCGAGTTTTCCCGTGTGATTTTATTTCCGCTTTTAAGGTATGTGAAACAAGGAAAAGGGATATTGCAGCCGCATCACTTGCTGGATGAGCTTGACAGCATATTGGATGATGAGCAATCAGGACAAAGTCTGAGCGCTTGCCCCTTCAACGAGGTCCTAAAATCCGCCCAGGTGTATCTTCGATTTAGTTACTTTTCCTTTCATAAGATGCAACTTTCAGTGAAAAGGAAGGAAAAAAAAGGACAGAAACAAATAACCAAAAAAAAGTTATTTTCAATTTTATGAATGTTGAGTTTATTTAACACCCATAGAGGTGATGTTGAGCCATCAGTAGTAAGCAACTTCACTGCAGCTAGGACTGTGGAGCTCAACAGAACTTTATGTTAGTTATTTTCTTTCAACCTCAAGATGAGATCACAGCTGAGACGGCTTTTGCTACCTAGTTATGAGAGGATATCAGTTTTGGCTTCTGCATTGGTTGTGTGAAAGGAGAGTAAACTTGAAATATAACCAAGCAATGTTTAATGTACATATACACTAGAGTTGCATTTTCTTCCTACTGCATATATTTTGTCTAAATGTTTTAGCTAAGGAAATCCTTGGTTGCGTTCTTATCATCTGTTAACCTGTCCTGGCTGGGTTGACTGAAGAAAGACACATATATTGTTCTATCTTCAGAAAGTTCATACCTGACTCATGCAATTGTTTGTTCATGTCTCAACGTTTCATTCACCCGTTAGTTTGTGAAGTGCTAATGTTTCCTTTTGCGTATGGTAACAGGAAGCCATAGTTTTACCTCCATTTGTAGCAGTAGCAGTCCGTCCAACACCAGGTGTTTGGGAATATGTCCGTATCAACGTGAATGAGCTTAGTGTGGATGAATTGACTGTATCTGAATATCTTCGATTCAAAGAAGAGCTTGTGGATGGGCTGTAAGCAACTTTCTTTTCTTAACCATGCAATATCTACTCTAAATTTTCTTGATGAATCATGTTATTTTGCGTGTTCCAGTTTCATTGCCTTTTGAACGTGAATCAGGTCAAATACCCCTTTTGTGCTTGAGCTTGACTTTGAGCCATTCAATGCAACCTTTCCTCGCTCAAATCAATCGTCATATATTGGCAATGGCGTTCAATTTCTCAACCGCCACCTTTCTTCAATCATGTTCCGGAATAAAGATTGCTTGGAGCCATTGCTTGATTTTCTTCGTACGCACAAACATAAAGGTCATGTAAGTCTCTGAAATAGATTCCTTTTGAGAGAAAATTGTAGCGCAACTTCATAACATGATAATGTGCTTGTGCATCTCCCTTATGCTTGTCTCTTCAACATTCTTGTCTTTCCAACATTCTTGTGAGCTTCTTCAAAATCACATGTCTCTGGCTGATGATCTTGCAAATACTAATGAGCATCCTTTACAGACGTTGATGTTAAATGACCGAATACAAACTATTTTGAAACTTGAGTCTGCTTTGTCTAAGGCAGAGGATTATCTCTCTAGGCTTCCATCTGACACACCCTACTCAGACTTCGAATATGAGTAAGCTTGTTTTCATGAAGTTTTTTGACAGAGATAAAATTTTCATGCATTTTAAATCTTCTCTTTCCGACATGTTCACTCTATTCTCACAATTTCATTTAGGTTGCAAGGTATGGGGTTTGAGAGAGGTTGGGGCGATAGTGCAACTACGGTTTTAGAGATGATGCATCTTCTGTTGGATATCCTACACGCTCCCGATCCCTCCACTATAGAGGCATTCCTTGGCAGGATTCCTATTGTATTTAATGTTGTCATATTGTCCCCACATGGATATTTTGGGCAAGCTAATGTCTTGGGGTTACCGGATACTGGAGGGCAGGTAGGTATGACTTTGATCTTTTTTGTAATACTAGTAACAAAATAAATGAAAGTAATCTATTACTTATTGCCTCTTCATTATTGATGCGGTCTCTGTGAGTGACCGTACCTATAGTATTTACATTGGCTACTGCATGCAGATTGTTTACATACTCGATCAGGTTCGGGCACTGGAGAATGAAATGCTCCTCAGAATACAGAAGCAAGGACTGGATGTGACCCCTAGAATTCTTATTGTATGTATAAAATGATTTATTACTTTGCTTGAGCATGCTACCATTGCTTTCTCTGGTACTGCCATTTATTCTCGGTTCTCCCTTTTTTTCTTCTTCTTGATTTTTGTTCTTTCAGGTTACTAGGTTGATACCTGATGCAAAAGGAACTACATGTAACCAACGGCTGGAAACAGTCAGTGGAACACATCACACATATATTCTGCGAGTTCCCTTCAGATCTGAGAAAGGAATTCTTCATAAATGGATTTCAAGATTTGATGTGTGGCCTTTTTTGGAAGCTTTTGCTGAGGTAAACTGTATGACTTTTGTTGTTAAAATAGTTATTTATATCCCCTGAACTTCATCCATTCCTGATCCAATGATGATACGTTACATCATAAATTTTGTTTCTTTGTGATTGGTGAACGGATCAACTTTACCTCCAAAGACATACACAAAGTTAATGGTCTTCATTATCTCAAAGAAAGAATGCGGTATCCAAATGTTACTAATTTCAGCCCTTCAAACAGGGGAAGCGACCTTTTTGTTAACTGGCACTCTTCCTGGTTTTCTCATTCATTTTTTCTTTCTTTAATTGGGGTGAGGCTTAGAAGGGAAGAGAGGCCGAAGGGAGGATTTTCTCTGGAAGAAAGCTCAGTTCAAGAACTTCTACAATCTCTTTCATGTTACCTAGTCCCAATTAGTGCTGTTGCTTATTGTGTTTCTTTTAGGGTTGATTGATATGATTTGCTTTCACTGGAATTGTTGACTTCTCTGACACCATTTAGGGAAAAATCTATGTCGTGAGCTTGTTTTTAGCGAATTGTAGATGAATTATGTGGCTTTGTGTCACAACATCTAACTGTGCATAATCAAGACCTAATATGGACCAAGTTTGCATCTCTCTGTCCTTTTTCCTGATGCAACATGCAATTCTCCCAGTTTCCAGGGTTATCTAGTTTTAGTAGTTCTGTACATGCTTTCTCTTGTCTCAGATGGATAGTGATGTCCTTTCTTATCCCTTGCTGTACCTATACTCATCTATCATCATTTTGTCATGTCATTGGGTATCAGGATGCAGCAGGTGAAATTGCCTTAGAGTTGCAAGGCTATCCAGATTTTATTATTGGGAACTACAGTGATGGTAATCTTGTTGCATCATTATTGGCTCATAAGATGGGAATTACGCAGGTTTGCCGCTGTTTTTGGATCTGAGTGGGTAGAAACTAAACTGTTTAGCTAGTCTTTCTTTCATGTATTTTTTTAGTTATATAATATCTGTTCTGCATAGTGCACCATAGCACATGCCCTGGAGAAGACGAAGTACCCAGATTCTGACATATACTGGAAGGATTTTGAGGATAAGTACCAATTCTCCTGTCAATTCACTGCTGATCTAATTGCCATGAATCATGCCGACTTTATCATCACCAGCACATATCAAGAAATAGCAGGAGCGTAAGTTACTCCATCGTGCAATTATCAGTATGCCCCCTCTATGCTAGATGTTTTGGTCATACATAACTTACTATCAACTTACAGGTTGGAAAATAAATGATAGCCATGTGGTAATGCTTAAAAATCTTGGATCAAAGTCTGGTATGCTATGTATAACAGATTGATAATGCTCGCACAACTCTATACCCAAATAATATTTTTTATAGGTAAATTAGTGTATTTCGTTATTAACTATTTAGCTCAGTTGTGCTCCTTGTGACTGTAATAACATGCGACTCAACTTGTTTGTCCTGTTTTTCCTTCTGAGACCTTGTGCATTGTGGAGTGAAAAAATCTACCAATTTGACTCAATCTTCCCATTCCTTTCAGGAAGAATACTGTCGGGCAGTATGAGAGCTACACTGCCTTTACACTTCCAGGGTTGTATAGGGTTGTTCATGGAATTGATGTTTTTGATCCAAAGTTCAATATTGTCTCTCCTGGGGCAGATATGAGCATTTATTTTCCTTACTTTGAAAAGCATAGGCGACTTACAGCTTTACATGATTCGATAGAGAAATTGCTCTTTCATACCGAGCAAAATGAAAAGCATGTGTGAGTCCCATCTTAACTGTGGATCTTCCTTGCCTCATTACTATTTTCTTATACCTACATATGAAATCCCTGCAGTGGCAGATTGAGAGATAAATCCAAGCCTATTGTCTTTCAAATGGCAAGGTTGGACCGAGTTAAAAACATCACTGGGTTGGTGGAATGCTATGGTAAGAGTTCTGAACTGAGGGAATTGGCTAATCTTGTTGTCATAGCTGGTAACAATGATGTGAAGAAGTCCAAAGATAGGGAAGAAGCTGAAGAAATTGAGAAGATGCATGACTTGATTAAGACGTACAAGTTAGATGGCCAGTTTCGATGGATATCTGTGCAAACAAATCGAGCTTGTAATGGTGAGCTCTATCGATGCATAGCTGACACAAAAGGTGTTTTTGTTCAGGTGACCAATTTGTGCACATTATGATCATTGGTGAGTATCCATTTTCAAGGCCTTCCCTAAACACATACTTTTGGATTGCAGCCAGCTCTGTATGAATCCTTTGGACTCACTGTTGTAGAGGCCATGACTTGTGGCTTGCCAACATTTGCCACTTGCCAGGGAGGTCCTGCAGAGATCATCGAGCATGGCGTGTCAGGTTTCCATATCAATCCTTATCACCCAGACCAGGCTTCAGCACTCATGGTTGATTTCTTACAACGGTGCAAGGAGGACTTGAGTTGTTGGAAGAAAATATCTGACGCAGGGCTCCAGAGGATTTATGATCGGTGAGTGGGAGACAGCATCAGTATGATGCATCTTCAGCTTGTATACACGCAACTTAGTCAGACTTTTGCTTATCTGCAGGTATACGTGGAAGATCTATTCTGAAAGGTTGATGACACTGGCTGGGGTTTATGGCTTCTGGAAGCATGTTTCCAAGTTAGAGAGGCGTGCAACACGACGTTACGGGGAGATGCTTTACATTCTTAAATTTCGAGAACTGGTAAGAAGAGTTCAAATCGATAGGCTGGTTCCAGGTGCCTGGTTTTTCTACTTTCAATATCATATTAGAGTGCTAACAGAAGGAACTTGGCTTGATCTCAATAATCAGGATACCGTGATTTACAGATATGTGGATTACTGGAGTATCAATAGAAAATCCTGAGAGCACTTGTTAACAAATAAGATAAGGACTTTGAGCAGGCGCACATTGGAGAATCTTTTCTCCAGTCACAAACACTGTTAAACACACAGACTCAGAGATTTCACTACATTAACTTACTCATTCCCCACTGGTCATGCAACCAATGTTGCTTGTGGAGAAGTTTTCTCCAATGTCAGTGGATTCAATATAAAGCCATAAGTAGTATTAAATTTTAGCCTCTTGTTAGCTGTAGGTGTGAAAATTATTGTTTCACCTACTTGTTGCTATGGAATTACACATTTTACTCTTGATCAACTACTTCAGCAGAAATATCTACTGAAGCATTGCAAATTCATGAAAGATTTACAAATGAAATCCTTGTAAGACTGATGGTTTACCATGCTTCACCTACTTGTGCCTTCTCATACACTACAGGCCCTGGTAGTTGTGCTTTGCAGCTGAGAGTAGACTGCATAAAGAGATGAATCTCTGAGTGTTATTATGATTTTCATGATATGGTTGTCGTTATGACCATTCTTTTGCAAGAAATTTGATTTTGACCAATTTCATAGAGCAAGAAAAGTGATAGCTGTAGTTTGTGCTTGTATATTTCTTAATGGATCCTTTTTGCTGATTTATCATCATTTTGCTGGAATTTTGTTTCCTCTGTATCTTCAAGCAAAGTACATTCTGTAATCAGTTAGCACATTGGCCAGAACAACTGTATAGGTGGGTTTCTTATGGACTTGACCAAGCAAGAGAATGGTTGAGGCTTATTAGCTTGCTGGGTAATGATCAATTATGCATGCACCACTAATCTAAACAAGATTTATCAGGAAACGGAGATTCGGAGGTGCCAAAGTGTTGCAGCTAACCCTGCATAATGTCTTTTTTTACTTTTGCCTCAATGTTGTCCATGCTACTGCAAGAGCTGCCATCGCTTAGCTGTTCAATAACCATACATTCAGAGATATCATAATTACGTCAAGTCCACCATTTCCAATTTTGTCTGAGCGAAATGTTGGAGAGTACTTCAGTATGCAGCTACCAAATAAAAGTCCTGATTTTCTTAGGAAATTGTTTGTACTTATTTGTTCATTTTTGCCATGTCCAGGTGAAGCCGGTTCCACAGGCAGTTGATAATCCGTGCTAAGATGTAGATCCTGGTGGATCTATAGCCCGCAAAGCAGTTTATCCCATAGGTGATCTGGTATGCTGAAACCAGAAAGTGCAGCTTGATTGTCAACAACAGGTCACTGCATGCTTCAAGGGACATTAAAAGGATGAAGTATGCTTTGATTCATAAAATTTAATTTGTAGCATGGACCAGCCATGGAAGTGCAATTTGTAAGTTTCATTCTTCTGATGTTTGGTGCTTATTTGCAAGATTCTGTTCTGGAGGGTCGTCATGCTGAAATGCCCTCACCAGTTGTTGTGCTTGCGTCCAAGTTGAGTTCTACGATAGTGCAAGGACTGCTTCTGCAAAAGTAGTCATCGCAACTCCTCGATTTATACCAAGCACATCTTACCAAATTGTGCTATCATTAGCTTACTAAAAGTCAGCTAAACCATATGTCCATGTCCAGTTTGAGGCGTATCTCTAATCCGTTCTTATTGTATTGTTCTTTTACGAAGCATAGAGCAATTCAATCTCACCCGCTTATTTAACAAGTTCAGCAGATACTTTCTGGTAAGAGGTATGCTGATTCCATTGAGTTGGCCGGGGAAGCAACCTAGACAAATAATTTGATTGACTTGACAACAATAACACTGTTGCATTGAATTTCGAATCCTGTGGAAAGAAGTTTACATCAACTCGGGTGGTGCCATGAATACGAGTGCAGGTTAATTTGAATAAGATTCGCAGCAACCCGTTTGACTTTTTTTTGGCAAGGGCTGAGCTCCGACCGCCGTGTACTCTTGTTGGATATAACTGAAAACTTTTACCTGCAATGTCGTGCGGTGACTGTCTATCGAACCAGAAGCACGGGAGCATGATGGTACTGAAAGCCTGAAAGAAGATCTGATCCGCCGGTTAATGTATCCTCTGAAAGCTTGCTGAGTGGTTTTGGAATTCTAAACGGGTGAAAACATGCGCAAGGACGGAAAAGACAATTCCACGTATTTCTGAAAATGCAATTTTGGGGAATAAAAGTAAATAAATCTCCCGCAACGATTCTCATTTCAACACACACACTCTCTCTCTCTTCGTCCGTCGCTTCGACGGCGAACGCGTCCGCCTCCGTCGTCACCTCCGTCAGGCGAGCACCAGCAGTTCCACGATCCTCAGCGCCGTGTCGCACAGCAGCTTGAACACCTTGTTCCGGCGCGACATCAACATCTGGTGGCCCCCGGCCTCCATCCTGAACCCTTCCTCGCACGACTCCGCGTCCGCGAGCGCCGCCTTCACCCACGGCCTCAGGCCGCCGTAGTCCCGGGCGCTCGCGGCGGCGATCGACGCCTCCACCTGCTCCACCGCGTCCACGTACTGGTCGGCGCAGTCGCTGAGGCACTGCTCCACCGCCGGGTCCAGGCTCCCCCCGGCCCAGCCGTCGCCGCCGCCGCCGAGCATCCGCCCGATGAAGGCGGCATTGTCCGTCGCGTTCGAGGCGGCGAGCGCCAGCGCGACCGCCGCGAGCCCGGCCGTGTCCGCCCCCTCGCTCCTCGGATCGGACCGGAGCGTGGATTCGCAGAAGCCTTTGCGAGGTACGTGCGCGCAGACTTGTGATATCAAATCGGAGCTACTCGGCTGTGCATTTACGGAGAGAGCTAGGATTATTAAGATGGAGAGCATCGTGATCATTGGCCTGTGCATCGTTCCTCTCTTCTTCCTGGATTGGATTAATTTTTGTCGTTGTTCGCTTGCGTTGATCTCTGGATTTTGATGGAGCGCTTGGTGGTTAATTTGTTTTGAACGGGGGTTCATTTTGCGGGGCAGGAATGAGTTTTAGAGGTCGGTTCAACAAAGAAGGAGAACCGTCTCGGCCATAGAAAGCTCCGCTTCGCCATTCTCTTCCTCTGCGTGCGTTCGTTCGTTCGTTCGTTGAGAAGCTTCTGAAACCTTAAAAGCATTTCACATCGCAAAAATACAAACGAATTCTCTGTAATCCACGTACGATTTAGCTACTCACAAAACGATTATTGACACCTAATTTCCGTCATACATAAACTAAGACAACGACTAGACCTATTCATTATTTACATTTAATTAAACAGAAGCTAGCACATCTAAATACGTTTAAAGAGTTCGATGGATCATGATATGGACCTCGGGATTGCACATTCATTTATAAATTAGTAGTGCCATGTTGTACAAGCGGGTCATATTCAAGAATTCAATAAGAGCGTGCCACGTTGCTTTGGAAATCAATTTCGTAATTATGAACTCAACATCTTCACCATCACCCTTTTGTAGGAGCAACATAAACACAAAAAAGGCCAGGGAGATTAGCTTATTTCGTTTTAGATTACACTTTAAAAAGTTTAAAGAGAGGACAGCTCGGAGTCGCGTAATTTCTGCAACGGAATGAAGTTATAATTATCAGTCACGACAGGTATAAATAATTAAATAATCGTGTATTTAATATTCTAGTAAATCAACCATATGTGATATGGTCATTCACTCATTTTCTATTTTTTTTGATAAATTATTAAACCGAAATTTGAAAAAACATAATTATAAACAACTTAATTACGTCATTGAAACTCGTATTATATCAATCCTAGTGGAGAATTTGAATTTTAGTCGTACATAACATGTTTCTCATAGTTTTAAGAGATATTTGTAACCATTTTGAGTATATGCAAAATTATCCCATTATTTTATGAGTTTTTGACATCCTTAGATTCTTTTAAAGAACTAACTTAACAGTATAGAGCTTAACAACTAGGGGTGAGTATGGCTTGGGTAGGCAATTCCCACCTTAGAACTGGGAATCGCCCACTGAGGACTGGTTCCAATTTTTCAGAACCGGGACACGTCGGTGGTTTGGTTCCAGGGTGGGTCCATGGAATCGGTCTTCAATCCCTATAAGATTGTATTCATCAATTAATATCACGGTGAACCTAATTTTTACTTAGAGCATTAAAGCTTGTTCGGCTTTATATTTGGGTTGGATTGCAAGCCATTGATTTTGATTTTTTTTTTTTTTGGGTCAAAAATCATTTATTTTGATTGAGGATTGAAAACTATAGGTGGAACAAATAAACAATACTTGTTAGCTAAAAACTTAATTTCTTTGAAAGTCATGGTGTGGTCCTCTTAAGGTTTCTTGGCATAAAAAACATGAGAAGAATTATATTTCATGTTGAAAGTCCTAACCTTCACAAAAGTTAAAACATTAATTGCTTGACCCATCTTTTTTTCAATGTCAACTTAATTTAATAATGGGAATGGCTAAATGAGATCTAATTATACTCTTAAAATGAGCCATTGGCTCTTCATTTTGTATAATGATGATAAGGCGTTGCAACATTTATGGACATCTTCAATATGTTCTTTTCTTCCTCTACATTTGTTTATTTTGTTTTGATTGAGAAAGCAAGTAAATGAATTATCAGAATGAAAAAAAAAATGAGAGGGGATTAATCCTATTACACGGACAAAATTAGTCAATAATGTTCAATACCTATAAATATACATATACATACATACATATATATATATATATATATATATATATATATATATGGTCGAAAAACTACAAAATAATTAAGTAAGCAAATAAAATTAATACATATATGCCAGTCCAGTCTGGATGGGTGAGAGGGCGGTTCCACGCCTAGAATCAAATCGGACTAGTACTCACCGGTTTCACTAACTTGGAACTAGGAACTGGACCTGCTCCCATGGGAGTAGCCGGTACTGGTCTAGTTTTGAATGGTTTGGATGGTTTCTAATTCTTTTACACATCCCTATTAATAAGATCAAGTCTCAACCAAAAAATGTCTAAATAAAAACTCTCAACTAGTTCAAATGCTTTCGTTAAAAACCTAAAACAATTGAAGGCTATGGTTTTTAGGCACAAGCTTCTTTTACTTTTAGTTTTATTATACATAAATTTATATCATTACTTTGTAAATCATTAAGATTTGAAAAATATTTTGGATTCCTTTGCATTTATTACATTCATATACAACTTGAACTCTCGTGTAATTTAGCTTCTTTTAACACTTCATTTGAATTAAATTTGATTATTTATTTCATATAAATGGTGTCCATGACTCTTCAAGCACTCGAGTCATTCCTGTTCAGTGTTACAATCTCTCTGTCTCATACCTATAAGATAATTACTAGAGACACATAGATTTGTGCTCGTGAGACTAGGTGTAAGGGAAAGTTTAATAATTCGACACTAGGTTTCGGGCTAAGAAGACGAATGTGCTTGTTGATTTACTTTGAGTTGAAATACTTTTTTTTTTTTTTTTTTTTTTTGTCATGATTGAGTTGAAATGCTTGCACATTGCCTAAATATCAAGTTTCGAGGATACTCTTTAGTTGCTTTTGAATTGTTTTTACAGATTATGGAATTTCCTTTTGACTAACACATTTGTCGTGCAAAAACTA
Organism: Eucalyptus grandis; assembly: GCF_016545825.1. NCBI lineage: Eukaryota > Viridiplantae > Streptophyta > Magnoliopsida > Myrtales > Myrtaceae > Eucalyptus > Eucalyptus grandis. The sequence goes on along the minus strand of NC_052622.1, from coordinate 48,588,461 downwards.
TGATACGTGCTCGACACAGCACATTGAAATCTCGAGAAAATTGTTTAAAATGTCCTAAAACCTGTACTTTTTTTTAGTTTAATTACAAATATTTCAATTTTGCCAATTGAGTCTTAAACTTTTTAACTTTTTGCAATTGAGTCTATCTAGCTAATTTTGGTCAGAAATTGTTGGCATGGACGTTAGACGTCCTACGTGGCATGATCGATACTGATTTGAACAAATTTTAGTACTTTTTTTCTTTTTCTTTTCCTTCTTTATTATTATTATTATTATTTTTTACCATGGCCAGTGAGGGTTGTCGGGCCCTTGCTAATCAAAAACCAGCAAGCATTGGGAAGAGCTACAAGGCGTCGGTGAGGCTGCTTTAGTGCGATTAAAGCTCGCTGTTGGGGTGTTTTGGAATCACTGTTATAATAACAGAGAAACCTAGAGCCGTGGCTGAACTTACCACAACTACACCAACGGAGCCCTTTTTGTCGCACTTGTTTCTTTCTTTCTTGTAGATTTCCTGAAATCCCGCGACGGAAGACTAGCAAGCGCCTGGGTTGCAGCCTTACCAACAGTCAACAAGGGCCGCCCAATGGCCAACGAGGGCATGGTAACCCTTGCTGACCATAATTAGTAAAAAAAAAAAAGAAGAAGAAAAGAAAAAATAATAATTAATAAAGAATTCAAAAATATTTTTTAAAAACTATTCATGTTGGCTGGCCATGTCACGTAAGATGGTTGATGTCCACATAAGCAATTTCTTGCTAAAATTAGCTAAATAGACTTAATTGACAAAATGTGAAAATGTTTATGACTCATTTGGTAAAATTGCAAAGTTCAAAATTGAATTGCAAAAATTACAATAAATTTAACACTTTTTGGACAATTTTTCCTTGAAATCTCTATTTTTAAAAATCAAAGTGGTTGAATGGCGAAGTTGTTGAACTTAATGTAATTTAAATATGTACAAACTTTTTTTTTATCACCCCAATTTGATATATAAATTTAAAAATGAGAAAATTGCCCAAAAAATCCTAAATATATAGCACTTTTGTCATTTTAGTACTAAACATTTTCATCTTTTGTCAATTGAGTCCATCCGATCAATTTTGTTCGTATGGATTCAATTGGCAAAAGATGAGAGATTTGTGACTCAATTGGTAAAATTGAACGGTTTAAAATTTAGTTCGTAAAAGTGTAATAAGTTTAGGATTTTTTAGATAATTTTCCCAAATCATTCTATTAATTTATATGTAATAGTGTCTTGTTGTGTTAAGCCATGTCAGAATTTTAGAGATGTGTTCATGTTATATCTAGATTTAACACAACAAGATAATGGCAGGATGCAATTTTGAAGCGACAACTCGAATTACTATAAAATGGTCAGGAAAAGTATTGAAAAAGTCCTAAACATATTGTATTGATGCCAATTTAGCTCCAAACATTTTAATGGTGCTAATTTAGTTCTAAACCTCTTAACCTAATGTTAATTTAGTCTTTCTAGCTAATTTTGGCTTGATATTGCTGATGTGGATGCTAGCCAATCTATGCGACATCGCTGGCGCTAACATAAACAATGTTTTTTATTTATATATATTAATAGTTTTTTTATTTTTTCGGATTTTTTTTTCCTTCTTCATCCTTTTGTTGGTGACTAGCCACTGTGATGATTAGGCTGGCCTCGCCTAGGCGAGGCTTGACCAAGGTTCCCCTCACCAAATTTGGTGAGGCTAGCCCTTGCCTAGGCCAGGGCGTCGCTCGAGTGAAGGTGATGCTCGACGAGGTCGCTCTAGCTTGGGCAAATGTCGACCTTGCTAGATCTAGCTTGGGCGAGGCCAACTCATCCATGGCTTCCATGGCTAGTGGCCGGTCAACAACAAAAGGAAGAAAAAGGAAGAAAAAAAAAAGAAAGAAAAAGAGAAAAAAATTAAAAATGAGAAAATAAAATTAAAAATTCGGAATAATATTAAATTATTATTAAAAATTGTCAATGTTTATGTTGGAAGGGCCACATAGGCTGGTTGATGTTCGGATCAACATACTCGACCAAAATCAACTAGAAGGATTGAATTGACTATATATCAAAAGGTTAATGATTAAATTGACACAATTGTAAGGTTTATTAAAACTAAATTGGCATCGATACAATATGTTTGTGAATTTTTTGACACTTTTCCCTAAAATAGACTTAGATGATCATGTACATCTATTTCATCTCAAGAAGTTATAGATAGATTCTTGAATAGGGCAAGCCAAGACTCATATTATTATAATACACCAAAGCATTGTGAAAAAAACAAAAATTAGTAAAAGTCATTGATTTGGCTCTAGTGAGAGATTGTGGAAAAGGATTTGCTTAGATTTGACGCCATATCCGACAGAGGAACTCTACCTCTATTTGGTGGAGAAGGTGACAAGAATGCTGATACCTAACCCATCTCATTCTGGGGCACGATATCTACAGAGAGGAGCCATGGAAGATGTTCGAACCATCTTCCGACAAATCCTTGTCGTGCGTTTTCATGACACCAAAGAAGGTCAAATCGAGGATTCAGTAGGCAACCAAGTTGGTGTTGGCCAAAATAAAGGTGGAGATAAAAAGTTCACAAGACAATTAAGTTGGTGCTGGCCGACTCTTTTTGTTCGAAACGAAGAGCAGTTTGAGCAAAAAGGATGGAAAAGCTGCCGTAATAGTTTGAATCATCAGTTTGGGTTATTTAGCCTCGGTCCCGCCTTCTTCTACTGCTGTTCACCACGAGAGCGATGAACATGTAAGCACAATGCCTTTCATTGGTAACAATAACTCGTCCACTATGGATGACTCGACCTCATCGACGCCTTGTACAATTGTTTACAGGAGACTGAACAAGTAAATGGGAAGCCCTTCAAAAGCAATTATGGTGGACATTTTCCTCATAATGATTGCTAGCTTCTAATGGGGACACAACCTACCCCGAATCTGCTGGAATCACGCAAGCAAATCAGGATGGATCAAGCGGATGATCAGCATAGAAGAAGATAGGTTGCTACTCCCTAATGATGACCTTTTCTTTCCAGCGAGATGGCCTTCACATTTCATGATTCAGATCCCGCGCATGCGTTTGTACTCCATACTCCATACTCCAGGTCGACCAGAGCACCTTGTAATTGGTCAAGGAAGTTTCCTAATGCGAGGATTTTTTTCCCTATTTGCAAATATGATGTCAAAACTAATGTTCATTTGATTTTTGTGAATAGTTAGACCATTGTAAGTATCCTCATTACTGATCCATCGGTTGCATATATCTTGAGGATCAGTTTTACATGAGCTATAAATTAATCACTTTTGATGTAAAATCTCCAAGATGGTATTTTTTCACTTTTCATGAAATGAACTATGAATCAGTGGCCAAAAAATTAAATAAAAGAAGTTGAAGGAATGCCGATTGTGTGCTCTGACAATAGTTGAATTCCATCTCTGAACTCTCGTGTAATTTAGTTTCTTTTAACACTTCATTTGAATTAAATTTGATTATTTATTTCATATAAATGGTGTCTATGACTCTTCAAGCACTCGAGTCGTTCCTGTTCAGTGTTATAGTCTCTTTGTCTCATACATATAAGATAATTACTAGAGATACATAGATTTGTGCTCTTGAGACTAGGTGTAAGGGAAAGTTTAATAATTCGACACTAAGTTTCAGGCTATGAAGATGAATGTGCTTGTTGAATTTACTTTGGGTTGAAATACTTGTTTTTTTTTTGTCATAATTGAGTTGAAATGCTTGCACATTGCCTAAATATCAAGTTTCGAGGATACTCTTTAGTTGCTTTTGAATTGTTTTTACAGATTATGGAATTTCCTTTTGACTAACACATTTGTCGTGCAAAAACTATGATACGTGTTCGACACAGCATATTGAAATTTTGAGAAAATTGTTTAAAAAGTCTTAAACTTTTTGCACTTTTTTTAGTTTAGTTACAAATATTTCAATTTTACCAATCGAGTCTTAAACTTTTTTACTTTTTGCAATTGAGTCTATCTGGCCAGTTTTGGTCAGAAATTGTTGACATGAACATTAGACGTCCTACATAGCATGATCGATGCTGATGTGGATAAATTTTAATAATTTTTTTCTTTTTCTTTTCATTCTTTATAATTATTATTATTGCATTGGGAAGAGCTACAAGGCGTCGGTGAGGCTGCTTTAGTGCGATTAAAGCTCGCTATTGGGGTGTTTTGGAATCACTATTATTTACAGAGAAACCTAGAGCCGTGGCTGAACTTACCACAGCCACACCAACGACGCCCTTTTGTCGCACGTGTTTTTTCTTTCTTGTAGATTTCCTGAAATCCCGCGATGATCTTCCAACAAGACTAGCAAGCGACTAGGTTGCAGCCTTGCCAACGGTCAACAAGGGCCACCCAATGGCCAACGAGGGCCTGGTGACCCTTCCATAATTAAAAAAGAAAAAGAAAAAGAAAGAAAAAATAATAATTAATAAAAAAATTCAAAAAATATTATTAAAAATTGTTTACGTTGGCTGGCCGTGCCACATAGGATGTTGATGTCCACGTAAGCAATTTCTGGCCAAAATTAGCCAAATAGATTTAATTAGCAAAATATGGAAATATTTATGACTCATTTAGTAAAATTGCAAAGTTCAAAATTGAATTGCAAAAATTACAATAGATTTAGCACTTTTTGAATGATTTTCTCTTAAAATCTCTATTTTTAAAGATCAAAGTGGCTGAATGGCGAAGTTGTTGAACTTAATGTAATTTAAATATGTGCAAACTTGTATTTTTTTTTATCACCCCAAATTGATATATAAATTTAAAGATGAGAAAATTGACCAAAAAGTCCTAAATATATAGCATTTCTGTCATTTTAGTACTAAACATTTTCATCTTTTGTCAATTGAGTCCATTTGGTCAATTTTGTTCGGATAGATTCAATTGGCAAAAGATGAGAGGTTTATGACTTAATTGGTAACATTAAACAGTTTAAGACTTAGTTGGTAAAAGTGTAATAAGTTTAGGATTTTTTAGATAATTTTCCCTAATCATTCTATTAATTTATATGTAATAGTGTCTTATTGTGTTAAGCCATGTCAGAATTTTAGAGATGTGTTCATGTCATATCTAGATTTAACACAATAAGATAATGGCAAGATACAATTTTGAAGTGACAGCTTGAATTACTATAAATGGTCAGGAAAAATGTCGAAAAAGTCATAAACATATTGTATTGATGCCAATTTAGCCCCAAACATTTTAATGGTGCTAATTTAGTTATAAACCTCTTAACCTAATGTCAATTTAGTCTTTGTAGCTAATTTTGGCTTGATATTGTTGATGTGGATACTTGCCAATCTACGCGACATTGCTGGCGCTAACATAGACAATTTATATATATAAGTAGTTTTTTTTTTTTCTGATTTTTTCCCTTCTTCATTCTTTTGTAGGTGACCGGCCACCGTGATGGTTAGGCTAGTCTCACCTGGGTGAGGCTTGACCAAGGTTCCCCTCACCAAATTTGATGAGGCTAGCCCTTGCCTAGGCTAGGGCGTTGCTCGAGTGAAGGCGATGCTCGACGAGGTCGCCCTAGCCTAGGCAAACGTTGACCTTGCTAGATTTGGCTTGGGCGAGGCCAGCTCAGCCATGGTTACAGTGGTCGGTCAACAACAAAAGGAAGAAGAAGGAAAAAAAAGAAGAAGAAGAGAAAATAAGAGAAAATAAAAATAAATATCCGGGAAAATATTCAATTATTATTAAAAATTGTCGGTGTTTATGTTGGAAGGGCCACATAGGCTAGTTGATGTTCGCGTCAACAATACTCGACCAAAATTAACCAGAAAGATTGAATTGACTCTATATCAAAAGGTTAATGATTAAATCGACACCATTGTAAGGTTTATTAAAACTAAATCAGTAGCGATACAATATGTTTGTGACTTTTTTGACACTTTTTCCTAAAATGGTCTTATTTAAAAAAGATTTAGATGATCATGTACATCTCTTTCATCTCAAGAAGTTATAGATAGATTCATGAATAGGGCAAGCCAAGACTCATATTAGTATAATACACCAAAGCATTGTGAAAAAAAAACAAAATTAGTAAAAGTCATTGATTTGGCTCTAGTGAGAGATCGTGGAAAAGGATTTGCTTAGATTTGACGCCATATCCGACAGAGGAACTCTACCTCTATTTGGTGGAGAAGGTGACAAGAATGCTGATACCTAACCCATCTCATTCCGGGGCACAATATCTACAGAGAGGAGCCATGGAAGATGTTCGAACCATCTTCCGACAAATCCTTTTGCGTTTTCACGACACCAAAGAAGATCAAATCGAGGATTCAGTAGGCAACCAAGTTGGTGCTAGCCAAAATAAAGCGGAGATAAAAGTTCACAAGACAACCAAGTTGGTGCTGGCCGACTCTTTTAGTTCGAAACGAAGAGCAGTTTGAGCAAAAAGGATGGAAAAGCTGCCGTAATAGTTTGAATCATCAGTTTGGGTCATTTAGCCTCGGTCCCGCCTTCTTCTATTGCTGTTCACCACGAGACTGATAAACATGTAAGCACAATGCCTTTCATTGGTAACAATAACTCGTCCACTATGAATGACTCGACCTCATCGACACCTTGTACAATTGTTTACTGAGAGACTCAACAAGTAAATGGGAAGCCCTTCAAAAGCAATTATGGTGGACCCTTTCCTCATAATGATTGCTAGCTTCTAATGGGGACACAACCTACCCCGAGTCTGCTGGAATCGCGCAAGCAAATCAGGATGGTGATTTCCAAGATTGGATCAAGCGGATGATCAGCATTGAAGAAGATAGGTTGCTACTCCCTAATGATGACCTTTTCTTTCTAGCGAGATGGCCTTCACATTTCACGATTCAGATCCCGCGCATGCGTCTGTACTCCATTCTCTAGGTCGACCAGAGCACCTTGTAATTGGTCAAGGAAGTTTCCTAATGTGAGGATTTTTTCCCTAAATGCAAAAATGATGTCAAAACTAATGTTCATTTGATCCTTGTGAATAGTTGACCATCATACATATCCTCATTATTGATCCATCGGTTGCATATATCTTGAGGATAAGTTTTATATGAGTTATGAATTATTCACTTTTGATGTAAAACCTCCAAGATAGTATTTTTCACTTTTCGTGAAATGAACTATGAATCAGTGGCACTCTTCCACTCGAGTTGACTTGTTGTCTTTGGAGTGCAAGTTTTGGTGTTGGATCCTTGTTATATAGCTGTAAAGCTTTTGGTCAAAGTTCAATATACCACTTACCTTCACCGAAAAAAAAAAAAAAAAAAAAAAAGAAAAACTATGAATTGGTGGCCAAAAAATTGAATAAAAGAAGGTGAAGGAATGCCGATAGTGTGCTCTGACAATAGTTGAATTCCCATCTCCGAACCCCCCCGGATAAAAGAGCAAACTAATTCACCAAGTGGCTTTTCTCCCATAAAGCATAGGACCCCTAATTCTACAGTGCCGATGGTGTTCTCTGACAATGAGTTAACGGATGCATGTGGTCTCAGTCAGTGCATTTATTTGCGAATTAATTCAGAGGGGAGATATTTGTACCCCGTGTTTTTCTTTAAAATTACCTTTTGTTTTTCGCAATGTCTTGACAATTGGAAAAAAGAAGAGGAAGAAGAGCATTTCCCATACTGAATAAAAGACCATAGTATGGATTTTATTCCAAAATATCACATTCTTCCATTGTCTCAAATCTTTGAAATTCCAAACACGACATGAATATTCAAGCGGTTCGACAACATGCTTAATAATACATGCAACCAACATGCTCAAATTCTTCACTAAGGTTAGATATAATAATGACGTTATTGAGTTATCTCATAATTATGGTGTTTCGAATTTAGATTTAATTGGTCTATCATGTCAATTTTTTGAAACTCAAACACAGCAAGCTTATTCAACTCGTTCAAAATCATGCTAGAATTGAGATGTAAACTCTTTTCAATATGGACATGTAAAAATATCTACATATATATTAATATCTCAAATTATATCTAAACTTATTGTGTTGATATGATTAAGATGTTAATAAACATATCGTGAACGGATTAAAAGGGTGAAACTCACTAGTAATACGTTCATTACACGTATATAAACCGGTTGAGCCACTTACAATTTAAACAAAATTAAGCTCAATCCAAGTACTGTAGTGTTAACTGAATGTATTTTACAAAAGTATCTAAAATTGCCATCCTTACAAACGATCCATACAAGCATTGTTAATTTTGGTCAGAGTATTATATGATATACATACTGCTTATACGGACGATTATAATAGCCACAGGCCTTTTCTATAAACATCATCTCCTAAAAACAGAAATAAAAAGAATAAGAACAAAAAGGAAAATATTTTAAAAAAACAGGAAAGGGCGCAATTTTTTTTTAAACAAAAAAAAAAAAAACACTTTTGCCCGACTAGATGCTCCAGATCCTTTTCAAGGATAGGATCCGATAACCCGGGGACTTGGACCGGTCACGTTCGGGCAGACCCATTTTCTCCAACTCCTTATATCTCTCCTCCATCGCCGGCGGCGGCTCTTCCACCGTTATTTCCTGTAACTCAGCTGCCTTCCTCGACGGTGGCGGAGAAGAACAAGAACCACAACATGAGGACGACGGCGACGGCGGTAGAGACAAAGACGAACTCATACTTGTCTCATTCTCGGAAACCTCAATCAACAAAACCACCCCCTGTGCCGACGCAGCGCCGCCGACGTCCTCCGGTGGAACCCCCTCCGTAGCTGCCTGAAAGTCCGCCTGAACCGGAGCTCTGCAGAGCGGGCAGCTTGAGTGGGACTCGAACCACGTGTCGATGCAGTCTGCGTGGAAGACGTGCTCGCACTTGGGCAAACGACGGCCCGTCTCACCGTCCTCGAAGTCCGACAGGCAAACGGCGCACTCGATGAACTGTCCAACTTTGGCGTTCCTGGAGCTCACATAAGTGAAGACGGGGAGGGACTTGAGGAGGGACACGTCGAGGCCACCACCGCCACCGCCGCCACCGCCGGAGGATGGTTCAGTGCCCGGCGGAGTGGAGTTGCGGTTGAGGCGGCGGTGGCGGGTGCGGCGGCGGCGGCGGCTGCGGTTGAAACAGCGGGCATAGCTGTGGAGGCCGAGGATGGCGAAGACGGCAACGAAGAGGACGACGACGGTGCAGAGCATTATCTTGCCGTTGAGGGCGTAGCGGCCGGCGCGAGCGGCGGCGGCAGAGGCGCTCGCCATTGGAGCGGTGGAGCCGTCGGAGTTGTCCATACGATAGAGAGAGACACAGAGAGAGAGAGAGAGAGAGAGAGAGAGAGAGAGGTGAAGGTGGAGAATTGTGAAGGGAGGGTTTAATGGAGGAGGGAGGGAGGGAAAAAGGAGAGGAAGGTTCCTTCCCGTGGGCTGCAGTTGGATACTGTTCGATCCTTCAGGCTTGTACAAGTGGCGCGCCCTTTTTTAGGCATTGTTAGCTTCCTTCAACTTGCAGTCAATCGTCCTCTTTTGACCACGAGTCCTGGCTAGTTTTTTATTTAAGGAAAGGTAATAATCGATTTATATGTACCGCCTTTTGACCGCTCGGACCCTGAGCTGTACGCAAACAATCTAAGGGATTCACACGGATGATCTCCTGGGTGTCTGATTCGTCGACGCTGTCATGCGTGACATCGATCGATCCAAGTCGGCCATATAAGAATTGCCTTTGATTTGATAATATCAATACCAATAAAGGGATCTATGCTTAGATCTAAGGAAGACAGTCGCGGCAAATATGCTATCCCACAATAAACGAATCTCTTTATTCAACCCTTTAAGGGCCTACTTTTTGGCCATGGACTATCTGGAAATTTAGTTCTTAGCATAAAAACGGTCAAGAATGTCAAGATAGTAAAATCTCTAATTTAGTAAAGCTGCATTTTTTAGAGGATTCTACTAAATTAGAGAAGAAGAAGTGTTTAGAAAGATGGAGGGAATTAACTTATAACATCGAGCGATAACGTGCAAAAAAGAAAAGTTGGACACTCTTGTGTATTATGGAGTAATCGATTTTGAAATTCTGAGCATATTTTCTATATTCTTTAACGTCATTTATAAAAATAGATGAATGAAAAATATTCTTGTCATTTACAAAAATATCAAATATAAATTATTGTCAATAATGAAAATAAATTTCATCAACTAATTATTCGTAAGCTCATCATATTTAGAGAAATAGTGTTGATGATGACATTATTTGCGCTGGATGTAATTATGTATAAGATAGAATTAGGACCGTGTCGCCAAAATGCGAATTGAGAAAGAGCTAATGTGAGAATCAACGCTTCCTGGACGTCTGTCACTCAGAATATCGTACGGGCGACAGGAGAAACACACCGGCCTCGGGCACAGGCGTTGACGGAGACGATCACAAAACCATCGGAAGCTGAGCCTGCTCTGTTTCATTTCTTGTTTTGTCAACATGGCTCAGACTCTCAGAGCACATTTTCCATTTAATTAACTCTTTGCACGTTGCCCCCCTCCCTTATTATCAAACTTTAGATTCAGCCATGTTTGAATGCCATTTCAACAGTTCCTCCCGAAATGACGATAGCACCTTAGGATTCACTTCTCTTGCCAGCAACAAATATGTTTTCTAACTTTCCATATGGGATAGGAAATATCAAAATCTTATCCATTAACAAATGTTTCAAAGCACTAGTTAAGCATATCGAATGAGGAACATTTCACTTTTCAAAGCATCTGGCTATATGCATAGCATGAGATGATACGTCGAAAATTATGATAATTTTCTAATTAACTATTTAATTTTCTTACGAGGCATGATTGATAAGTGTCTCAAAAGTGTGGCTAGATAAGCAAGGTATCATGACTTGTGCACTAGGCTTTAAACCGATAGGAGCTATTGATGGGCTATCTTGAAATAGTTGGACAATTGTATCCAATTAAAAGAATTATTATTTCTCATAAAGATCAAACTAAGCAAAGGGAAAAGATGCTAAAAGTGTTATAACTTTTGTAAATAGTCTACTTTAGTATCAAGATTTTTCACCGATTACTTTAATGCCACATAAAAGAAAAAAAATGATCACTTAAATACATTAGACAAGAAATTCTACGTAACTTTTTTCAATAAGATTTTAATTCAAATTTATTCTCTTGTTTGCTATTCGCTTGATCGCATAGGATTCTGGCAAGAACTAGCACAAAGACGAACGGCCTCATCGCCATCGGAGTTTCAAGCTTGAAGTTCGTTTTTAGTAAGGAATCAGTCGATTGGGTTTTGCTTTTCTCATCTGCTAAGTGAAACCGGCGATGTTAGCAAGGTGAGAGAGAGACAGAGAACTTTGGATAGAGATGATGGAGGGAGAGTTTTTGTCTTGTCTGCATGTGCTAGAGCTTGGGAAGAAGACAGAGAAGATGCCTTTTGCAGAAGAGCTTGCTTGCTCGTTTGTATCTTCTCTGCTCTTCTGCAGTAGATTCAGCCATGTTTGAACGAGACGAACTTGAGCCGCATGTGCTTGTTCTCTTCTCCATTGCAAGATTCATATCTTACTTTTGCCCCGAAGCGCCTCGTTTTGAATTGGGTTTGAAGATGAGAAAATTGAGCCGATTTGTCCCCAGTTATGTTAGATTTAGGGCAAACATGCAGAGCGACATCATTTTTGGGCATTTATGCTGAATTTTTGCCCCATCAGATTTTCCAATAAGTCATATTGGTCGGGAAAAATGTCAACATATTGCTACATTGGATTTCCGCCATTCTAAATTGGCCACGATATTTAAGTGATAGTCCTTTTCTTTTATTATCAAAGTGGTATTGAAAAGATCTGTTGGGAAGTTTTGTCAGTTAATGCTTTTAATGTCATTTTCTATCCCAGCACAGCAACCTAAGCGAGTCTGCTAGGTGACGCATAAGTGACTGAGCAATACGCAACAAAAGAGAAAGTTGAGCTAATTGCGGAACAAATCATCAATATTATTCTCTTTTCTCAGCTACTACTACAAAAGGCGATTATTATCTTTCTTTTGAAGCATCATAAGAGGCGTTAAGTGAGGCTTTGGGGATTGACTGGTGAGGGAGAAAAAGGTGACGAGGTGAAGTTGATGCAGAAAGAAATAGCGACCGCGACTTTTTCTTGTGTCTGGATTTATCCAAACGTCCGAGAGGTGAATGGCGATTATTTGCCATCAAATAAAGTGCATTTTCCTAGAAAACTGACCGACTATTACATCATCCGTAGAAATAGATATATTGTCTCAAGCAAATCGATTCATCTCTGTTCAGTTCAATAGTATTGGCAAGTGTATTATAAGTATTTTATATTTGATTTGAGACCAAGCCGCGGGATTGATAAAAGAATCATAGATTCGCATCAAGCACTTATCAAAGAATGATAGATTCTGCATCGAGCACTGCAAGCTCATCAAGCCAAAGGGAGAGATGATGGATGATGAGAATTTTAGGGGAGACAGACTTTAGAGAGCATATGGGACCAAAAGATATCTCTCAAAAGGAGTGCTTAATGCTTGGACGTCCTAATCAATGTGGGCTCCCATATTCTCTCCAATCCAAAGCCCACACACACTTATATTATATATCTTAATGAAATGGATAAAGGGAAAAAGTATAAAAGAGTAGAAAATATTTCTCCATGCTCCCCTCGTCCCACCAAGACGATGCTTACCAAAATTTTCCAACTTTCTATGTGATTTGCTTCGATCTTTTTCCCTTTCTTGAGCTTTGGGACGAAACTCTTTTTATCTGGGGGCTTGAGAAAGGGACTTCAGGATCGAGTAAAGTCACTTTTAATGCCTCTTTCTTAGGTTATTTCAGAAAGGACCACGAAAAACCATAATTAGGGGCTATCTTATGGTCCTGAAGGGTACCGCGCCCTTATATTTTTTCACCGTCAGATGAAAATATAGCATGCGAGAGCGGTTCCAATAATCTCATTTTTCAGTCCAACGGTGAAAAATTCAAGAACGAAGGCGTCCGTTGGAGACCCCGGACTCCCCCCATAATTAGTACGCTGTCTAGCACTAGCATGACCAAAAGCGGAGAAGCATAAATCGAGGCAAAGAATTAAAACTATGGGTGCCCCACGATTTTCTGAACTATTTTGTCTTGGTTTGGACCGAAACTGCGGGCGAAGCAGTTTGAAAATTACACGGTATGATCTTTGATTAATCATTGTAGTTTTTGGAGAGCACTGCTACGATCTTGGTCCACTAAAAGGAAATATCCCTCAACCTTCATGATAACTCCTATGAGATGCGTCCTAGTCCTCGCCGTCTTCATCGAATATAACGTTGGAGCTTTAATTAATTATGTTTGATGGACTCCAATTAGAAGTTTCTAGGAGAAATAACCAAGAGGTTTCTTTCTTTTTCTTTTTTTAGCCAATTAGATAGAGTAAGAATCTCATACTATCTTAACGAATGTAGTATGTGCGACCAAATAATAATAGGATAATAAATAATTGAATAGTACGCTCATCTGATGTGATTCTATCCTATTCGATAAAAAGGTTAGAATGGCCAAATGAGGCCTTTTAGATTAAGCTGAGTGCGATTGAAACTAACATCTCACACTTTGTGTAAATAAAATAAGTGTTGACAAATTACAATATATTAAATCACCGGTTGGAGATGTCTATAGTTGTTCATCTTATTTTATATGGTAGAGATTTTTTTAATTAAAGGAGAGCTTGAAGCATTATTTGGATGGACTCGAACGGAATTTTCTAACTGACATACCCAGGAGGCTTCCTTTTTTTTTTTTTTTTTTTCAAGTCAATTAGATAGAGTAGGAACCTACGTTATCTTAATGAACATAGTATGGTGGACCAATTAATAATTGAATAAAAAGAAATCGTATAATATGCATACCTTATCCGATTCTATCCTATCCGATAAAAGGGTTTGAATGACCAAATGTGGCCTTTGAGGTTTGGCTGAGTGTGATTGAAACTAAAATCTCATACTCTGTGTAAATACCATAAGTGTCCATAACATTACGATATATTAAATCAACATGTCGGAGTTGTCTATAGTTGTTTATCTTATTTGGGCTCATCATCTGCCTACACCACAAGTTGTCGCCAAAGCCCAGCCGGAGTTCCGCTCCTTCGGTCATTATGCTCCATCTGATGCCACTTGAACTCAATGAGTAGATATATGCAGAACATCCAAAGAACAACTTGATAAACGAAATTGGTCATGATAAGACAATTTATGTGCATACCTATGCCTTCATGTGAAGTTCAATTTGAACACTTCACGGTTTGTTGACACGTGATTCGCTTGATAATTGACCATGAGCTTGCCAAATTGTTGCCTAATTTTGTAGGAAATACTGTTAAACACGCATGGTCGATACTATAATGAGAAATCAAGTAATTTTCGATCATGAATCATGTTCCCTTTTTTGATATATTCTCAAGGAAATTAATCAAAAAATTATTGTATCAAAAGCATGGAATGTCGGTATATTCGGATATATTATAAAAAAATTAGAAGAGTAAAGAATCGATGGCTGGAACCTTTTTTCCATCTATTCTGTGTATGGTATTGTTTAAGAATGTATAAAGACGGAATTGGACTGGACATTCGTTATGAAGTTGAATGCCTTTTTACTTTAACTACTTTTTCTAATCAAGTGTATGTTCTTTGTATTTTTCTAATCAAGTCTTTATAATTATATAAAATGTCTAATTAGGTCCCTTCGACTCATACTTCGGCTAATCCAGCACGTGTGACCATCGGAACAACCGACTTCATTCTTCTCTCCTTTTATTCCTAAATTCTGAATAGATATTTGTTCTTAGATACTATAATAATAATAAATAATGTCAAGATAATTTATTTTCATTAAATGATCTCAAAATATTTTTTATCAACTAAAGTTCATGTTTTCTTACTTAGGAAAATTTACTAATTTAGTCTTAAACCTATTATATAGCTGTTAATTTAGTATTCTACTTTCTAGTTTTGTTAATATAGTCCTAAACTTTTCCTCAAAATTCCAATGTAATCATTTCAGTCAGTTGTCCTCAGAAATCATTGACGTGGCCGTCTACCTAGGATTGAAATGCTTGAAACGATAGTTTTTAGGACTCAAGTACATAGTTATGACGAGTTCTATCATATTGTAGCTGTCTTTTACCTTGTTTCTTTCAAGATATAGGCATATTTTTTAAATTCACATGTGTATAGGGAATTGAATTTTCAAAAGACCGTATCATGAATCAAGAATTGAATTGAACTTTATCATTCGGTCAAGTCCCTAAATTCAATATTTCGTGTCATAGACATCCATGGTTGGGTTAGTAATTAAGATATAAGGATGAAATGGATGACCCTTGTTGGCTATTTCGTCCATCTTCTTCAATTGAATGTTTATCGCATTGTATGATTGGATAGATAAAATGATCATGGGATACCCATTCTACTCCGGTCTATCTATTGCCAAGAATGACATAAATAGTTTACACCCTATTCGAGAGTTGAGTGGCAGGATGGTCAAAGAATCGTAGATTTAGCATCAAACATTTCAAAGTACATCACGCTGAGAGAGAGAGATGATGGATGGTGAGAATGTTAGGAGACAACATGATAGAGCATACGGGACCATAAAATATCCCCCAATAGGATTGCTAGGACCAGTGCTCAATGACTCTGCATCAAAATCCAAGTAGGCTCCCATATTCTCTCCTATCCAAAATATACATTTCTGTTATAATTTATTTCGAGGTCAGTTTGTTTCACGAAAAAGTATTAATTTAAAAATATTTTTCGAAAAATATGTTTTATATTGTGTAAAAAATTAGTCAACATAAGTTTTTCACATCATTAACAAAAATACTGAGGCATAAATATGTAAATGATAGAGAATTTTATTCTTGACTAATTTTTTTTATACATAATATAAACAATTACTTATAAAAATATATTTCTTCTTATGTAACAAATGCATGCTTCTCCGTTCCTTTTCCTTTCTCTAATTTGGGACAAAAGACCTTTTTTCAGTTTTGGGGGCCGGGGGATGAAAGTGACATGGGATCGGGTAACGTCACTTTCGATGCCTCCTTAGCGGATTATTTCGGATAGGATTACGAAAGAACCATAATGGGGGAAGATTCTATGGTCTTCGAAAAGTACCTGCAATATACGAGAGCAAATCAACCGACCCTGTAATTCTTGGTTAATCATTGTAATTGGGCTGAGTAACACGATTCTGGTCCACCTTAAAAATTTAACATCTTCCTAAACGTTTATGAATATGCCTGTGTAATGTGTCCAAGACTAGGGTATCATCATGTGGTCTTCATCGCAGGTGACACTGCTTTATTAATTTGATAAACAGGATATCATTCCGGATTTACTAAAAATTATCGTATCCAGTATATGTATAGCTTTTGGTCCGAATAAATTATTCAGCCACAAAAAAATGAAAATGACATTTTACAAAAGATAACTTTGCCAAAGCATTGAGAGAGAGACAGAGAAGCCCACAACCGTCACACAGGTGGGTTGCCATACCCACCATGACATCGTCCCTGTCCTCATGCAACGGCGACTCTCATGCTGGTGTGCCTGTCCCATGGTGATCCAGCAGGTTGAACGAACATTTCTCATGTCTAGGCCAATCATTTTTCCCAAATCTCAAAAATATATTTAAGTTCTCATGTGTAATCTAGGTTTATCATATTCACACTAAACCTTGATTGGTTAGTATATCGCATCCATTTTATGTTCGCTCATTCATTAAATGATAATAGGACATTAGAGATCGTATAACTTGCTTTTCCTATCAGATCCTAACTTATTGGCGAAAAAGGTCTGGATAACCAAAAGCAGCCTTAGAGATTATTTTGAGTGTTGTTGAAACTAAGGTTGTACAATCGGTCTAGTTCTATCCGGAAACCAAATTGATCACCCACAAAAACAGCTTTGGTTTCTGGTTCCAATAGAAACATGACCGGTTCTCAGTTCCAATTTTTTGGAACATGTGCGGGTAGGTTTTAGGTTTTGGTGCTAAACTCATTCACTTGGGAACTTGTTAAAAGCAATATAATAAAGTTGGAAAAAGATGATCTATTTTTCTTAAACAAGCTTAATTTCCATATTGTTTTCTATTTTTGTTTGTTTTGTATTGATATTTTACTTTGAGCCATTTTTGTTACTCACATTATTTTACCATAACCATTATTTATTGTGTTTTTTGTTTTTTAAATGAAGCAAAAAAAGGGTAAACCTTACAACCGGTTCAGAAAAAAAAAATAGGTTTAAGGTCGGTTCCAAGACAAATAGATAGGTTCCAAGTTCCAAAAACTAAGAGCCAATTATAAGACGGTAGGTTGCAAATTTCAAGTTTGGACCTATCCACTCTAGAGCTAATCGACCATAGTTGAAACTAAAATCTCACATTTTGTTGTAAATACCATAAGTGTTGATAATGTTACTATAAATTAAGCCAACATTTTGGATTTGTCTATGATTGTTTAACTTATCTTATGGGACAAAACCTACCCCCAAAACTTAAACTATGCTCACCGTGATATATTTATCCTAAATTTATTTCTATGACATGAAAAATTTCAAACCTACACATGTGTAACACGTTTACCTCCATCAAATTTTTGTCAATTAGAATTGTTAATAATCTACCTACATTGACACTAGAAATTAAATAGTGTTGTCATGGTGTCCAAGAACGTTGTTGTTTTTACTAAAAAATCACCTAAAAGGATTTTGACAGAGGGTAAATGTATCATATAAGTACAAGTTTAAGGTTTTTTTATGTCACAAGAAAAGAGTTTATAGTAAATATATCATAATGGGTATAGTTCGGAGAATATTTGACGGGGTGGAGATCTTATAATGAGAAAAGCAAGCGTGAGGCATTGGGCTCAATCATTCATTTGCCAGCACCACAGGCCATCGCTAAAGCCCAGCCCCTCATAGACGAGTGAGCTCCAGCCCAAGTGCCGCTTGTGATTCTGTCATCGAACAAGAGTCCACCAAATTATATGTATATATAACGAATGTGGTTGGAATAGGGAAAAGAGTGATTTGGCCTCTTCGATAGATTTTTCAATCTCTCTCTCTCTCTCTCTCTCTCTCTCTCTCATAGTTCATTCTATTATTATTCCTACATTTTACCTAACCAAATGCTACGAGTTGAAAAATATATTAAAACAAACTGTATATGTATTACATCAGACGGATTATACTAACAAGGCTGTCAAGAATCTTCTTAAATATTTTCAATATTTATGTTTCAAGTTTCCCTTTTTGCTTAATACATTTTATTACCACTCTTATTTTATTTTTATTTTTATTTTATTATCAAATTTACATGTGGAGATATATTGAAAAAATTAAGACATCTGTATGGTATGACCATCAAATGTGCGGCAATGGTGAAATGTGTGGCAGCAATGCTAAGATATTATCATTTATTGTGACATTAAAACGAGGAAGGGAGTAGTTATGCTCCAAATAAAATGCAACGATTTGCACAAATGGTATAAACATGCACATAGCTTCGTTCAGCGGTAGCCCCGACACGGTCCTCTTCATATGCGGCTTCCCGAAGCTTTGGTACTTGTGGCACCACCGGATGGGCTATTGCTAGTAAAGATGATAATGGGCATCGAGCAAAAATTACATATTGCTAGTTCAATCTTTTCCTTCCTTTTTGTTTTTGTTGCATAGCAATCAAAGTGATATCTTAAATTTATTTAGATTGCTGATAGACTCCTTTATGGATGCAAAAACTGGAAGCTGTTAACACTGTGGACTAGAGCGCGAATCGAAGTGTTGGTGAAGTTTATAGTGGGGGACGTGGACCTCACGTATCACATCCTCAGCGTGATGGAGTATATCCACCGTGATGGGTTCACGTAGCCGGAGCTGGACTTGGAAGAGGTGGTGGTGATGGAAGGAGTGGCTCGTTTCCTCTAGCAAGAGAAGCTGAGGAGGTCACTTCTCACATGCATGACTTCATCAATAAGTTCTCATCCCCGTGATCACTAGTAGCCACTTAACGTGGTCCCTCACGATGGTTGAGGTCATTATTACCTATAGTGGATACTCACTATGTATAGTAAATGGGTGAGAGAATAATAAATAGATTCGTTAATTTAATCCATTCATTGACCATAGCACAATTATAAAATTATAAATGATCAGAGGTGAAAATTAAAATAGAACGAGAAAATCGTTTTAGGAGCTTTTGTTTCTGATCTTTATGTTGCTTTTTTTTTTCGTGCGCGCGGAGAGATGTGGCTGGCACTAATTAAGTAAGAAAACTATTTTGTAGTCCTGCATGCGGGATGGACTTCATTTCATAATTGCTCAAGAAAAAGAAGACGCCACAAAAAGAAGCACGTTTATAAGGAATTATGATGATTCGTTTGTAATACTTTTTTTGCTACGAAAGTGAAGATTAGATTTATAATATCACTTAAACTTAACACAATAAACAAGACCAGTAACCCTTGGCTAAAAAAAAAAAAGAAAGCGAAATGGACAAAAGAATAGCAAAATGTTAATAGGAGTCGCTTTTGCGATTTGCAAAGAGCCCTGACAACCAAATTTGGTTGATGCTTGTGTGCGTACAATCTGCAAAAGTAACCAGGGAGAAATTTGTCATAGCCTCTTATTTGTTCTGAAGCTTCTATTGTGTCTGCACTAACTGAAGTATTTCAATGAGCACTATCTTTAAGACCAAAAAAACAAAAAACAAGAAAAAACAAACAAATGTGCTTAGCACTACATAACAGAGAATAGTTTTCAACAAATTCTATCAAATTTACTTCGCATTAGAATAATTTTCATTAGTCTTCAAGGTCCTTTCTCTCTCTCTCTCTCTCTCTCTCTCTCAATAATTTTCATTAATCGGGATTTGCGAGAATGAGGAGTCCCCAGTCAAATTATTATTGGGGAAAAATCGATACAGTGAACAATCCATACTCGAACAAGTAAACGAAGGGCGGACCTTTCCTTCTTCGTATAGTGCTCTTTTACACAGCTCAAAATTTAAAGAACAATAACTTCTTATTTGATTATTTTACCTCATTATCACGTAGAAGTTAATTTAATATACACAAGATAGATAAATAAACGGGTATAGTGATTATCCATACGAAGAGCAAAGTAATATTATCTAAATATTAAAGAAATAATAGAAAAATGCACCTCATTCATTTTCTTCAGAAGCTTTTGATCCTTGCACGACAGGAAGATTCCTCTCGTGGAGTAGTAATTACTTATTAAACTCCATAGAAATAATCCATCAATCCAAAAGTGCACCTCGAGAGTCACGACTAAAAGAAGGCTGGAATGAATTGATACTAGTTCATTCACATTCTAGACAAATTAGTTAATTGCACCCCGAGAATCACCAAATATTAATTAATTAGTTAATTGCACATCATTAATGATGTCAATACATTAAATATATGTATAAGGGTAAAATTATAGATTGGACATTTGACTCGATTAATTGCTCTAAATTATTTTGAGCTGTTTTTTTCCTGTATTATAGATTACGGATTTATAATCTGTCAATTACTTTTTCTATTATTGCATTTAGGTATTTTTACCTTAAAAAGTCGATTTAGGCCCTGTTTCCAGCCATGTCTGGCGTGAAAACAGCATCCCCCTTCTTGGAAAGTACAAAACTGAAACATCTTTCTTCACCGAAAATATCATGACCCAACTAAAATATCTCACTTTTCGCAAAATAGTATAAATAAAAATAATATCTTTTACATGGAGTAAAATAATCATTCTTGTCTCCTCCCGAAGGGGTTCGATCTCAAAAATCTTTATATCCGACTTTGGTTCCATGCTTTCTTTTTTACAATCACACGTGATATGTGAGGAACATTTATATTGGAGACACAGACACATGCAATGTCATTTGTATAACGAGTTTGACCTTAGTCATATCCAATCTCGATAGAATCATCAAGTTTTTTAAGAGATAAACTTACATTTCGATAACCTATCATATACAGTAATTAAAATATGAAAAAAAAGTTGGGAAGTACACATGATTTTGTCTTCATGCCCCTTGGCATCAAGAATAATCGCTGGTCGCATCTGATGCTATACCAACCCTGATTAAATAATAAATAGTGCACAGACTTCGGCCAAAAAGAAGAAATAATGGACTTTCCGAGGATAAGGAAAAGGTATAGTATAGCGGTATTTCTTTCATATTTTATTTTCCCCTGACCAAGAAAATTATGACTTTGATTAGCTTACTCTATTTATTGCGATGAAAAATAATGCAGGGATTCGTGGCCTCTCAGCTTTGTATAGAACTAGGATAATGCTACGCATGGATGGATTGAACACTTAAATATAGGAAGTATCGTGGGCTGCCAAGTCCATCATAAGCGACTGCACTTCTTTGTTAGGCCATTATCCTCAAGCTTGGCTCACCTTTAAGCTCAGAGATGCCAACAAAACGGCCAATTGGGTCATGAGGGGCCATTGAACTGGCTCCCTCCCACTGAATTAGAATGCTAATCCTCTTCATTCCCTTTGCTTAATCTTATGCTTAGATATTGAAACTACTTATTATATGTTTTTTGACAAGTAATGAAAGCTACTTATTTCGACAATATATATATAGCATAAACAATTATTAGAAATAATTAGGATATTTCCCTTGATAGTCTAATTCTGATGCCAAGATAAGAAATAAAGGACAAGAGAATCGTGTAATTTTTTGTATAATTTTGTGTATTTAATGAAAGAATAGTGCATGAGTATATTAGATGACTATTTTAAATAATAATTATAGTCAATTAGGATCAATCAAGAGTATGCATAATCAAGCGAGATATGGAAAGTCTCCAAGAGATATGTACAATCTTGAGATATATGCAAAATTGAGGAAACTACTTAATTATCTCTAACAAAGATCTCATTTTAATCACAAAATATAAATGAAAAAAACTTAAAAGTTATCTCCAAAATTAAAAAAGAAAGATGACAAATCACTAAAACCTATTATGTCTTTTGATTTTTGTAACAACTTTATCACGAGAGATCATCTATCTATCTATCATCACTATGATTTCAATTATTATTGCTCCAGTAAAGTGAAAAATGGGTCTTATTTTCCTTCAATTTTTGTTAAAAGAATTTCTTTAATCAATCTTCTTATTGTTGAGTTCCGAACATGGACATCATTCATTTTGCCCAAAGTTTGGCAGCAAAAATAGGAGGTGGGGAAAATTATGGTAAAGAAAATTGAAGTGGAGAAAACAGAGGTGAACAAATCGATTTTCCTTTTCATTGTTTGGAAGAGGGGAGAGTGAAGGTGAAAAAAAGATGAAGAAGAGAAATATCAGGTTTATAGATAAGTTCAAGTACAAAATACGGATCTGTCATTTTGGGAAAGTATTAAATGTCCGTCTTTCAATTAATTCTCATTTAATCACTGGGGTTTACTTTAGTGACCACCCTTCCAACATGAAAGGGGTAGGTGGGGGATTCGAATTCCCACTTTATTAGGTATTAGTGTAGGGACAATTTAATTTCAAGTGTAGATTTCCACTTTCACGTCCTGCAAGGAGACAAGATAAAAATATGAGAGTGAAAATTATAGTAGAAATAAAATAGGACCGATAAAAAAAAAATTAATTCTCATCTTATTCGGCAAAAAAATTTAACCAGGGAATTATCATTTTGTGTCCTTCCTTTCCAGTTGCGTTGTTGTGGTTCAACAATGAGGAACCTACTCTCGATCTATTAAATCCTCTCATTTCATCTCTTCATCTTCTTCGCCGCACTCGCAAAACTCTCTCAGCAGAGAACGGAAGAAAAACAGGAAAACATCGGACCAAATGGAGAAGATCGAGCACGCAACTGTTCGCACCAACGGCATAAACATGCACGTGGCGTCGGTCGGTGACGGTCCCGACACGGTCCTCTTCATCCACGGCTTCCCGGAGCTCTGGTACTCGTGGCGCCACCAGATGCTGTCCCTCGCGGCCCTCGGCTACCGCGCCATCGCGCCCGACCTCCGGGGCTACGGCGGCACCGACGCACCCCCGCGCGTGGAGTCGTACACGGCGTTCCACGTGGTGGGGGACCTGGTGGGGATGCTGGACGCGCTGGGGATCGGGCGGGTGTTCGTGGTGGGGCACGACTGGGGGGCGATCATGGCGTGGCACTTGTGCCTGGTCAGGCCCGACCGAGTGAAGGCGCTGGTGAACACGAGCGTCGCGTGGTTCCCCAGGAATCCGGAGAGGAAGCCCGTTGAGTCGATGAGGGCGACGTTCGGAGATGATTACTACGTTTGCAGGTTTCAGGTGAGGACCAATGTTAATTAGTCGAGATCCGGCCTTGGCTTGGGCTTGAATTTTTAAACAATTTGCGAATCGACTCGATTCGTTTCCCAGTTTTTGTGGTCAGCTTTTGTTGTTATTAGCGAACGAGTTAATCTTAATTACTTTCCTGACTATGTATGTAATCTTTTATGCTTGGTAGGAACCTGGAGTGGCTGAAGAGGACTTTGCAAAAGCTGATATCGCCAAACTCATTCAGCTATTCCTCACAGGCCGTGACCCGAGCCCACCTATCGTGCCTAAAGATGTAGGGATCTCAGGATTGATCAAACTACTCGACCAACAACAGGTTGAGTTGCCCTCTTGGCTGACCGATGATGACATCAGCTACTACGCCACCCAATTCAGCAGGACCGGCTTCACCGGAGGATTCAACTATTACCGTTGTTTGGACTTGTACGTTCCTCTCTCTAAGCTTATCCTCTCTTACAGTTTGATTGTTGAAGATGGTTCTGATAAAAATTTGAATGACACTGCCCCGGGTGTGGGATCTAGCTTGAGTTATGGCGAAAGTTTATAAGGTAGAAACTGGAACTATTAATTCATATTGTGTTCGAGCCCGGTTCCTCCATACCATCAGCAATTGCTGCCTCTGGATGTGTTCACTTCACATTTCCCCAATGTTTAGGTAGATGGATTTATGAGGAGGAAAACACTAGAAAGTTTAGCCTAAATAGTGCTCACAACATAAGACAATGGCTAATTTTATCTAATTCAGTATCTAATAGTGTATATCATCTATAAGTCAAAATAGTGAAAGTGATTGTTGAACATTCTTTTTGGAATGAAATTTTAAGATTTTTTTTTAGTGAGAAGTAAAAGTTAGAAAAAAAAATCTGAGGCTATGCGAAACATCATTTAGGGAATTGAAAATATATTCAGGTAAAATAATCTTATTGTACATAACATATCTTATGTGACAAAGAAATTATAGATTAACATTAATCAATATCATGAGATAGAGCTTAATAGGGCATCCTTTGGTTCAGTCCTATACGAAGTGTAGTAAAATATAAGATGGAAGCAAATCCTACCTAATAAAAGAATGACGGTTGCATAAAAAACTGAAGGAAATAGTAGTGTTGAATTGAAAAAAGAAAGTCGATTTAGAAAGAAAATGGGACATCTAAGATGTTTGATATTAGTAAAATTTGGAATGATAATATTCATTCAAAGCATGGGCAAGTATCCTAGCTAATTTGTATTCCCGACCTAGTTATTGCATCTCACGCTTTTCAACAATTTAAGTAGATGTGTCTTCAAATGGATACGGATCAATCTTGTTTCATGTAAATGATGATGGACCAAGAGTTAAAATTATATATTCCAACTTCAATCTTCTTTTTTAATGGCGTAGCAATCAAAATGATATCTGAAATCCATTTAGATCTCTAATAAACTCCTTTATGGATGCAGAAATTGGGAGTTATCAGCGCCATGGACTGGAGCACGAATTGAAGTGCCGGTGAAGTTCATAGTGGGGGACTTGGACCTCACCTATCACTTCCCTGGCGTGAAGGAGTACATCCACGACGGTGGGTTCAAAAAGGCAGTGCCCAACTTGGAAGATGTGGTGGTGATGGAAGGAGTGGCTCATTTCCTCCAGCAAGAGAAGCCTCAGGAGGTCACTGCTCACATCCATGACTTCATCAAGAAATTCTCATCTCCATGATCTAGTAGGGTCTCATGTTGTCCCTCATGATGGTGTCCATCATTATTGTTCACATGGATATTGACCGTGGACAGTAAAAGGGCACAAGAATAATTGAATAAAGAAAAAGTTTATTTCATTCATGATACATTTCATGATAACAAACTAAAAATGATCAAAAATGAAATTTGAAAATAGAAATTGGAAAAATCAGTTTTTGGAGCTTTTGTTTTTGATCTTTGTCAAAGCGCGCGCGCGCAAATGGTTAATATCGTTTGGGTTTGCTTTATTACAAAGTCTATGTACTTCTCGTGTATCTTTTTGAGTATTGAATATAATTTTCTTTTAGAAAAAAATTCATTAATGGTCACAAAATTAACTTTATACTTCTCTCTATTTTTTCCTGAGTTTTGAACAAGTGTTTGTTTTTAGTTATTGAAAGAAAAAGGAAATACTCAGCGGCTGTTCGCATTCTAGAAAAGAAGTCCATCTAGTGATTCAAAAATAATGTAATTTATTTCGCCTCTCCATACAATAAAATCATTAATTCATCACGATGTTGCCCGAAGAATGGAAGATAGTACCGCACGCACATGGATTGCTGGATGATAATTAGTTTTTACCAGACGATCTAACAATTTCTTTTTTTTTTCTTTTTGTTTTGTTTGTATTTTTGCTAAAATTCCACATTTTTTTAAATGCCACGTCATGTGTACTCAACAATTATTACGGAGACACAACCCCATGAATATTATTTTTGTAATGAGCTTGAGCTTATTCATATCCTACCTCGACATAATCATCAAGTTTTTAAGGGGCAAGCTAGCATTTTGATAACCTATGATATAAAGTAACTAAAAATTTGAAGAACGAGTTTGGTTGTTCACATGGTTTTGTCTTCATGCCCCTTGGCATCAAGAACAATCAGAGGGCGCATCCAATGTTCTAGTAACCCGATTAAATAATGAATTGCGCAGAGACTTCGGCCAGAAAGAAAATTAGCGCACTTCTTCCGAGGAAATTAAAAAAGGGATAGTATTGAAGTATTGCTTTCTTATTTTCCCCCGACCCCAAAAATTATGAGTTTAATTAGTTTCACGTTGATTTTTTTATAATGGAAAATAAGTGCAGAGATTCGTGGCTTGTCAGCTTCGTACAGTATTAGGATCATGCGATTCACGGATTGGTTGAACACTTAAAAATAACATGACGTAACTAGTGTATTTTCTTTGATTGTCTAGCATTGAGACCAACACAAGAGATACGTGAAAGAGGTAATTGTGTAATTTTTTTATAATTATGTATATCTAATAATGAAGAGAGTATTTAAACTTTATTATGTGACTCTACAAAAAAAAAAAAATCAATTAGATCAATCAAGGATATTCATTTGCCTTATTGGAAAGTATAATGTTAGAATATTTAAATAATAAGTTACATATTCATCTAATAGTTTAAATTTTTAAAATGGTTGGCCGTGATTTTATAAAATCTTACATAGAAATTGAATTTTCTTTCTTCGCTGGAAAGATCATGACCTAACTAAAATCTTTATAACGGAGGGTGCAGAATAAAAACCTCTTTTCTTTTCTTGCATATGATGTTTATGTTAGCTTGTGTTGTTGCTTTGGTTAGGGGATGGATCGTCTAGAAGTTCCTCCGAAAGAAAAAAACTGGCCGTTTCTACTGTTAGAATGCTCTTATCTTTAGGTGTCGCGGTTGCTGGAAAAAAAATGAAATGTGAAACAGTTTTGTTGGATAACATCTGGGGACCGATTTACATGTGACAACATAATTTACATGCATGCAGCACAATGGAAATTGTGTACAATCAATCTTATTAAGTGATGTTTATCTGTGGCACATGTTTTTTTCATAACAAGTTGTAAAGTTTCTAGTATTCAAGGTAGATTGTTACATGTCATACCTGAGCCAAACACGTCAATAGATTCTTATAAGTTGGTTCGCAGTACTTGTTTTCTCATCTAGAAGTTGAAGATGGTGTTTCTGTATTTGATGCTTGTGCTACTACAGAATTGATTGACTGAGATGGGAAAAGAGTAGGAAGGCAGAAAATTACGGGAGAATTCTTGTTTTTTTTTTGTTGGAAACTAAAATATATATTAGATGGGAAACGATTTACATCCTGCTAATATAGCATCCGAGAGAATGATATCGACAAAAGGGAGGGGGAAATATAAGCCAGTGTCTAGATGGGCCAATAGATGCGTGAGCTTTAGCGGCCCGATCAGCCACTAGGTTGGCATCTCTACAAGCGAAGCGAATTGAAAAATTAGGGCAACTCGAAAGAAGATCGTGGAGAGCATGGAAGAGGTGCCTCTCGTTCCCGGGGTTGCGGGCTGACGATTCCGAAGGATCTCCACCGATTGGAGGCAGTCCGATTCAATCTGAACTCGCTGATGATGAAAGCCCTGATTGATCAAATGTTGGAGAGCTCGAATAAGGGCAAATATTTCCGCCTGAAAAGCCGAAAGGGCTGGGACTGTGGCCGTAAACATATCGGTAAGATTTCCTTCATGATTTCTGTAAATACAGGCGATCGTGCCGTGCTGTTCGCCAGGAATGAAAGATCCATCAACATTACATTTGATAGTGCCCCGAGTCGGAGGTTTCCATTGACGTTCCACACTGACTCTATCATCTTTTCCTCGAGTTTGACAGGGTTGCAGGGACTTGAAAGTGCGGCTGTTGATGAGAGCATTTTCCACGACGCGAGTAGGATCAAGGGTCTTCTGTCGAAAGATGGCATCGTTTCGCTGATGCCAAGTTTCCCACATCAGATAGGCAATCTCTTCAAAACTTGGGGAGATCTGAGATAGAGCAGCTCGGAAGCTACCCATTCCTCCGGGCGTCGACGGAGGTAAGTGAGATAGGGATTTTAATCTTTTGATGATTCCAAATTCCTCTCGTCCAAGGACAATAGAAAAAGAGATGTTCTAGGGTTTCGGGATTGTTCGATTGCATAGACTACGGTTTGGGTTTGGGGCAATGTGTCCGAGAAATAAGTTAGCTCGGTCGCGAGAGAATTTTTACATGCTAACCACATAAACACTTTAATCTTTGGGGCTGCTGTCATATGCCATATCTTTTTCCGAGAGATGAGCAGGGTTTTGGTAGGAGGATGAAGCCGAGGTGTGAGGGTGACTAAGGTTTGAAGATAAATAGTGGTAACAACTCTTAACGAGAAATCCCCGATGTAGTTTCCGTCCACACTATTTGATCGACCCCATAGAGGAATTTATAGGTGTACTGAAAATTGATTGACAAACACAGGCATTGAAAAAATTTGAAATGAGATCCTGTTTCCATGTTGAATTGTCTGAGTTGAGAATGTCCGCAACAAGTAGTGGTTCACCCTCAAATGGTTGTCCTCCTATTTTGCCTGTTAATAGCCAATTATCTGCTCGAATATTGATTTGTGAACCATCCCCACTAACCACCCGAGTTTAGGAAGAATTGCATCGCGGCCTTTTAAAATACTCGCCATCCCCAAGAGGGCCTATATCCTAATGTAGCATTTTGAAAAGAGGATTGTTTAAAATATAGACCTTTGAAAAGCTGGCTCCAAATAGCGTAGGTTGCTGAAATAGTCGCCATGCTTGCCTCCCGAGCATTGCTAGATTGAATAATATCGATCACGAAAACCCATACCACCCTTTGCTTTAGAGTGCTTTAGATCTGTCCATGCTGTCCAATGAATACCAGCATCATTATTATTTTTGCTCCACCAAAATGCTGACATCTTCCTTTCAATCAATCTGCAGAGTGACAGGGGGAGCTTGAAAATGGACATGGCGTACTGAGGTAACGCCTGAATAACAGCTTTTAATAAAATTTCTTTTCCCCCTTTAGATAAAAGGTTTTCCTTCCACCCTGATAACTTGGCATTAATTTTGGCCAGGATCCAGGAGAACATCTCACGTTTAGAACAGCCCCAATCCGAAGGAATGCCCAAATATTTGCCATATTTGCTGATCACAGGTATGCGCATTTCTCTGGCTAAATTATACTATAGAGTTGTAGGGCAATTCTTGCTGAAAAAAATGCCAGATTTGTTTCTATTGATAAGCTGACCAGTAGCATAGCAATACTGGTTTAGAATATTCATAAGATTCTGGCATTCCATTACTGTTGCTTTAAGAAAGAAGACTGAATCATCGGCAAACATTAAATGAGATAATTGAGGGCATGATTGGTTGAATTGAATCCCCTGCAAGTGGCCTATGCTTACCGCTTGATTGATAACAGTAGATAATGCATTAGCAATCGGAATGAATATGTAAGGGGATAATGGATCACCTTGCCGAATTCCTCGAGTTGGTTTGAAATATGGGAGTTGTTCTCCATTGAATCGGATGCTGAAAGTAGTTGTAGTAATACAGGCCATGACCATAGAAACCCAGTGATGTGTGAAACCCAATTGTTGTAAATAAGCCGCAAGAAAGTCCCATTCAACCCTGTCATAGGCTTTTTGCATATCAGTTTTTAGAATAAGATTGAATTGTTTTGATCTAGATCGAACCTTAAACTGGTGAAGAACTTCCTGGACAATCATGATATTGTTTTGAATTTGTCTGCCTCTAACAAAAGCTGCCTGTTCTGAATTGATCAATCTAGGTAAGCATGATCTGAGTCTATTAGCCATGACTTTAGATATAATCTTGTATGCGAAGTTACATAAGCTAATTGGACGATACTGAGATATGCTTTCTGGATGCTTTACTTTTGGTACCAAAGTCGAATTGTTTGATTTAAATGAGGATGCATTGAACCCGATTGGAAGAATTCTTGCACTTGTTTTGACAATAGTTGTTTTGATAATGTTCCGGTGATGTCGATAAACCGGCGTTAAGACCATCAGGGCCAGGAGCCTTGGAAGCACCCAGCTGGAATGTGGCTTGATAAACCTCCTCCTCAGTCACCTGGCATAGTAAGTGAGCATTAATTTGTGGTGTGACTATAGGAGGACACTGAATTAGAAATGGAGTAAAGTCTCTAGGCCCTGCTGACTTGTATAACGAAGAAAAACCCCACCTTTGTGACATCTTTTAGTTGCTATGGTTCTCGGATCCATTCTGGTTTTCATCCATTAACATACATATACGATTTCTTTGCCTTCTTTGCATTGTACATGCAAGGAAGAAACTGAAATTTTATCTCCCCATGTTAACCGCCTTTAGGCGTGAGCGCATTGCCCAAAACTGTTCCTCCTGATTCCATAACTGTTGTATTTCTTTCCTTATAGAAGCCGCTAACTCCTTGTCTCCCACCTGATATGAATTGCTATTATTGATGATTTGGAGCTGTTGCTTTAACTGACATATATGTTGATTGGCATTGCTAAAACGGGATCTGCTCCATCTTCCAAGTTGGTGGGAAACAGTCTTTAATTTGGAAACTAAGGAGGTGGAGTTACTGTTCCATGCCGATTTGACAACTTCATTACATTCAGAATGATTGCTCCAGAAAGCTTCATAATGGAATGTCTTTTTTGATTTTGCAGATTGATAGTGAGTATGCAGCATAAAAGGACAGTGATCTGATCCTATCGCAGGAAGGGCAAAAACTTCGGTAGAAGGATAAGATAAACTCTAGTCCAGAGAGCAGAAAGCATGATCTAACTTCTCCTTTACCAAATCTGAACCCTCTCTGTTGTTGGACTAGGTGAATTCACAACCTTTGCTCTCCAATTCGATTAAAGCACAATCGTTAATCAATTTGCGAAAGGATTGCATTCTGAGAAACGTTGCTGGCCTCTTTCCCCGTTTTGTTCCATGGAAACAGGAAATCATTGAAGTCCCTAATACGGATCCAAGGTAGGTAATTAGTAGCATAGATAGTTCTGATTATATCCCAAAAATCCTGTCGAGTCTGATATATGGCAGGAGCATGAAGACAGGTGATGTGCATGGAGACTGCCAAAGAGGGATCCATTATTATCAGATCAACAAAGTGCTGACCATCCTGAACAACAGTTACATCATAAAGATCCGTCCAAAAAACTGCCAGACCACCTGACTGCCCAACAGGATCTCTCAAAAAGGAATGAGGGAAATGAAAGCGACGTTGTAAGTTCTTCAATACCAGTTCTACATTCTTAGTTTCCATTAGGAATACTAAATCGGGCTTTTCAGAGGCTATCATAGCCTTAAGGGATTGAATTGTCAGGGGATTGCCCAACCCCTGACAATTCCAACTCAGTAGTTTCATTGATGACGCGGAGGCTGTTGCGGGCCAGCCTCCAAAGCCCTTTGACAGGTAACATCAGCCATAAAAACATGAGTATCTAACAAATGGGATTCATCCAGCTTGGGTAGAGGATTAAGTTTAAACTCATATGGGGAATATCTCTTAGTTTTCTTACTTGAACCCCCCGCTATCTGAGTTCGATGGGTCTTTTGTTTCTTCTATGAAGTAGTATCATTTAAAGGCACTTGGATTCCTTTTAATTTAGTAATTGCAGGAACCAAATCCGTCGTTCGAGAAAGAGGAATTTGAAGATGTGGTTCATTTAGAATATCAGGAGGGGGAGTAGATTTCTTTGGAGTTGGCTCCGGTGGAGGCAATGCAGGGAGTGGAAGCAGCATAGTTGGAGGAGTTTCAGGTATGGTTTCTTCCATAGGTTCCAGATTGGGTTTGGGGTTGTAAAAGGCATCCCAATAAGGGCTATTCTGTTTGACCTCAGCCCTTAACCACGGGCCATATACCATTGTTTCTCGGCCGTCAAATTGTGTTTCATCATAAGGAAACTCTTTGCAAGACGCAAAGATTATGTCCTAGTTTCCCACATGAAAAACAGTAGTGGGATAGTTTTCATACCCGAAATCAATCCATAGTGCTTTGCCTGCTATACTTGATAAGTTTACTCGATGTTAAAGGTGTCTCGTAGATCAAGCTCGATGCGTACTCTACCGAAGTATCGAGTTTAATCTCCAAGACTCTACCCATATCTTTGGATCGCTCGGCTCAACAGTTGAGGAGTGTTCCATTCCAGAGGTAATCCAATCACATGAACCCAAAAGGGGCATTTAGAGAAATCATAACAGTGTAATGGAGTTTTTGGTTGCCACGGTCGTAGATTAACGAGATGACCCGAAAATAGCCATGGACAACCATCTAATATCCGTCGTTTTTCTATTTCAGATCTGCATTTAATGATGTAAAGGCCACTATCGTTTGCAGAGATGTCCACATAATCAACTCGCCATGCCTTCTTCATAGCAATTTGAAAAGCAGGTAAGTTAACTGTAGGATTGGTGAAAATATTACCCACGAGAGTTAGTCGACATGCAGCTATATTATCTGTAGTGTTGACATCTTCCCAGACCTCCAATTGTTGTTCGGAACAGAGACGGCCCAGTCGATGACATAGTGAGGCAATACGAGTGGAATTTTCTTCCTCTTCAGTAGCCATTTGAAAGGTTCTAGGCTTCAAGAAGAGGATATAGCCGCAACAGATGGTGGAGATGAAGATTACTCAGATGCATGTCGAGGATCGGCGAACATGCAATTGAAAAAACCAGCAAAGAGCTTCAGAGGGAACTGAAGAAGGATGGAAAGATATTCTAGTTGTGAGGAAGAAAGTCGAAAGAAGAAGGTAGAAGGAGAAACTCGAACATATCACGAGAGAGAGCTCTAGCAAAAGCGAGAGAGAATTCGAGAGGATCATGACATTCCTAGTTTTACGGGAGAATTCTTGTTGAAGTTTCAAATTAGGACAAGTGGTATTCAAAGAAGGA
This sequence comes from Eucalyptus grandis, assembly GCF_016545825.1. Taxonomy (NCBI): domain Eukaryota; kingdom Viridiplantae; phylum Streptophyta; class Magnoliopsida; order Myrtales; family Myrtaceae; genus Eucalyptus; species Eucalyptus grandis. The sequence continues at coordinate 48,555,662 of NC_052622.1, read as the reverse complement.
TTGCCGAGTTTAGGGATGGTGACTAGACTTGCTCAATGGATGGGCAAGGTAGGCATAATGAGGAATACGAAGACGGTGTGTCTAGTAGCGGGTGCCTTGCGGCATGGTGGATCAATACTAGTAGATCGATTGTGGCTTGTCAACTTATTAGGACCTCTTAAGCTCATAGGTTCGGAAGCTAAGCAAGCAATTTCATTCTATGGTCGCTCATCCTTGGATCTATATTCAAAGAAAATTACATTCTTTCATTGATGGGCAGGTTTGTAAAATGGTTTATTAGACTACACGCTTGTTTGACAATTGCATCTCTCATGAAATCCAACTTCTAGTTAAGTTTGCTCTAACTTGGAATAGCCTACTTCAAACGCATGACTTATTTAAGAAATGTGAATCAAGACGCCCCTAATGTCAAATCCAAAATTTAAATTAAGTTTGATAAACTTCAGACACCATGTCAATCTGATTTCGTACCCATAGTAATTCTTATTTTGATTGCCATTCCTGTTTTAAACTTGTAATGTGATCTACTTTCACTTGCTTAAAACATGCCGCAGTAATCTACCCAGAAAAAAAAATCTACAGTGCCTTAGGTTTTGTCATTGTTCGCGAAATAAAGCGTATCCTTTAATTTTCTCATAAATGCGGTTAAAATGTCCAAGGATTACAACATGAAACCTCCTCTCGGTCAAAAGACATAGAGGAGCACTTTGGCTAAAGTGTTCTGAAGCCCTTTCATTTAGGGGTGTGCATGGTTTGGGCGGGCGGTTCCCAACCTAGAACCGGGAACCGCCCGCTAAGGACCGGTTCCGAAAAATTAGAACTGGGATCCACCCGTTTGTTGCATGGATCCACCCGGGAACCAGACCGCCAATTCGGTCCAGTTCCCGGATGGATCCAACCGGTCCACAAAGTGCAGTATCCCATCCCCTCAAATCACGACTCACCACCTTCAGCTTCAACATTACCCTCTCTCTCCCTCTCTCCTTCTCCCCTACAGATATTGGTAGAGCTTTTAGATTCATCCCCTGAAGCTTGGCAAAAGCTTCTAACTTTTCAGCTCGTTATTGTAGTTTTGACATCCATCCCTGGTCTCTTTCTTCTCTTTTCCTTGTTGCTCAGTCCTCAAGGGAAAGGAAGAAAGAAACCCATCATTTCCCCCTGCCTATCTCTCTCTCTCTCTCTCTCTCTCTCTCTCTCTCTCTCTCCATTATCTTCTCGTTTTGCACGAATTCAAAGGACCTTGCCAGCGAGGCTCTCTGGCTTTCGCTCTCCGAGCTTTCCCTTTTGTTGAAGGTTCGTTCGTGAGTTCGTTGACATTTGATAGGGCCACTCTGCATAGTTTTTTCTTGGTTTTGTTTTCGTTTCAGGGTCTCTACTTCTTGCTTCTTCTTCTTTTGATACATTGCATTCTTGTTTCTAGTTGCGTTGGGTGGTTGGGTTTAGATCTCGAGGGTTGTCGCAATTCATGTTGGTGTTTTCGGATCATACTGTGATTTATTGCTTATGTTTTGAGAGGCTTATCTTTGTTATATTGGGATAAAAAGTCGGTTCTTTATGGGATTCCTAAGGCTATGGTTGCACATAGGAAGGAGGGGGGCAAAAGCCAATCCCCCGCAGAGATCGTTGCAGCTCATGAAAAAATTAATCAATCCGGTCGGGGTGGGCGGGTGGACGGATCTGCCCATGGAATCGAGAATCGGACCGGTACTTACCGGTTCCCATAAATTGGAACCGGGAACCGGACCGGTTCCCTCAAGAACCACTGGTTCTAGGCAGTCCAGGCGGATCCTGGTTCTTTTGCACACCCCTACTTTCATTACATTTCACCATTTTGTTAAGGCAAAAAAGAAGAAGAAAAGCTTGCGACTTCGATTGTGCCATCTCAAGTGATCATTGAATTTCTTTTTTTAAAGTTGCTTCAACTATTGTTTCTCTCGAATGGGAACTTCCGCTTGCAACCGTAGCTTGTCACCATCCTTGGGGCAGTATAGTAGAACTATTCTGTTTCAAATCATGGCAAAATTATTAACGAGAAGCGAGACTTGAACCCAAATAAAACAAAAATCATGGACACTTCAAACAAGATTTTTGAGCAAACTACTCCAACCTTCACTAGTAGCAAGAACGACCCCGGCCTTTCAGAAACAAGAACATGAGGCGTTGATCAAATGGCACTAAAAACACAAAAGCCATCGATCCGGACAGTATCGCAATGCTAGATTTAGCGCCCAAAACCTCTTCTTTTTTTGTTAAATCTTCAAACCCAATAATTGAACTCAAAAAAGGAGGAAAAAAGAGACGGGATTATATTTATCGTTGCTCAGTGAAAGGAGAAGTCGTTTATTAAAAAGACAATCGTATCAGTATGGAACCAGTCGTTTATACCTGGCGGTTTATGGGACCAGTCCTTTCCAACTTGGTGGGGCAATTCATGTGGCCGTTCTCTTTATATGATCAAATCCGTGATAGATACTTAACTGAACAAGGTAGAAGCTCAGTAATGACAGCAAAAAGGTAAGATACTATCACCTTCTGAACACTAATATCGAATCGACGAATCATCACTTGTGAATTGAAGGGAGAGTTACGAGGCTTCATGTGTTAAAAGCTCATTGGGGAGTTTCGAGATACATGCCGTTGAATTTTTTTGCCGACCCGTCAAATGGGTACCTTGTGGACGACACCTGTGCCTTCGCTGCGGAGGTTTTCGTCATCAAGAGTTCGGGAGTCGGCGAATGTGTAAGGATGCTAAAGGAGAGCACACCGTATAATTATGAATGGAAGATATTGAGGCTCCCAAGCATAGAGGATGAATATAGACTCTTTGATGTGTTCACTGTTGGAGTCCTTGAATGGTAGCTCCTATTTACAAACTTCCTTCCAATGATAAACTTTCGTTTTTGTTGATTTATTGTTCGTCCTATCTATTTATCACTATTTTCAATCTTTTCGCAGGAGGGTGTGGGTATTCCCATGTGGTGATTTGGATGACGGGCAAAAACCTTTCAATATACCTCTGGTTATATAATTCCGAAAAATTGGCTTCTGGTCATAAAGTGAACGTGAGGTTCGTCATTCGGTTGAAAGGCCAAAACAACATTGTACTCCATCAGCCGGAAGGTGAGTATTTGTCCTCATAAGTGGAGGAGTGCTACACTTCAAAGCCATTAGTAACAGAAAGTCTAGAGTAATTCCAAAGTACAGTGCTAATTAAATTGCACCTGTTAGGCTGTTAGCAAGGACCGAATTCGATTTGTTCATGTAGTCCATATGGTTAGAAACTGCTGAAATCTCTCATATTTCTCAACTCTAATATTCTACTCTCTTGCTTTGTCTTTGCAACCTTGCAGCTATTACGAGATGGTTCAGTAGCTCCATCACGTATAGGGGTTGGTCATCTTTTGTGCTGCTGAAAATGATTTGGGAAAACTTGACGGATGATCCATGTGTCATTGAGGTTGAAGTTACTATGGTTGACATCTATGTAGCACGCGACACCGACACGCGACACGCGACACGCGACATGACACGACATAACACGCCGACACGTCATTTCTTAAAAATAGAGAATTTCGACACGTTCCGATACGTTATATATTAAATATATATATATATATAATAAAAATAATAAAAATAGCCTAGAATTAAATTACACGAAAATATTAAATAATATCATTCATTATTTTAATTTGTTATAATAATACATAAAACTTAGAGGAAAAAAAACATTGTTTAAAGAAAAATGCTGAATTTAAATTTATTTATTTATCATATATAGCATTTTTTTTATTACTTCTTTCATAGTAAAAGACTTTTAAAAAAAACTAAAATAATTCTAAAAAAAACTGGAAAAAAAAATTTGACTCCGTGAGTGCATATTTATAGCAATTTTATTACTTCTTTTATTACTTATTTTGTGTATATTTATATTTTGACCCCTTAAGTATTACAAATTTTTAAAATTGACCCCGTGCGTGTTGGAATCGCGTGTCAAAATTCTGGACTCGCGTGTTAGAGCATGTCGGAGAGAATTGACCACGTGTCGGATTTTTCGACACTCATTGACCGCGTGTCAGAACGCGTCGGGACGTGTCGGGACGTGTCGGAGCGTGTCAGACACGTATCAGAGTGTCGGACACGACACGAAAACTTCCGGAGAGTATCCGTGCTACATAGGTTGACATAGCTAGCAAATTGCCATCACAGCAAATATATGTACTGGATGTGTTCATAAACGAACAATCACGGTAGTTCTTTCCTCACGACAATAATAAATTAATTGAATGTATTTGTTGACTCCTTCATATTAGTTGATAGATGGATTATACATTTATGTAAAGATGAAAAATATAAATAGTGAGTAAAAAGAACAAAGGCTCAATTCAGTCTTGGTCCGGTTTGTGCAGCCCACAAGAGTAGCCTTTAGCCCAATCGCGGCCTACATCCACCAAATTCATCAATTTCAATTCATCGAAGTGTCCATGGCGCGGCCCGATTCACATAGCCCAGTTTTGATTTGTTCCAACACTGCCCAGGCCCATGAAATTTAAAATCAATTCAATCCTCTATTTGTTTCACGAAACATGAAATTTAAAATAAAAATTTCTAAAAATAATCGCCATATCGTTCGAAATAATTAGTTAATGGAAAATGTTTCCATCACCAATAATTTGTAAATGATGAACATATTTTTTCGTTTGTTCATTTTTATAAACGATATAAGTGATTAATTTTAAAATTATATATATTTTTTAACTCATTCATTTTTCGCAAAACAAATGGAGCCTAAACTTTAGCCACTACTCAAGGGCCCACGTCTGTGTGAGAAAATCCATCATCCCCACCCTCTGTCTATCACCTTTTAAAAAGCTATCTCTCAAACTCGCGCGTGCGAATGGAAGCGAGAATCTGGTGAGGTGAAAGTCCCGCGTTTAGCAAACCTTTGACAACATTGTGTACCGTGTTCGAACTGATCACCAAGTGTTTTATGAAAATGCTCGAATGAAAATTACATGCACAACCAAGAAGCATCTTCCTAAACACGGACCTGCTTAAATCACGTTGTACATGTTGATTTCACCCATTCTATCCTCGGTCCCAGTGGTTTAAACTATGCTCGAAAACCCCAAATGCTATGCCTGTCTCATTTTCATAGGATCTCATGCGTACATTTAGTCTTTGATCCTGATTCACTTCGTTACCTTCTCTGCATTGTATAGATCGATGTATAAGGCAAGAATCTCTGTCATTGAGTAATCTTGTGTAACCAAATGAGTTTTTCAGTATTTTTGCTAGATAAAACTTTGTGATTGTTGTTTGCATCTCAAAAAAAAAAAGAAAAAAAAAAGACTACTGATGAGAGTGGTTGCCGAGCGTGTCACTCAACATGAATGTTTCTTGTGTTTTATGCCACGTGCGTGTTTGTGGTGATCGGTAGATCTTCGCTGGTGAGAAAAATTGGAGAGCTGGAGTTCTCAGTTTTCCGGAAAAATCCATGGAAAGCAGAGTGCGCATGCTGTATGTGCGTCAATGGGTCGAAAATAATGAAAGTGATGGCTGGCTGTGAATGGTCCAAATAAAATCGTTGTAGTTTTGAATCTTTGATTAGATTTTTCTAGGATGTTGTTCAATGCTTTCATGGAGGCATTCAGTGAAGGAAGAGCATGAGACAGGTATGAGAGTTAAGAGGGCTCGTGGATTCGGGGAAAGGAGGACCGAAGAAGAAAGGAAAATAGTAGAAAAATAAAAAGATCTGAAAATAAGAAATGTCTGTAAAATGAGAAAAATAATAAATACGGAAAAAATTATTATCGAAGATAGGAAAATGCAGGCCTCAACTAGGTAGTTAGGTCGTAGGATTAGATTTAGTTGAGTTTCGTTCAGTTGATGTTGATATAGTTAAGGAAATTGCATTTCATGATTATTAAGGCAATTTGAATTTTAGATAGTTTTTCTCTAGATGAAATACACAGCAACATAAAAAAATAAAATTCACTAAAAAATATTAAAAATGATAAAAGTAAAAAGATAAAAGAAATCTCATTGGCGTATGGTTTACTTCTAGGGTTAGTTAATTGATCTTCGTCTTTGATATCATTAGCGAGATTTTTAGTAGGAATTTCATTTTATTATTTTTAATCGGAATTGGTCTTTGATTTCGATTTAGAAAATTAGCTCAAAGTGCTATTCTCTAGAATACTATAGGACAACTTAAAGGAGAGGTAACTTCTTGGGGATAGTTAGCTTAAACTTCCTAAGGAAGGTTGATTATTCTAAAATACTTGCTAGCTACTTTGAGCAAAGCTCAAAAGTACATGGCCGAATGGCCCCATAATCTTGTCCCCGTATGAACTAAATGTATCACCAAGAAAACATAATTAAAGTTGACACTTCGGTGGTAATCAGTAATTTTTCCCTTATCTTGATGACAAAAAACGACTTAATCAATAGTCTTTTCACATTTTCAATCGTGATTACCATCCGGTAAGCCATATGTCATAATGGTTCCACATAGCTCATATTCAACCAATTCGTATTAGTGTTGTATATTCATCCTCGAACATCTAGCACTTACTAAATTTATATTTAAAAACGTATTAAAAGAAAATATTGTCAAAGATATTCTCAATCTATTCATCGGGCTGGATATCGAAGGATAGAAGGATTAATCATGCACCCGGTGCATGACACCCAATGCGGTGTTGCTGCAAAAAGCCGACACCCTGTAATACCAAATCCAATCTAGCCCAACGAAAACAAGACCCTCTACGAGGAGTCAAAGGGACTCGTTATTCAGTAAAACAACACGTTTTGAAGAGACAAAACCGTTGAGTTTTGAAAAAGTGTTGCGGTGATAGACCGCCATCTGAGAGGCCCAACCATTCAAAACTTTCCAAAGATCCTTCTGAATGAGAATGCATATTTCCAACAGAAATGATTAAGTGATCATTTTTAATTTATTATTAAAATAACAGTTTGTTCTGAATTACAAAAAATAAATAATAAATAATTAGAAATTAGAAATTGTTATTGAGTTTACTCTTTTAAGAATTTGTGACTCACAACAAGCTGCTATTTCTTTAAGAATTTGTGACTTATAATGAGTTGTTATTCTCATAATAACTCAAAGAATGTTATGTTAGCAAAACTTTATATAGAGCTAATCAAAGTTTGCAAATAAGTGCATCCGTGAAAATTGGTCGAGTTGATAGATTTGAATTTTTTGTGGTATAAAAAAAGGTCTTAACAATGGTGACATTGGTTAATCGTACCTTATAAAAAAAACATTTTCATTTTTTTACACACCAATTGTGCATAACATGAGAAAGATGATGCTTTGAAAATGAGAAATTTTTCTTTATTTGGAAATTTAACAAGTGCCTTCAGATAGCCTTACCTAATTCAAAATAGCACATGCAACTTCTCCCGATCTAGTGTGTAAAAATGTAAGCCAAAAGGCAACACACATAGTTCACGTTGGACGGCTAAGCTGATGATATTATGTAGTTTCGCTCTTAGTTTTTCTAAATCTGGAGTCGTGTATATATCAAAACAACTTTATTATTATTATTATTATTATTATTATTTTGATTCTTGGACATGAACCCGTTAGTCGATTTCTCTCTCTTGTCCATTGGGCTTGAATTTCTTTTTTTTTTTGGTCGGAAATTGGGCTTGATTTTAACCGAGCAGGAAAAACTACGGAGTACACGGATGTCTCTCCTGCACATTACGTGTTCAAGATGGAGTCTTCTCTGTTTTGAGAGAACTTTACGTAAAGTTTAAATCTGGAGGCCAGAAGTGACTTTGGAACATTTCCAATGAAAATATCGTTTTATTTTCCAAATAAAATTCAGTAATTCTTTTAGTCTGAAATTTTATAAGCATATAGTATAATATAACGAGGAATTGAGTCAATGAAGCACACAGTCTTTAATGAGCTTTGTTGGCATAATAATCTTTAAGTTATTTTAAGAATGACAATTTATCATGAATCACAAAATCTTAAAATAATGAGCTCATAATAATTTATAATTATCTGCCACGGCAACACCGATGCACCCTCATGCGTGGAGTCGTTCACGGTGTTCCACGTGGTGGGGGGCCTGGTCAGGATGCCGGACACTCTGGGGATCGGGTAGGTGATCATGGTAGGGTACGACTGGGGGGCGACGAACGCGTGGTACTTGTGCCTGCTCAGGCCAGACCGAGTGAAGAGGCTGGTGAACGCGACTATGACGTGGCTCCTCAGGAATCTGGAGAGGAAGCCCGATGAGTCGATAAGGGCGATGTTCGGAGATGATTACTGCAGCAGGTTTCAGGTGAGGACCTTGGCTTGGGCTTGAATTTTTAAAAAATTTGCGACTTGACACGTTTCCCACTTTTTGTGGTCAGCTTCTGTTGTTAGTAGCGAACAAGTCGGTCTTAATTACTTTCCTGACTATGTGTCTAATCTTTTATGCTTGGCAGAACCTGGAGTGGCAGAAGAGGACTCTGCAAAAGCTGATATCGCCAAACTCATTCAGCTACTCCTCACAGGCCGTGACTGTCGCGCCCAGAGATGTAGGGATCTCAGGATTGACCAAACCACTCGAGCAACGCCAGGTTGAGTTGCCCTCTTGGCTGACCGAAGATGACATCAATTACAACGCCATCCAATTCAGCCGGACGGGCTTCACCGGAGGATTAAACTATACCCTTGTTTGGACTTGAACGTTCCTCTCTCTAAGCTTATGCTCTTTTACAGTTTGAATGTTCTGGTGCTGATAAAATTTTGAAGGATACAATCCTGGATGTGCGTTTTGGATTGAGTTATGGCAGAAGTTTATAAGGTAGAAATCTGAACCATAAATAGAGATCGTGTTTGAGTTGTGTTCCTCCGTACTATCAGCGATTGCCACCTCTGGATGCCTTCAATTCACGTTTTCCCAATGTTTGAGTAGATGGATTTAGGAGGAAAACACTAGAACGTCTAGCCTAAGCAATGCTCGCAACATAAGACAACAACGGCTAATTTATCAAATTCAGTATCTAATAATGTATATCACCTGTAAATTAAAATAGTGAAAGTGACTTTTGAACGTTCTTTTTACAATAAAATTTTTTAAGATTTTTTTAGTGAAAAGTGAACATTAAAGAAAAACCTAAGGCTATTCGAAACATCATATAGGGAATTGAAAAAATATAACAATCGAATAATCATATTGTGCATGCCATGTCTTATTGACAGAGAAAATATAGATTAACATAAATGAATTATATGAGATAGAGCTTCATAGGGGCATATCCATTTTGCAATTTGATCTGATCCATTAATTTGTAGAGCTATTTACTCAATCACAAACTTGATTCAATTCTATACAAAATATAGTAAAATATAAGATGAAAGTAAATCCTACTTAATTAAAGAATGATGGTAGCATTAAAAAAACGAAGGAAATAGTAGTGTTGAATTGAAAAAAATGTCAAATTAAAAAGAAAATAGGATATCTAAGATGTTTGATACTCGTGAAATTTGGAATGATGATATCCATTCAAAGTGTGGGCAAGTATACTAGCTAATTTGTATCGTGACGTGGTTGTCATCATCACATGCTTTTCAACAATTTAAGTAGATGTATCCTCAAATTAATACATACTAGTAGTGTTTTGTGTAAATGATGATGGACACCGAGTAAAAACTACATATTGCTAATTCAATCTTTTCCTTCTTCCTTTTTATAGGCATAGCAATCAAAGTGATATCTTAAATCCATTTAGATCTCTCATAAACTCCTTTATGGGTGTAGAAACTAGGAGCTATTGATGTTGTGGATCAGTGCGCGAATTGAAGTGCCAATGAAGTTCATGGTGGGGGACTTGGACCTCACCTATCACATCCCTGGCGTGAAGGATTACATCCACGACGGTGGGTTCGAGCAAGCAATGCCCAACTTGGAAGAGGTGGTGGTGATGGAAGGGGTGGCTCATTTCCTCCAATAAGAAAAGTCTCGGGAGGTCACTGCTCACGTTCATGACTTCATCAAGAAATTCTCATCCCTATGATCTAGCAGTGTCTCATGTTGTCCTTTGCAATGGTGTTCATCATTATTGGCTACATGAATACCAACCGTGAATGGTAAAAGGGCACGAGAATAATAGAATAAAGAAAAAATGCGATCCGTTCATTATCCATTTTGTTGTTACTAAAAAAATGATCAAAAATACTGTAAATCGAAATTGGAAAAATACATTTTTAGGAGCCTTTGTTTTTTATCTTTGTCAAAGCGTGCACACACAGACGGTCCATGTTGTTTTGATTTGCCTTTTTAATGAAAGTTTATGTATTTCTCGTGTATTTTTTTAGTATTAAGTACAATTCTCTTTCTATTTTTTTTTAATTGTCACAAAATCAACTTCATCCTTCTCTCTAATTTTTTCCCAAGCTTTTTAGTAAGCGTTTGTTTTTAGTTATTGAAAGAAATAGGGAAATATTCATTGACTGATTGCATTTTAGAAAGTGATTTAAAAATAATGTAATTTATTTTGCCTCTCCATAAAATAAAATCATTAATTCATCACGATGTTGCCGAAGAATGGAAGATTGTCCCACACGCATGCAGGTTGCTCCATGATAATTAGTTTTCATTAGGCGATCTCACAATTTCTTTTTTTTTCTTTTCCTGCTCAAGTTTCACGTTATCTTTTTTAAAATCACACGTCATATGTAGTCAACAATTATTACATAGACATAAACGCATGAATATCGTTTTTTTAATAAGCTTGACCTTATTCATATGCTACCTCGATAAAAAAAAAATCATCAAGTTTTCAAGGGATAAACTAGCATTTTGATAAGATATGATATAAAGTAATTAAAAATTTGTAGACAAAGTTTGGATGTTTACATGACTATGTCTTCACGCCCCTTGGCATCAAGAACAATCACAGGTCGCATCCAGTGATCTAGTAACCCAAATTAAATAATGCATTGCGCATAGACTTAAGCCAAAAAAGAAAATTAGCGCACTTCTTCCGAGGAAATAAAAAAGTGATGGTATTGTAGTATTTCTTTCTTATTTTCCCCTTTCCCCAAAAATTATGAGTTTAATTAGTTCACATCGATTTCTTATAATGGAAAATAAGTACAGATATTTGTGGGCTGTCAGCTTAGTACAGTATTAGGACAGTGCGATTCACAGATTGATTGAACACTTAAAAATAACATAATGATATTATATATAATTAGGGTCTTTCCTTTTATTGTCTAGAGTTGAAACCAAGATAAGAGATGCGATAGAGGAAATTGTGTAATTTTTATATAATTTTGTATAATTATGTATATCTAATGGTGAAGAGTACATATAGACTTTATTGGATGACTTAACAAAAAAAATATCAATTAGAATCAATTGAGGATATTCATTCGCCTTATTGGAAAGTACAATATTAGAATATTCAAATAATATATCATGTCTTTATCCAATAGTTTCAGAATAACAAAATCTTACATACAAATTGAATTTTCTTTCTTCACTAGAAAGATTATGACCTAATTGAAATCTTTCCGACATAGGGTGCAGAATAAAAACCATGGTCTTTGTCTTCTCCCAAAGGAATTCTAATTATTGTTATCGTGTCATATTACCATATATCATTTGTGCATTAAAGTGAAAAAATGAATTTATCACCACTTTTAGGTTTTCTGGTTAAGCCTTATTTACAGATCATTTTTTGCATTTTAATTTATTTTAAGTTTAAAGAGAAAATAATAAAACTGACCAAAGGAAAAGTGGCAAAAGGCAAAAGAACAAGTCAATTGTTTTTTTTTTTCACTGGAAATTACACTTTGTAAAATTCCTTAGTTGTCCCGTTAACCAGCTTCACCATTCTCTCTTCTTTTCCTTAAATTTCGAATAAACCTTTGCTTTTAGCTATTCAAAGAATGGTGAAATATTCATTTACTATTTGTCTTCCAAAAAAGAATCCGTATAATGATTAAAAGATGATGCTAAATATTATGTTTCTCGATAAAATTAAAGCTAGTCATATAATTATCTCACTATCACATTACGCGAAGAATTAAAAACAATTGCTTACGCCAATGATAATCAATTATCATTACACAGTCTCAGAAATTTTTTATCCTGCTAAAGTTCCATATTTTCGTAAATCACACACCAGTTGTACCCGAACACTTATTATGGAGACACGAATACATGCACATCATTTTTGTGATGAGTTTGACCTTATTTAGATCCTACCTTGATAGAATCATCAAGCTTTTAAGAGATACACTAGCATTTTGATAGTATATGATATAAAGTAATTGAATAATTGAAGACAAAGTTGGATGTTCACAAGATTCTGTCTTCATCCCTCTTGGTACATGGAATAATCACAGCTCGCATATTTTTCGACAGTTCTTTGCATCTAGTGACTGTCTAGCCCCAATTAAATATTTCTGTCTTATTTTTCCCTAACACAGAAAATCAAGGATTTGACTGTTTTACTCGAATTTTTAAATAGCACGATAATCTTATTGTCATTGCAAATGCAAAAGAGAAATTGTAAAAATGACCTCAAAGGCCGAAAAGAAAGATAATAAATTACCAAAACCTTTTGTATCTTTCAATTTTTTATTATAACTTTATGACAATAAATCACCTATATCTATCCATCTATCTATTGTTATCATCGCCATCACTGTCGTCGTCCTTGTTATTATTACTATCGTAAAGTTAAATTATTAGTACACTGTATGATTGGAAAAAAACAACACTTAAGAGTTCACTAAATTTTCAAAAAACTACAAAATGACATGATATTTTCGTTCGTTCTTAATTGCTTTCTCTCTCACTTGAACATGATTAAATGATAATATGTTATCTAAGCTTTAAATTGAAAAAAGAAAAGAAAAGAAAAAGAAAATCCACTATGCTAAGAAGATCCCATCATCCAAACATCATGATACAAATATGTCAATAAATTTATTACGAGGACCGCATCAGCCAACTCATTACTTTATTTTGCTTTAGTCCTTTGGAACAAGGAATTGGCTCTTCCCACCCATTTCTTTCTATACAAAGTTCTCTACACATGTCCATGCTCCCTAACAAAAGACTTATCTTAGTTAAAGATTCACGTGGTTTATATCCATAATTTGTAGCTTATTAATAAAAAGGTATAGATTTAAGAAAAATAGAATAAATTATCTAAAAAGTTATAAACCTATTGTACTTATGCTAACTTAATCCTAAAACTTTTAACATTTTGTTAATTAAGTCAATCTGATCAATTTTTGTTGGAAATTACTAATGTGGATATGGGCCATCTTACGTTGCACTATCGGTGCTAATGTTAATAATTTTTATAATATTTTAAAAATATTTATTTATTAATTTTTTTGTTTGTCTTTTTATATATATATATATATAATATAACTGGTTGTTGGGCCTCCACAATGGTTGAAGATCAACTAGAGGCGAGAGCTAGCGAGTTTGACCTCACTAGCCTTGGGCGAGGCTCAACCTCACCTAGAGGCGAGTGAGGCTCACCTTTGCTAGTGCCCGGTGGGGGTGAGCTTGGCTAGATCGCCTCTGGCTTATTGCCGAGGCCTAGCGTACAGCAAGAGAAGGAAGGGAAGAAAAAGAAGAAAGAGAAAAAAAGGAAAAAAATTAAAAAAAAATTAAAATCAATATTAAAGTATTATTAAAAATTATCTATGTCGATATAGACTTAATTGGCAAAACGATAAAAGATTTAAAACCCAATTGATAAAATTTTAAAAAAATTTAGGACGGAATTGATAATATTGCAATAAATTTAATATTTTTTGAACAATTTTCTCGAGAAAAATATTATCCACATTAAATTACCTTGAGCGCGAAGAGACTTTAAATACTCAACTTACAAAGTGATGACAAAGTTCTAAAGATACGTCCAAACACAGAAATACGAATCCATCACTTCTGTACAAGTATTAAATGTCCTTCTCAGACCGGTAAACAGTAACAAAAGTGAAAAATTGCACTTTCTGAATGAAAAATCATAATTAATTCTCCTTTTTTATAAAAGGGCAATGTCATTTTGTCTTCTTCCTCTCCAGCTGCTTGTTGTGGCTCTACATAAGAGGACGCAACTCTCCATTCATTGTACACTCTCATTTCGTCTCTTCATCTCCTTCGCTACACTCGCAAAACTCGTTCCACATAGAACGGAAACAAAACAGGAAAACTTCGAAAGAATGGAGAAGATCGAGCACGCAACTGTTCGCACCAACGGCATAAACATGCATGTGGCGTCCGTCGGCAACGGCCCCGACACGGTCCTCTTCATCCATGGCTTCCCGGAGCTCTGGTACTCGTGGCGCCACCAGATGGTGTCCCTCGCAGCCCTCGGCTACCGCACCGTCGCGCCCGACCTCCGGGGCTTCGGCGACACCAACGCTCCGCCGAGCGTGGAGTCATACACCGCGTTCCACGTGGTGGGGGACCTGGTGGGGATGCTGGACGCGCTGGGGATCGGGCGCGTGTTCGTGGTGGGGCACGACTGGGGGGCAATCATCGCCTGGTACTTGTGCCTGCTCAGGCCCGACCGGGTGAAGGCGTTGGTGAACACGAGCGTCGCGTGGTTCCCAAGGAATCCGGAGAGGAAGCCCGTCGAGAAGTTGAGGGCGACGTTCGGAGATGATTACTACGTTTGTAGGTTTCAGGTGAGGACCAATGTTAGAAAAAGCCTAGATCTGACCCGACTTGGGCATCTCTTTCCAAGAATTTGGAACTGAGTCGTCGCTGCAGGCAAAAACGTAGATCACGGAGCATGCCGGCTCGAGTTGATTGAATTTTCACCAAGTCCCATAAAAAAGTCGGAAATAACATCGTATGAACAATTCTATAAAGACGTAAGTAGCGCACAAGTTGATCTTGATCACTTTTCTGACTGCGGTATTCTTCATCCTTGGCAGGAGCCTGGACTCTGGAGAGGCTGAAGCGGACTTTGCAAAAGCCGATCCTGCCAAGCTCTTTAAGCTATTCCTCGTCAGCCGGGATCCGAGCCCGCCTATCTTGCCTAAGGACGTGGGATTCTCAGGAATGACCAAAATATTTGAGGACCACCAGGTCGACTTGCCCTCCTGGCTAAGCGAGGATGACATCAACTTCTATGCCGCCCAATTCAGCCGGACCGGCTTCACCGGAGGATTGAACTACTACCGCTGCTCGGACCTGTAAGTTCCTCTCTCTAAGCTCATGCTCTCCTCCGTGTCAATACATTTGTACCGATAGTTGATCCCATTGCTGAAATGTTTTCCGATGGGATCGTGAGCCATTTCTTACCGATCCAAAAGCAACGATTCATGTTGGTTTTGAGCTAACCGCACAAGCTGTGGTGGATTTGGGATTTTTTTTTCTTTTTCTTTTTTTGGGATGAAATCGTATCACGTTCGAATCACATTCCTCCATTGCGTTGGTATTTGCCACCTCTAAATACGTTTACATTTCCCTAATGTTCAAGTAGATGGATTTATGAGGAGGAAAACGCTTGAAAGTTTAGCCTAAACAATGCTCATAACACAAGACAGTGACTAGTAATCCAATAAACTAAAATTATGAAAGTGACTTTTCAATATTAAAAGCAGCCAGTTTAATAAAAATATTATTTTTAAATACAATTTTAAGTTTCTTTTAAGAAAAAAATTTCAATCTAAATACAAATATTTGATTATATTGCGATGTGTGTGTTGTAGTAGTCTAATATATCATAAGAAAAGTTCATTGTGAAAATTAAATGCATTCAATTTAATGAAAAAAAAAGATTAGTTTATTTTCTTAAAAAAATTTAAAGATTTTTTAGTAAAAAATGAAAGTTTAAAAGGAACCTTTTGAAAGCTCAATCTAAATACAACCGATATTTTTTTAGAAACTGGGTCTATGGGAAACATTATATTGTATCTATGGTACCATGATATAGAGCTTAATTGCATGTACTTTTGGCTCGATCCCATGCAAATTGTAGTAAATTATAGGACGAGAGTTAACTCTACTCCATTAAGGAATATTAGTTGCATAAAGAATGTTGAAAAAAATCATGTCAAATTAAAAGAAAATAAGACATATAAGAAGTTTGTTAAGAATAAAGTGAATCTACATATAACACAGAACGAATTTTTTATGCAATCATCTAATGACCATTAAATGTAATTTTTGTATGATATTTTCTTCAGTTATTTGAATCTCTTGATTATCGTCACTACTATAGCTTTTAAAAAAGATTGAATTCTCACGTAAGTTAAATGAAAAAATGTTAAGGACTTCTAGCAAACATAGACTGTTCAACAAATTTGAAATGTAAAATCCATTTGAAGCATGGGGATTTAAATTAGTTAATTTGTATTTGAGATGAATTTTTTTAGTCACACGCTGTTTCAACAACTTACGTAGATGTGTCCTCAACACGATATGGAGCAGTGGTTTTTTGCTAGATTGAAGATGGACATCGAGTAAATTACACGTTGCTACTTCAATCTTTTCCTTTACTATTCTCTTTGGGCATCACAATCAAAGTGATATCTTGAATCCATTTCCATCTATAATACCTCCTTTATGGACGTAGAAATTGGGAGTTATCCGCGTCATGGACCGGAGTGCCAATCGAAGTGCCAGTGAAGTTCATAGTGGGGGACCTGGACCTCACCTATCACATCCCTGGCGTGAAGGAGTATATCAATGGCGGTGGGTTCAAGCAGGCAGTGCCCAACCTAGAAGAGGTGGTGGTGATGGAAGGAGTGGCTCATTTCCTCCAGCAAGAGAAGCCTCGGGATGTCACTTCTCACATTCATGACTTTATCAAGAAATTCTCATCCCCATGATCTAGTAGTGTCTTGTGTTGTCCCTCATGATGGATTATTGTCCATTTGGATACCAACCGTGGATAATAAATGGGCAAGAGAATAATAGAAATAAATAAAAAAGTTCAATTCATCCGTTATCCATTCAGTAATTACGAACTAAAGATGATCAAAAATGAAAACTCAAAATAGAAACTGGAAAAATCCCTTTTAGGAGCTCTTGTTTCCGATCTCTGTGAAGGTATGCGCACACACATAGTCGATGCCATTTGAATTTGCTTTATTATGTAGTTTATTTACTTCACATGTATCTTTTTGAATAATGAATATAATTTTTTTGATAAAAAAATCTTTAATTGTCAGAATATTAACTTTATCCTTCTCTCTATTTTTTCCCAAGTTTTGAATGAGTGTTTGTTTTTACTTATTGAAAGAAGGAAATATTCATTGACTGTTCGCATTCTAGAAAAGAGTCCATATATAATAATGTTCAATATTTTGCCTCTCCATACAAGTAAAATCATTAATTCATAATGTTGCGAAGATAGTTCCGCAAGCACGCGGGTTGCTCCATGATAATTAGTTTTCATTGGACGATCTCACATATATATATTGCTAAAGTTCCACGTTCTCTTTTTTTAAAATCCCACATCATATGTACTCAACAATTATTAAGGAGACACAAACGCATGACTATCGTTTTTGTAATGAGCTCGACCTTATTCATATTCTACCTCGATAAAATCATCAAGTTTTTAAGGGACAAACTAGAATTTTGATCATTTATGATGTAAAGTAATTAAAAATTTGAAGACAAAGTTTGGATGTTCGCGTGATTTTGTCTTCATGCCCTTGGCATCAAGAACAATCATAGGTCGCATCCAATGTTCTGGGAACCCCGATTAAAAATGAATTGCACACTGACTTCGGCCAAAAGGAAAATTTCTATATAAATAATATATAGGAATGCGGATGCAATCAATATCGTCCATGAAAATTACAGTCGAACGATTGTGTAACGACAACGGAGAGCCTGAGCTACACCCGTAATTTAGATAAGTAAACCCGTTAGTAATAAATTAGGGTTACGAAAACAAATTTCATGGAGTGACAATGTAAGACGTGATGCCACATTGTTTATCATCGGAGACGGGAACGCTCTGAGTTTTAGTATCGTTTGAACGATAAATTAAGAATTTACTGATATTTTCTCGTCCGGAAAGTTTTATTAAACGGTTTAATACAATGTAAGAGTATGGTCAAGACACGTGCAGCGCATGACGTTCTAAGGCGTCACAGTTGCACGAAGAATAAAAACCAATCCCTTACACGCATGATAATCAATTGTCGTTAGATGATCTCAGAATTTTTCTTATCCCGCTAAAGTTCATGATTTCTTTCTTATATCACACACCAATTGTACTGAACACTAATTATAGAGACACAAACACATGCACATCATTTTTGTAATGAGTTTGACCTTATTCGAATCTACATCAATAGAATCATCGAGTTTTTTAAGAGATAAATTAGCATTAGATAAACTAGCATTTTGATAGTATATAATATGAAGTAATTGAATAATTGAAGACAAAGTTTGGATATTCACAAGAATTTGTCTTCATCCTTCTTGGTATATGGAATAATTACAGCTCTCATCTCTTTCGACAGCTCTTGGCATCTGGTGACCGTTTAACCCCAATTAAATGTTTCTTTCTTATTTTCCTTTGACCCAGAAAATCAAGAGTTTGCTTATTTTGCTTGATTTCTTCCATCGAAAAATCAGTGCAGAGATTGGTGGCCTCTCAGCTTAGTACAGAAGTAAAATAAGGCGATGCATTGGTTGAACATGGCACAGTGATCTTATTGTCATTGCAAATGCAAAAAAGAAATTGTAAAAAGCCTCAAAGGTTGAAAAGAAAGATAATAGATCTCCAAAACCTATTACATCTTTCAATTTTCATAATAACTTTATCATGATAGATCATCTATATCTAGCCGTCTATCTATTGTTATCATTGCCGTGGCCGCTGTCGTCATTGTTATTATAACTATCATAAAGTTAAATTATTGGTATATTGTGTGATTGGGAAAAAAAGAAGAAAAAAACAACACTTATGAGTTCACTATTTAAGCTGTCAAAATACTATAAAATCCATCTAACTAATTTTGGTCGGAAATTCTAATGTAAATATCAACCATCCTAAGTTACAAGATCAACGTTGATGTGACTAATTTTTAATAATATTTTAATTTTTTTGAATATATATATATTTATATATTTATTTTTCTTCTCTTCTTTCTCTAATCAATCGTTGGGTCTCGACAATAGCTAATGATCGGCTAGAGGCAAGAGCCAATGAGATCGACCTCACCAGCCTCGAGCAAGACTCAACTTCCTCTGGTGATGAGGTCAGCCTTGCCAGTGGGGAGATGTGCCCTCACTGGATCAAGTGAGGGTTGAACCTTGCCAATCACAAGGGGAGGTTGACGTCACCAATGATGAGCAGGGGCAAGAGCTTCACCTCACTAGTCCTCGCCTCTAGTCGGTTGTCGAGGCCCAATGATCGGCAAGAGAAAGAAGCAAAGAAAAAAAAGAAAGAGGACGAAAAAAAAAATATTGAAAAAATATTAGGGTTAATACCCTGAAAAACCCCAAACCGGTACATTTGTTACAAATTTATACCAAACTATTTTTTTGACCACCAAAAACCCCAAACTGGTACTTTGACAAATTTACCACAAATTGGTACACTTGTGACAATTTTCCCTATGTTAGTTTTCATTAAATTTTATTATCAAATTATTAAGTTAAATGACACGTGACAGTTAACCGGTATACCAATTTAGGATTTTACGCTCCGTTTGTCACAGTTTACAATTTTTGTGATTTTTTTGTGCTATTAATCAAATTTAGCAGAGGCTATATTTGTCATAAATTTACTAATTTATGGATTTTTGCAATTGAATAAATTAGTTTGGGATAAATTTGTCATAAATGTACTAGTTTATGGTTTTTTATAATCGATCGGGGTAAATTTATCACAGATTTACCAGTTTTGGGTTTTTCATGGTCAAAAAAATAATTTGGGGTAAATTTGTCACAAGTGTACCAGTTTGGGGTTTTTCATGGTTTTAACCCAAAATATTAAGATATTATTAAAAATAATCCACATCAACGCTAATAGTGTCACATAGGATAGTTGATATTCACGTCAATGATTTTTTACTAAAATTAGTTGAATTGACTCAATTGACAAAACATGATAAAGTTTATACAATTGGCAAAATTAAAATGTTTAAGATTGAATTGATAAAATTACAATAAGTTTAGAACTTATTGACAATATTTTCAAGGAAAACATTATCCATATTAAATTATCATGTATGCAAAGGGCCTCCATATGCTCGACTCATAATGTGATGACAAAGTTCTAAACGTACGTTCAAACACAGAAATAAGAATCCGCCATTTCTGCACAGGTATTAATGCCCTGGTCAACGGTGACCAAAGTGAAAAATGACACATTTTTAATGAAAATGATTATTAATTCTCCTTTTTTATGAAAGAAACAAGTCATTTTTTTCTCTTTCTCTTTCAAAGTCCCATCAAATGGAGTAGTTTAACAACACAATAGCGTTTAATTTAAAGTATATTTCCGTGGCAAAACTCGATGTACCGATTAACTAGTTTTGAGGGAAAAACTAATGATGGAGCGTGCTCTGTCACAATTAGTTGGGAGAGCGACGGAGCCGTTCTCTTCTTATTTCCCCTACAGGCTACAGCTGCTTCTTGTGGTTCCACATAAGAGACCGCAACTCTCGATTCATTGCATACTCTCATTTCGTCTCTTCGTCTCCTTCGCTACACTCGCAAAACTCATTCCACAGAGAACGGAAACAAAACAGGAAAACGTCGAAAGAATGGAGAAGATCGAGCACGCAACTGTTCGCACCAACGGCATAAACATGCACGTGGCGTCTGTCGGCGACGGCCCCGACACGGTCCTCTTCCTCCACGGCTTCCCGGAGCTCTGGTACTCGTGGCGCCCCCAGATGGTGTCCCTCGCGGCCCTCGGCTACCGCACCGTCGCGCCCGACCTCCGGGGCTTTGGCGGCACCGACGCACCGCTGCGCGTGGAGTCGTACACGGCGTTCCACGTGGTGGGCGACCTGGTGGGGATGCTGGACGCGCTGGGGATCGGGCAGGCGTTCGTGGTGGGGCACGACTGGGGGGCAATCATGGCGTGGTACTTGTGCCTGCTCAGGCCCGATCGAGTGAGGGCGTTGGTCAACACAAGCGTCCCGTGGTGCCCCGGCGGCACGTGTTTCCCGAGTGATCCGGAGAAGAAGCCCGTCGAGTCGCTAAGGGCGATGTACGGAGATGATTACTATGTTTGCAGGTTTCAGGTTGTGCAGTCGAGATCTGACTTGGCTTGGGTTTCATTTTATAAAAGATTCGGAGCTGAACTTTTGAGTCGTGGCCACTGGCAAAACGTAGATCATAGACCATGCCCGGCTTGAGTAGAAGCTCAAAGTTGAATTCTGCAAGTCCTAACTGTGTATGTATGTAATCTTTATACTTGGTAGGAACCTGGAGAGATAGAAGAGGACTTTGCAAAAGCTGATCCTGCCAAACTCATTCAGCTGTTCCTCACAACCCGCAACCCAGGCCCACCTCGCGTCCCTAAGGATCTAGGATACTCGGGGAGGACCAAACTGTTGGAGGACAGCCAGGTTGACTTGCCCTCTTGGCTGACGGAGGAGGACATCAACTATTACGCCACCCAATTCAGCCGGACCGGCTTCACCGGAGGATTAAACTATTACCGTTGTTTGGACTTGTATGTTCCTCTCTCTAAGCTTATGCTCGCTTCCAGGTTAAATGTTAGAAATGGCACTAGTAAATATTTGAATATCGCATCTCACGGTCATCCGATTTGGCTTGAGTTTGGTGAAAATTGATAGAGTAGAAATCTGAGTGACATGTGAAAATGATCATCACATATGGATGAATGGCGCCAGTTTGTGATGTGCCTATACCTTCGTATCAAGTTGGTGCCATCCTAAAATGTTTTTCAATGGGATTATAGAAGGCATTTATTACTGGTGAAAATGTTCTAAGCAATGTTGGTTTCGAGCTAATTGCGCAAGTGTGACAGATTTTGATTTCTCTCAATAAATTCATATCATTTTTTAGCTATGTTCTTCATCGTGTCTGAAATTGCCACATTGGAATACGTTGACATTCCCCCGATGTTCAAGTATATGGAATTATGAGGAGGAAAACGCTAGAAGGTTTGCCTAAATAGTTATGGTAGCATAAGGCAATGGCTATATTGTCTAATCTAATGTCTAAGATTGTATAATAAATGCGACTTAATTGTATTCAATTTAATTAACAAGATTATTTTCCTTTCTAAGTAAAATTAAAAGTAAAAGTTTTAAAGGAACCTCTTGAATCTTTTACTTCTCTTTCAATTTTTTTTTGGTGATCGATAATAACTCTTTTATGAGCATAGAAACTGGGAGCTATCGGCACCATGGGCTGGAGCACGAATCGAAGTGCCAGTGAAGTTCATAGTGGGGGACTTGGACCTCATCTATCACATCCCCGGCGTGAAGGAGTACATCCATGACGGTGGTTTCAAGCAGACAGTGCCCAGCTTGAAAGAGGTCGTGGTGATGGAAGGAGTGGCTCATTACCTTTTGCTAGAGAAGCCTCATGAGGTTACTTCTCACATTTGCGATTTCATCAAGAAATTCTCATCTCCATGATTTTATTTCTCTCTTTGAAAAATCAAGTATGGAGCTGCTCATTAATAAAGGACGAAACTGTCGCTTTTTTTAGCTGTCCTTTTTCTTATTTTTCTGCCATTTGGTATTACAATGGAAGACATAATTATATCCATTTTGAATATTCTAGTTTCATTGACTTGGGATCTCTCTTTAGGATATTATGCTGTCACGTCTCAAAGCGCAACAATTTGACCAAAATAAAAAGGTGCGACAGAAAAAAGTAATTCCCTTTTATTTTTGGGAGAACTACAGAAGGACTGCTGACACTTGCCACAGTATGCTAAAACCTCTTACTTCATGCCTCAAAATCCTAAGACTCAACCAACAAAGGGTTGGTCTAGTGGTAGGATGCTAACTCCAAACCGACTTTATCTGCCAATGGGTAGAGGTTCAAATCCTAGTACAAAGCCCTTGTTGGGAGGGGAGAAACCCTCAAATCCTCGGAGTGGTTGTCCACTTTGGCCACTATTTTATTTACCAATATATATATTCTAAGATTCATCCCAAGCGTCCACAGCTATGATTCCGTTAATTTTGTTGGCTTTCCTTAAAATGAATATCAATGTGTCATTCTTTTGTTAAGAGTCACTTTCCTTTCGCACAAGCACAAGTGACATTACTGTGGTGCTAAATGGCATAACTTTAGAATAGATTGAAGATTATAAAAATAGACCTAAATAAAATAAAATAAAAAGAAAGAAAAAAATCACCAAAAACATTAATTGTGCCCACAATGACATATTTACTTCAATTTTTTTTTTGTAACATCAAAAGTCCGAAACTTATATCGGTATGACATTTTTTTTTTTGTAACATAAAAAATCCTTACATCTACTTTTTTGACACCTAAAACCCTAAATTATGTGGAAACAAGTTTAGGGTTTTGGGTATCACAAAAGAAAAAATTAAGAAAGGTCACCAAAAAAAATTAAGAAAAATGCGTCATACCGGTATAAATTATAAATAAATGTATTATGATCAGCGTAGTTTAGAATTTCCGTTGCTGTTTTCGAAAAAAATAGATTAAAAAATGGGGCTAGATAGAAAGGTGGTGCTGTTGCTCCTTTTGTCGTATACGAGGATGCCCTCGTCAGCGACAAAGGGGGCATCCTATCAAGTGCAATCCTATCATTGTTTATCATATATACTCTTTCTTTAAGAGAAAATTTTGTATAATTATGGCGTCAAAAATAAATAGAGAATTTGAATTTTGGGCCTCCAACATGCCTATTGTCACTGCTCTGACTTCAAAGGTATAGTATTCCAAAGTTAAAAAATAAAAATAAAAATAAAAAATTCACAGGTCATATATCTTGAGCATAGAATCCTTCAGGTAAATATATTTCAAATGACCGGTCATTGATAGTAATTTGAATGAAGATAGGGAAAGTGTCCGTTCAAAGGTTAACTAAGTATTTTAAATAAAATTTTGAATCAAAGTTTTCTTTATCTCTTACTCAGTAATAAGATAATTTTAGGATCTAGATTTGACATTTCGGGAGGTTGCGACCTTAAATCTTACGTCATGAGTTTAAATTTGAGAGGGGAGAAAGAGAGAGAGGGTGGATAAAAAGGGAAAAAGAAAACAAAAACAGGAATAAATTTGAGCCATTTAATGGGGGATAAAAAAGGAAAT
The DNA here is from genome assembly GCF_016545825.1 of Eucalyptus grandis. Classification (NCBI taxonomy): domain Eukaryota; kingdom Viridiplantae; phylum Streptophyta; class Magnoliopsida; order Myrtales; family Myrtaceae; genus Eucalyptus; species Eucalyptus grandis. The sequence goes on along the minus strand of NC_052622.1, from coordinate 48,531,402 downwards.
AAAGCTAAGCCACACGATGACTAACCCAGGATACATGTAAGATGTTAATTTACTCCATAACTTTGCAGGATCCAAGGCATAACCTCTTTTATGTTTGTATATAAAGAGTCATATCTTCCTTGGCCTAATATCCTTAAAAAACCTTCAACTTAGTTATTGTTCCAATTTTACCTTTTATCTCATACAAAACTTTCAACTTTAGGTCATATCCTAATTCTCCCATGCACTTTTTTTGTCTTATAAAAGAATCCTCAACTTTAGGTCCAATCTCAATTTCATCCTAAACTTTTTTTGTATCATAAAACCCTAAACTTTAGGTCTAGTATCAATTTTATCCTAATTTTTTTTTTGTCTTAAAAAAAAAATCACAGCTTTAGATTCAGTTTCAATTTCACTCTAATTTTTTTCATCTAATATTATCAGCTTTCATTTGAGTCCCAAAAATTGCTCTCCATTAATCCTCCATCAAAATTGCCCTTAGGGATTTTGCAGTCGTCCATCTCTCATGCTTGGAAATGTTCCATTTCTTATGGTCAGAGAGTTCGTGCTTGGGATGCTCGCATAGCTCATGCTTAGGAGTTCTCCATCTCTCGGTTGTCTATGAGAATCTTAGATGGAGGGTTAGTGTAGGCAGATTTCTGGAAAAATTTGTGGTTTTCAATAAGACTGTAAAAATTTTAGCATAAAATTCAAAACAAATGGTAAAGTTGGGACAAGACCTAAAGTTGGGAGTTTTTCAGAGAATTAAAAAAAAGGTTTATGATATAAAGTTGAGGGTTTTATATGAGACCAAAAAAAAAATTTATGATAGAATTTGGACTGGACCTAAAGTTGAAGGATTTTAATGAGACAAGAAGTAAAATTGGGACAAAAGCTAAATTTTGAGATTTATTAGGGTATTAGGCCTATTTTCCTTCCTTCCTAATTAAAAAGAAATTTTCATAAATCATGCCTTTGGTTGTTGACTTACCAATATGGACATCATCCACTGTTACAGCATGTTTGGAAGCAAAACTAGGTAATGGAGAAAATGCTGGCAAAGAAAATTGAAGTAATAATTTGTTCCCCAAATTAGAAAGATTGCTTCTCATCTTTAACGGCAATAAAAGGGAAAAATTACACTTATGGAAATTTTAAATCAATTCTCCCTTCTTTTTAAAAAGTGAAATGTCATTTTGTCTTCTTCCACTCCAGTTGCTTGTGGCGGTTCCACGAAAGAGACCAAACCCTATTCATTATGGAGAAAATTTTAAATGAAAACTTGAAATGGATCCATTTTCTCATGAAAAGGCTCAGAGATTATACATTTTCTCATGGAAAGGCTCAGAAATTATACATTCTTTCAAATAAGAGTATGAAATAACAAGTTAATCTCGAATAAGGGCTAACATTCATCTGGCCGTCCAAATCTTCTCCAGATACTATTCCGGCCACCGAAGAAGGGGAATTTTTGTCCAAAAAATTATGGGCAAATAATTTTCTCTTTCGCTTTCCTGTATCATGATGATTTGGCCCTCTGAAGTAACATAAGCAGGACAAAAATAAGAAGTAACACAATCCTCCCTCCGGTTATATTGCGCAAGCAAAAACAATCACACCATCCATTTGCATCCTCAGACGCTCTCAGACTCGAGACCTGAAACTCACACTTGCGATACCGAGACAATTGGGGAAGACGATGGACCGGAGAGGAAGGCCCGAGGGGATGATTCTATTGCTTGCGCTCCACGGTCTGAGCGAGTACAATAGGCTTGAGACGAAGCCACTGGTCAAACGCCAGCCTCCTCACCAGTCACCACCATCATGCTCAAAATGTGGTTTTGGAATATAATAATCCTTTTAATTTATTTAATTTTAAGAAAATTATTATCCATGCTACTTGAACGAATTATCATATCCTAATTTGAGTTGAATATTTTACGTGAATGGTCCACACTATTTTTTTTTTTTTGGTCTATTGTTCAAACTTACAGGATTGAGCCAAATCAGCAAATTACATTAATTTAAATGGGATAATGTTGGCTTTTTTTTTGGTATTGTCTATGGACTAGATTATATAATTTACTAAAATTTCAAGGACTATATTAAACTAATTAAAAGCTCAAGCATGATATTGCTCATTGGGCTTGTGACATCCTAAATTTCTGATTCTGTTTTCAATTAAATGAGACGGACTTTTCATCGATGCGCTTATAGTTCAATTCTCCAAGCTGATCACTCACGAGATAACTAGTTTATTAAGTGAAGCCGTTAAGGAATTTAAATGCAATAGGCTTGAGAATCTGACCATGAACCGACTGCTTGACTGTATAAATCTACAATGATCATTACGACACTGTCAAAATCGAACAGAGATCAGTAATAGGTCGATTTGACTGAGATATGTAATTAGAGTGTGGGTGATTCCATCTTATTTCAATATCCTCGTTGACCGGCACTGAACTGATTATTCTGTCGTTTTTGGTACCCTGTGTCCGTATTTGAAACATCGAGATTTTCACGACAATCAAGAGTCGCCAATGTGTCGAAGATTATGTCGTGGCTTGAAAATAATCAACCACGGGTCAATTGCACTGAAAATTTCCTAAAAGCTACCCGGTAGATTAGGACGCACTCAAATCGCGCCAGAGTTAAATTAACCGTGATTTTAAACCCGAATTCAGAAATTGAAGGTTACGGCATGTCACAATTCATTTTAGAAACGTCGACTCATATTCAAAGATTTTTCTACAAACCGAGATTTTGGCGAAAAAACAAAGTAAGGCCGTTTTTGTTCGGGATTGTCAGAGGGCCGTTTTGAATCGAATATTCGGGATGCAAGTTGGATCATTTGGCGGGAAATGTCATGAGAAGGCCGAGGACACATGGACTGATTTATTTGAACTTCAATTGAGCTTCAATTGATTGGAATTATGAGAGAATTGAATGGATTGAATGGGGAATGTCCAAAATTCGTAGCTCCCATGGCACACCACATTTTGAACCTATTGCCAAGCTTGTAGAGGAAGATTGGAGGAGAGAGAGTGGCTGAGGTCATGTGGTGTCATGGTGGGGGCAAAGCCAATGAGAAGATGGCAAGTGTTGAGCTCTAGAGAGCCCAAGGAGACCCCCACTCTTCAACAGCTTCTTCTCCCTTAATCCAAGGCTTTCTCCATTGTTGTTGTCCATCTTAAACTTCAAAGAACCAGAGGAGATCAGCCCTCAGCCGCCCAAGACCGTCGCTTGCCCGCCGGACCCCTTTTTCCCCTTGTTTTCCCCTCATTCCAGTTTCTACTCCAGCCGACCTTTCGCCAAAGATTCGAGTAAAAAGTTAACTTCCCGGTTGAATCAGCGAACGAGCCACCCATCGCCGTGAAGAAGACATCCAGCCCGTTCCGGAGCACCTCGCCGCTTGCCGGAACGATTCTCCGGCTGTCCCGTACGGCCGCCCGAAGCCGCCGCTCGCCATACCGTCTGGACTCGCCTAGTTCCGCCTGTTTCGCCCGTTTCGCAGTTTTCAGCCATTTTCACCCCATTTCTACCCTACCTCCACCCATACCAACCTCCAATAAGATTTCCTTGACCCCTAGGAGCCGCCGGTTGCCAACCACCCGCTCGCCGGAGCTCCGATCGGCCCGTTTTCGCCGTCGAAGTTGCTGGTTTCTTTTCTGCAGTTCAGTCCAAATCAGAAGCATAAGACAGCAAGAAGTTCCAGACTTCAAGGCCCGTTTTCAGTGTCTTCCCGGCCTCCGTTGGTGTCGCCGCTTCGGGGTTTATCGACTGCCTTGGCGTCGTGGTTGTCGTGAACTCACCGGCGCGCAAAACCGGTGAGTTTATCCTCTAAACCTCGCTTAGCAAGTTAATCATGCTTAAGGAGTGTTTAGATTAGTCTATTTAGGTTTAGGTGGTTAGATTATATTATTTTAACGTAAATTAGCTTAGTTGTATGATTAGTTTAATTGATGTTTAATTAGGGCTAATTGTATGTTTAAATTAGTGTAACCTTGTTTAAGCCCTAATTAATTGTTTTAATTAAATAATTATTTCGAATTTTATAAATATTATTTTATTAAATTATATTATTATAATATAATATTTAATTATTTAATTTTCGGAATTAAATTTAATTATTTAATAATTTCGAAAATTTTGCCGGGATGACCTAGGTCGTTAGAATTTCGCGATCGCGTAGGTGCGGTCGGTTTGTGCTAATTGTATGTTTAAATTAAGAAATTGAGTGATTGATGATTGTGGTTAATAATTCCAATAATGTAAAATTAAGTGAAATTGGAGAAGTTTTGATATTTAACTTGAAAATATCCGGTGTCACTATTGGCATCGCAATTGGTTGGTAGGACCAGTTTGAATCTATTGATTGATTTGATTGAGGATTGGTTTGGGTTATTGTTGAATTGATAGCTTTGACGAGCAGTTGTTTATATATGTATCGGCTTGTCGAGCAAATATTATATATATATACGCTACAACTTCAGTGAGCTATCTATAGGCTACAGCTTTAGTGAGCTATTCTATACGCTACAGCTTCAGCGAGCTACCGTCTATATAATATAGCTTTGGAGAGCATTTGTCGTATTAACGACTGGTTTGATAGACGGTATGGAAAGATAGATAATATGATTGAATTGAATCATTGATGATCGAATTTGGTTGAATTATGAAATGTACTGACGTGCATGATTGGACTGAGGTGAGGTAAGTCCTCAATCCTCTTTGTGTGACTAGAGCACCCTGGGGCTTATTTTCTTCCTAATCGAGTTTTAGGGGTAGGACTCGCTGAGACATTGTCTCATCCCGGTTGTGGGATAATATTTCAGGTCCCTAGATGGTGGATCCTCCGGAGCTTTTTGGTAGACCAGTGAGGGTCGCTGAGAAGATTTTTGACTTCGCCGATCTCGACTGAAGAGCTGGCGAATGGACCTGTCTAGCTGATCTTAGGACAGCTTAGTTTTTGAGGACCGATCTTCTATAGATCTTTTGTAAATAGCCTAGTCCTATAAATGAACTGGTTTGATATGTATAAAAGTATGTGGTTGGTTTTGAAAATGTGATCCTGCTTTTCTATCCCAATTGAGTTTTGTCTGGGGATTATTTATCCGCTTCCGCATGTGTAATTAAAAAGAATGGGTCGGCGACGTGTCCTGTGAAGTCGCATTTCTATCTGACCGAAGTGGGATGTGCGCGTGCTCGAGGTTCGGGACGTGATAGGGCTAAAATTCATGGATTATATTAAACAAATTAAAACATCAAGATGATATTACACAATAAATCAAATGTAGGGACCATTTGCGTATTTATTCTTTTAATTTTTTAATGGCGCACGTCGTTTGACCAAAAAAAAGAAATAGCCCACGCCATATGTATGAAACAATGGTAGAGACACAAACGCATTTATATCATTTTTGTAATGGGTTTGATCCTATCCAGATCCCACCTCGATGGCAATGCATTTTTGTAATGGGTTTAATCCTATCCAGATCCCACCTTGATAGCACCGTCAAGTTCTAACAGATGAACTAGCATTTTGATCCTATCGAGATCCTACCTCGATAGCACCATCAAGTTCTAAGAGATGAATTAGCATTTTGATAATATATGATATGGAGTAATTAAAAATTTGAAGACGGAGTTTGGATGTTGACATGATTTCGGCATGAAGAATCAATCACAGCTCCCATCCAACGTTTAATAATGAATATTGAATGAGCATCCACCAAAAATAAAAACAATGCACTAAGGAAAAGAAAAAGGGATTGTATCGATTAGTTTACTCGATTTCTTGGGATTAAATAAATGTGGAAATTCGTTGTCTCTCAGCTTATTATAGAACTAGAATAATGAGAGATTAAACAGTTATCTCAATAGCCGAAAAGAAGGACGGCAAATAATCATAAGGAATTACTTATCTCTCTTGTTATCATTACTTTATCATGTGATGATAGATTACATTTATTTATTTATTTATTGGTAAAAAAATAGATTACATTTATTTTCTACAATGCAATTGGAAAAAAAAAAAATTAGGAGTTCACTATTTAAGTTGCCAAAGTACTATACACATTTTTGTTTGTACCATAACCACTTCCTCACATCAACACAATTGCAATAAATTGACAATATCTCTTATCAAAGTTTCAAATTGAAAAAATAAAAATAAAATCCTAATCCATAATGCTAAGACGACCACATCATCCAAACACTAATACCTCACATCTCATCACGACACATATATTGGACATGTATTAAAAAATCTACAAACCTATAATCATTAACTACCGCATAACTTGAGCATAGAGTGAACTGTTTTTTTTTTTTTTTTTTTTTTTTTCAAATGATACTATTTAATTAGGTGAAAAAGTAGGAATGCTATTATAATTTTGTGGGGGGAGGTGGGGAGAGAGTGGGGAGAGAGAAATATAAATAAATGTAGAACATCTATATTTATTTGTTTTCTGATCGTTGAGGCGTCAATTGGTCGTATAACCAGCTGGCAACAATGCGAAAATCCCCCCGCCCTCCTTTGAACGGTCAACGGGGAAATGGGGAGACGTTACGCAAAGCTTGAATTATATCTCGTTTTTAAATGTCGATTTGCCTTCTTCCTCTCCCATCCGGTCTGCTTGTCGTGTTCCACGAAAACGGCCGAACTCCGGATTCATCGCCTACTCCTTTTTAAACGTCGATTCGTCTCTTCATCTTCTTCGCGACACTCGCCGAACTCTTTCGACAGCGAACGGAAGGAAAGCCAGGGAAACGCCGGACAAATGGAGAAGATCCAGCACGCGACGGTTCGCACCAACGGCATAAACATGCACGTGGCGTCGGTCGGCGAGGGCCCCGACACTATCCTCTTCCTCCACGGCTTCCCGGAGCTCTGGTACTCGTGGCGCCACCAGATGGTGTCCCTCGCGGCCCTCGGCTACCGCGCCGTCGCGCCCGACCTCCGGGGCTACGGCGGCACCGACGCGCCGCCAAGCGTGGAGTCGTACGCGGCGTTCCACGTGGTGGGGGACGTGGTGGGGCTGCTGGACGCGCTGGGGATCGGGCGCGTTTTCGTGGTGGGGCACGACTGGGGGGCGATCATCGCGTGGTGCTTGTGCCTGCTCAGGCCCGACCGGGTTAAGGCGTTGGTGAACACGAGCGTCACGTGGTTCCGGAGGCTCATGTGGTTCCCAAGTGATCCGGAGAGGAAGCCCGTCGAGACGGCGAGGGCGATGTACGGAGATGATTACTACATTTGCAGTTTTCAGGTGAGAACTAACGTTAAAACAGTCCAGATCTGACTAGAATTTAGCTTGATTTCTTAAGTATTCGGAACTTCGAGTCGTCGTAGCGACTACCAAAACCTTAGTTACTTTCCTGAAATGGTGAATCTCTGACTTGGTAGAAACCTGGAGAGATTGAAGAGGACTTTGCAAAAGCCGATACTGCCGTACTCATGAAGGTGATCCTCACCAACCGTAATCCAAGCCCACTTCGCGTGCCTAAGGACTTAGGATTCTCGGGATTAATCAAACTATTCGAGCAGCACCAGGTCGAGTTGCCTTCTTGGCTGACCGAGGATGACATCAAGTACTTCGCCGCCGAATTCAGCCGGACTGGCTTCACCGGAGCTGTGAACTATTACCGTTGCTTGGACTTGTAAGTTCCTCTCTCTGATATTGTGCTCTCTTATGGTTCGAACGTCGATGATGGCACCAACAGAAAATTTGAATCGCCGTTGCTTGCGGTTGCGAGATCTCGCTTCAGTCGTGGCGGAAGTTCATAGGGTAGAAATCTGAATTATATGTAATGATGATCGTTGCATATGGTTAAATTATATTTCAATGGGATTACAAAGCAATGTTTACTGGTGAAAACGTGTGGAGTCAGTTGTGACGGATTAGGTGGCACTTTGCTGCGGCGGCGGCGAAGGAAGACCACTCAAACTGGATATCAACTTATCGATAGAAATCCAAATCCGTCACGACTGACCCCACACGTTTTCACCAGTAAATTGCTTTAGATCCCATTGCCACCTAATACGTTCACATACTATGAAATGTAAAATCCACTAGAAGCATGACAAGTGCACTACCTAATTCGTATTCGGGACGGATTATTTCGGTCTCACCGTTTTCAACATTTAAGTAGATGTGTCCTCAAAGCGACATAAATCAGTGGTGTTTCGCTGGAACGAAGATGGGCGCAAAGTAAATCATACGTTGCCACTTCAATCTTTCCTTTTTCTTAGGGAATGCAATCAAAGTGATGTTTTGAATCCATTTTGATCCCGGAGATCTTCTATGCACGCAGAAGTAGCGAGCTATTGGCGCCTTGGGATGGAGTGCCAATCAAAGTGCCGACGAAGTTCATAGTGGGGGACCTAGACCTCACCTATCACATTCCCGGTGTGAAGGAGTACATTCACGGTGATGGGTTCAAGCGGGCGGTGCCTAACCTAGAACAGGTGGTGGTGATGGAAGGAGTGGCTCATTTCCTCCAGCAAGAGAAGCCTGAGGAGGTCACTGCTCACATTCATGACTTCTTCAAGAAATTCTCATCCCCATGATCTGCATCACTCTCTCCTCAAAATTAAGGAGGAAGCAGTTGTTTTCCCCCCCTTAATAAAGGACCAAACTGTTTACTTTTTTTTTTTAAATTCTCTTGTTTTAATTTTTCTGTCATTGGGTATCACAATGGAACCATATAAAACTAATAAATATTTGACACTTGATAAAAATATGCTACATCACTAGACATATTTATTTTGTGTTCTAATTTTGTTGCCTTGGCATTTCCCTTTTATCATATCTACCATTATCGCTACGGGTGAATATGGTCCAGTTGAGTGGTTCGCACCTTGAAATCGGGAACCGTTACCGTTCACTAAGGACCAGTTCCAAAAAATTGAAATCAAAATCCACCCATTAATTTCATGTATCCATGGAACTGGTCTCAAATCCCTACAAAATTTATTCGGCCTTATATTTGTGTTAAATTGCAAGCCATTGATTTTGATTAAACATTAAAAACTGTAAAGCAAAATGAATAAATAATACTCGTTAGTTAAAAACTTAATTTTTTCGAAGGTTATGGTGCAATCCTCTTAAGGTAACTCGACATTGGAAACATGTGGAGAATTAGACTCCACATTAAAAGTCCTAACTTCTATAGAAGTTAAAACAATAATCGCTTGATTCATCTTTTTTCAACGTCAACCTAATTTAATCATGAAAATGGCTAAGAAGAAACCTAATTATATCCTTAAAACAAGCCGTTGGCTCTTATGGACATCTCCAAACGGTTCTCTACTTCCTCTACATTTGTTTATTTTGTTTTGGTTCAAAAAGCAAGTAAGTGGATTATTGGAATTGAAAAAAAAAAAAGAGAGTAGAGGGTTAATCCTATTACATACTCAAGAGACAAAATTAGTCCTACAAATATACATAAATATGCACATACATATATATGTATGTGGTAGAAAAACTACAAAATAATTAAGTAATTAAGATGGAATTTTTTTTTAAAAATATATATACAGATTTGGTCCAAGTGGGTGAGCAGGGACAGTTCAATGTTTAGAACTAGGAACCGAATCGATACTTATTGGTTCAACTAAATTGGAATCAGGAATCGGACCGACTCCCATGAGAACCATTGGTTCCAATCCAATTTCAGGCAATTTTGAATTTTTTTTGTACACCTCTAATTACCGCCTCTTGGAATCCAACAAAAGAAATAGTTGTGTTTGAACGAGATAACTTTGAACCGATAAGAGCGGTGCAGTTAAAGAGCTTAGATCAGTTCACTTGGGAACTTGGGAACTTGGGAAGTAAGAGCACTTATCAATGAGTGTAGCGAGCTGTTATCCCAATTTTTGGAAGAATGAGTAGTTCACTGTTTTAGAGAAGCCAATTTGATTGCTGAAACCCATAGAAAAAGAGCCTTGCTAGGTCACTCATTACGTTCTCCCCCTTTGATCCTTTTGGATATCTTATGTAACGATGCCTCTCTATAGGCTCTTCTTATCCCTAATATTATCAATTAAGAACTAATTTGACAAAAAAAAATGCAACAAAAGAAACAATTTATTTTTATCTTTTGGGAGAATGACGGTAAGACTCCTGCCACCTGCTGAGATAATCTTAATACTTTTTGCTTTATACTTTTAAATCCTAAGACTGGTTATAACCGGTAGTCATTCTGTTAACTCAATTGCCTTTTCTTAGATGAAAAGTCTATAACGCATTTTTTTTTGTTAAATTTCCCCTTACTATCCGTGCAAGTGGCAATCATGCAGCGCCAAATTCGCGTCGCGTCAATGAGGACTGAAAATGAAAAAAAAAAAAATATATATATATATAACTCCAGATCCAAGGGGTGAGGGACGGACAGAGGGTGGCGTCGTTGTCCCTTTTGTCATTGGGAAGGGCGCGGCGCCCTCGCTGACGACAGCCATCCCCTATCTTTCTTTCTGTCGAGTGCAATTTTTTTTTTTTTTTTTTTTTAAGTTCATTCCTTTGTAAATGGAAAATTATCCATAATTTCGTGGTCAAAAGATAAAGAACAAATTTTAATTTTAATTTTGAGCCTCCAACATGCGTATTGTCAATGCTCCAAGTTCATGTTATAGCAACCCACAGTAAAGAAAAAGTCTCAGGTTTCATTTCTTGAGTCAAGAATCCTCTAGGCAAATATATGCCAATTGACCGGTCATTAAAAGTAAAGTGAATGAAAGATATGGAAAATGTTCCTCAAAAGGTTAACTAAGGATTTTAGGTGAAATTTTAATCAAAGTTTTCTTTATCATTTTTTCAGTAACAAGGGGGGTAAGTAATCATCAAGATAAGAGAATTCGAATAAGTAGTGACTCTCGGTAGGTAGAGTCGTCAAATGGTCAAGTCGAAAATGGTATGATCCATATTGATCCATTTTTATACAATGTAGACCCATTTTCATACAATGTAAATTTAATGACATATACTCAACCCAATCCATACACGACCAATGCTCAACCCGACCCATATTATCAAAACACATTAATATTCTAGGAAAATCATTTTTCAGAAAAATAACCATATTTTCAATATTTCGGTTGAAACATGAAAATAAACTAGAAGATATTTTTCACTGTTCAATAAGGAAAATCTTTTCATCATAAGAGAAAATCTTTTCATCCATTTTTATACAATGTAACCCTTTTCATACAATGTAAATTTAATTTATTTATTAATATATTTTTTCTAGGAAAATCATTTTTCATAACATTTTTCAATTTGTTATCTTTTTTCACCTTTTTTCATCATTAACCCTTTCTTTTTTTAATTTGTTATCTTTTTCCTTTTTTTTCTTTTCTTTTTCCTTTTTTCCTTCTCTTTCTTTTTCTTTTTCTTCTTCATTGGCCTTGAGCCTCATCGACCTATGGCGAGGCCTAGCTCACTCAACGCCGGCAAGCTTGGGCCTTGCCAAACATCATCAAGGCTCGAACTCTAGCTAACTTGCCAAACGTCAACGAGGCTTCAACGGGGCTCAAGTTGGCCCGAGCTCACTAGCATTGGCCAAGCTTGCCCCAGCTTGATCAGGTGAGGCTCAACCTCACCGAAATCTAGCAAGCTCACATGTAGCGATGGCCATCGTCGCGACTAACGATCAACCAATGAAGAAGAAAAAGCAAAAGAAAAGCAAGAGAGAGAGAGAGAGAGAGAGGGAGAGAGAGAACATAATGGGTCTAAGTTGACTTATTGATGGATTATAAATGGATTCGGAACCATTTATGACCCATTTTTAACCCATATTAAAACTTCAGCTAAATCATTTTCTACCCAGTCCATTAAATATGGGTTAAAATATTGGTCATTGACTTGTTTTGCCACCCCTATTGGTAGGCTCTTAGCATGACCAAGGGGGCATGAATAAACTGAATTGTCACTGAATATGGGAAGAGCATTCTTGAATATATGTGAAATTAGAATTAATTCACAGGATACACCTTTTGATGTAAATATTGGAACTTTAATTTTAAATATGCTTAAGTGAGAGAACTATTGGGATGAATGATTTCTGAAAAAGTGTTTACCAGTACATCAAAAAACAAAATTGTAAGATTGCAGATAATAATGTGAATGAATTAATCCAAGAGTGTCACAAAGAGAGAAGATTAAATAATAATAAAAAGAAAGGAAAAAATGAAAAATGGTATAAATATGAGCACTCAATAGGAGATGGAAAAGAGGAGACGAAAAAAAAAAAAAAAAAAAAAAAGGAGGACAATCTAAGCCACAAGATGACTAGCCTTGGACACATCCAAGATGTTAATTTAACTCATAACTTTACAAGATCGAAATCCTAACTAAAATAGCTAGTCTTTTCTATTTGTATTAAATGAGTCATATTTTCCTTCCTTCCTTTTTTAAAGAAGAAATTTCCTTAAATCATGCCCTGGCTGCTGACTTATGGAAGTCATCCACTTTTCGCATTATGTTTGTAAGTAAAAATAGGAAGTCGAAATGGTCAAGTCGAAAATGGTATGATCGACTTGACCATTTCTTGAATATATGTGAAATTAGAATTAATTCACAGGATACACCTTTTGATGTAAATATTGGAACTTTAATTTTAAATATGCTTAAGTGAGAGAACTATTGGGATGAATGATTTCTGAAAAAGTGTTTACCTGTACATCAAAAAACAAAATTGTAAGATTGCAGATAATAATGTGAATGGATTAATCCAAGAGTGTCACAAAGAGAGAAGATTAAATAATAATAAAAAGAAAGGAAAAAAATGAAAAATGGTATAAATATGAGCACTCAATAGGAGATGGAAAAGAGGAGACGAAACGAAAAAAAAAAAAAAAAGGAGGACAATCTAAGCCACAAGATGACTAGCCTTGGACACGTCCAAGATGTTAATTTAACTCATAACTTTACAAGATCGAAATCCTAACTAAAATAGCTAGTCTTTTCTATTTGTATTAAATGAGTCATATTTTCCTTCCTTCCTTTTTTAAAGAAGAAATTTCCTTAAATCATGCCCTGGCTGCTGACTTATGGAAGTCATCCACTTTTCGCATTATGTTTGTAAGTAAAAATAGGAAGTGAAGAAAATGTAGGCAAAGAAAGTTGAAGTGAAGAAAGCGAAGGTGGAGTAAATTACAAGGCAGCAAAATTGTTCAAAATTTTTTAAATTTATAACACTTTCATTAATTTGGTTATAAAGTTTTCAATTTTGTCAATTGGTTTCATCCAACCAACTATAAATCATTGACATGAATGACAATAGTCTTACGTGACATTGACAATTTTTAATATTTTTAATATATTTTTCCTTTTCTTCTTCCTCTTTTCTAGTGGCCGGCCATAAGCAATGGCTAGGCTGGTTGGCCTTGCCCGAGCAAGGGTCGACTTGGCCGGGCTTTGCTTGGGTGAGGGCGAGCACTAAGGAGGGCTCCTCTCGCTAGATCTGGCCTAGGGTGACTCAGCTTTTTTTAAAGTTTGGAGGGAAGTTGCTTGGAGGATAAGCTGTTGAGCTAGCCAAGATCCAAAGGCTCAGCCGTGGCCATTTAGTTCACCGAGATCTCGATGGCCACAAGTTCAGCAAGCATGGAGGAGGAGTGTTGAGCTGGTCGATAGGGGGTTCGACGGTGGCGGTGAGGCAACATCATGTGGTGGAGGTTGTGATCGAGAATGGATTGGTGGCCAACCCTCACTTGGGCAAGGGTAGCCTTCATCGGTGCTCGCACTTGCTCGGGTGAGGCCAACCCACCCAATCATTACTTGTGGCCAGCCATTGTCAAAAGAAAGAAAAAATAGAAAATAGAAAAAAAAATCAACAAATTTAAATTTACTTTAAAATATTATCTAAAATTATCCACAGCAATGCCAATTGTACCATATATAAAATGGTCAACGTCTATATTAGTGATTTCCCATTAAAATTAATTCGATGGAATTAGTTGGCAAAATGTGAAAACGGTTAAGAATTAATTAACAAAATTGAAAGATTCATAACTGAATTGGTAAAAGTACAATAATTTTTTTTGACAATTTTCTTTAGCCAAAAAAGGGTAATAATTTGTTCCCCAAATTCCCAACTTTTTTTTTTTTTGGATAGTTGAGATCTGACTTGACTCGGGCTTCATCTCTTAAAAGTATGGAACTTTAATACGTTGCTCGTAGCAAAACTCATATCAAAGACCACGCTAGCTGGAGTTGAGGCTCGAACCACTATTTTACGAGTGCAATGAAAATTCGTGAATAAACTGTAGAGACATAGTTTAGATGTAAGAAAATTTCAACTATTAGGCTCACAGCGAATAGAAACCCAATTAGTTTATAAGTCAATCTAAATTCTGAGAGCTAGATAGCTCACTAATAACTCGACTGGTTTATGCTCTTTGGCGATTAGCTTTGTTGTTAGTAGTGTACAAGTTTCCTGACTATGGAACTTTGAGTCGTCGCCACTGGCAAAACTTAGATCACAGACCATGCCCGGCTTGAGTTGAAGCTCGAAATTGTACTCTACAAGTCCTGACTATGGATGTATGTAATCTTTGTACTTGGTAGAAACCTGGAGAGATGGAAGAGGCCTTTCTCGTTCAGCTATTCCTCTCAAGCCGTAACCCAGGCCCAGCTTGCGTGCCTAAGGATCCAGGATACTCGGGAAGGACCAAGCTACTCGAGGACCGTCAGGTCGACTTGCCCTCTTGGCTGAACGAGGACGACATCAACTACTACGCCACCCAATTCGTCCGGACCGACTTCGCCGGAGAATTCAACTATTATCGTTGTTTGGACTTGTACGTTCCTCCTCTCTCTAAGCTTATGCTCTCTTATGGGTTTACCATTGAAGATGGTATAAATATAAATTTGAAGAAAGTCATCAGCGGCTGTGCGATCTAGCTTGAATTAAGGCGAAAGTTTACAGGGTAGAAATCCAATGACATATGAGGGAAAAGTATAAAAAAAAAAAGAGAAGAGAGTCTTAAACCTATTGTATTGGCACAAATATAATATCAAATCTTTTAATTTGATCAATTTAGTCATAAACATTTTCATATTGGTACTAATCCAGTTTATTCTATCAATTTAGGCTAAAAATTACTGACATGATTATTGACGGTCCTACGTGACACCAATGGCGTTGACATAGACAAAGTTTAAAATTTTTAAATATTTTTCATATTTTTTTCTATTTTCTCTTTTCTTTCTTTCTTTTTTTTTTTTAAAATATTTTTTTTACGTGAGGTTACCGTCGACCCTTACTGACCATGGGTGAAGGCTGTCACGCCTTCGTCGGCCACTAGCAAGGGCGTCAACCCTTGCATAGATCCAAGTGAGGGCCAAAACCCTCGCCTATTGGTCGGGGAGGGCCTTTGTGCCCTCGTCGACCACGGGCGAGGGGTGTGACACCCTCACCTAGTCTAGGCAAGGCATCGTGGCCCCCACCTACCACAAGCAAGGGTTTTCATGCCCTCACTTAAGGCCAATGAGGGTGCAAAGGCCCTCGCTCATGGTCGGTGAGGGTTGCGACACTCTTGCCTAGTTTGGGCGAGGGCATCGCGCCCCTCGCTTGTGGTTGGCGAGGGCGTGGAGGCTCTCACCCTAACTAGCTTATGGCTAGCAACCTTGCTGGCCAAGAGATTAAAGAAAAGAAATAAAAGAAAATATTAAAAAATTGTTAAATTTTTTAAAATTTATTCATGTCAATGCCGATCGTGTTATATTGGATCATTGATAGGGGTGTGCATTGTCTAGGCGGGCGGTTCCCAACCTAGAACTGGGAACCGCTCGCTAAGTACCGGTTTCGAAAAATTGGAATCGGGATTCACCCATTTGTTGCATGGAATCCACCCGGGAACCGGACCGCTCTTGACGCGGGCGATGCTGGTCCTTCGGGATCTGCAGAAGGGTCGCTTGGGCTAGAGGTAGCGGCGGAGCTGGGTCGCAGGTCACTGAACTGGATCGCGGGTCGCTGGGCAGCTGAATGGCGACGGCGTCAAGGCTGAGATGAGCTCAGATCTGTAGTTGTCGAGTGAGATCAGTGTGGCTGAAGCATGGGACGCCGAGCGTTGGTTGCGGATGGGTCTCGTGGGTTGCTGGAGTCGCGGCCACCGGCGTGAAGAAACGAGTGGCGGTTGCGGTGCTGCACGTTGAGGGGAAGGCGGATCTAGCAGGACGACAATGGCGGAGGTGTGGAGCTATCACAGGTCGGCGGGCGCATGGGTATGAGATCGGAGCGACGCCGGCAGGAGGGTGGCGGACAATTGGGCTACAGCGGCTTCACGGCTCGGGCGGTGAGGCGGACGCACAGGTCACCGAGGAGGAATCGAAATAGCGAGAGGAACCGAGGAAGAGAGAGAGAGAGAGAGGGCAGCCGCGAGAAGAGAGAGAGGGCCCGCGAAACCGAAGTGAAGTGGAAGAGACAAAGAGAGAGAGAGAGGCAGCCGCAGAAACCGAAGAGAAGTGAGATGAGACGGTGAGCGTGAGACCTAGGTTTGTTTTAGTAATTTTTTTTTAATATTAAAAGGGAACTAATCCGGTTCGGGTGGGTGGGCGGATGGGCGGATCCGACCATGGAACCGGAAACCGGACCAGTTTCCAAAAATTGGAACCGGGAACCGGACCGGTTCCCTCAAGAATCGCCGGTTCCGGGC
This sequence comes from Eucalyptus grandis, assembly GCF_016545825.1. Taxonomy (NCBI): domain Eukaryota; kingdom Viridiplantae; phylum Streptophyta; class Magnoliopsida; order Myrtales; family Myrtaceae; genus Eucalyptus; species Eucalyptus grandis. The sequence goes on along the minus strand of NC_052622.1, from coordinate 48,514,769 downwards.
GGTTCCGATCCGGTTTCGGACGGTCCGGATAGATCTCCAGGTATTTTGCACACCCCTAATCACTGACATCCACATCAGTAATTTCCGATCTAAATTGATAAGATGGAATGAACTAGTGCGAATGCGAAAATATTTATAATTAAATTGGTTTAATTGAAAAGTTAATGGTTTAATTGATATCAATGCAATAAATTTAAGACTTTTTTTAATACTTATTCTCACGTATGAAGATGGTCTTGTATGTGAAGGGCAGCAGTTTATGATATGTCAATATATTCGTAAAATCGTTGGTGCCATTACTAAAATGGTTTTTTTTTTTTTTTTCCAATGGAAGTACAAAGCATTTCTTATCGAAGAAAACTTGCCGAGAGTCGTGTCGGTTTCGAGCTTAGGGTGCCAGTCGTAGTGGATTTGGATTTCTCTTGATTGATTCATATCGTGTCTGAATCGTGCTCTTCCATCGCGTCAGCAACAATTGCCAAGTCTAAATTTGTTGACATTTGCCCACTCATTCATGTTTATGGATTTATGAGGAGGAAAACACTAGAAATTCTCATGAACTTGATTTTGTACTCTCTCAACAAAATACAGGATGGAACTGTTGCTTTTTGCCCCACTCCAAAAAAGACGCCGAGCGTCTTGTTTCTTAATTTTCTGTCGCTTGATATTACAATGGGAATTATATGTTAAGTGATTTAACATATTATAGTCAAGTAATTTGAATAGATATATTATATTTGACACGTAATAATAACATATTATGATACTAAATACATCAATTTTGCATCCTAATGTTGTTGACTCGGCATTTCTCATCATGATATATATATTTGCCTTATTGCAGGGATTAAAAAAAAAAAAAAACTTGTTCTTATCTCTAGAAAAAATCACAGCCGGACTTTTAAAACTTGCCATGATAATTCGCTTCATGCTTTTGAATTTTAAGACTTGTCACAATTGACTGCGCCAATCATTTCCCTAACTTTGTTCGCTTTTCTTAGACAAATATTTTTTGTGGCATTTTTTTAATTAAATTTCCCTTTACTTTTGCAGGGGTGGCATGGCGTTGCATCATAAAAGACTAAGGATGCGTTTGGGAACCACTTTTGGGGAAAGTCTTTGAGAAAATACAAAAACTTTTGAGTTAAAGGTGTTTTTCAAAATGCAACTGTGTTTGATAAATTGCATTTTGAAAGCCCCTTTATGAAGTACTTTGAACAAAATGGTGTTTGGGGAATTACATTTACAAAGGATCTTTGTGATAAAAAAATTTTATCAAAATAAAATTTTTAAAAATTGACCAGCAAGGATAGCGGCTGCCGACGACCTCCGGCGACCCGGATGGGGCGGCGAGGTCACGCGACGCCACCTCGACCTTCAGCAACCTCGATCCGAGGCGTCAAGGTCGCGGGAGGACCTCGCCGCCCGATCCGGGGATCCGGGCGGCGAGGTCGCGCGACCCAAATCTGATCGCCGCTCAGCCTCCAGCACCAGATCTAGTCGTGACCAGACCTGCAACTAGATGGGTCGCGCGGCCCCGGTGAGCTCCGTGCGAAGGTTGCGGTGCGGCAGGCAACGGTCGTCGGCGACCGCGTGCGTTTGGCCACCAGATTTGCGACTCGCAGAGGTCACCCGAATCTCCAACGACGATCACCTAGGTCGCGGCGTCCCTTTACGCCCAGAGAAGATGAACAGTGCTCATACAAGGGCACACACCCGAAAAATCAAAAAAATTGTGAGGATGATTTCAGAAAATAAATAAATAAATAAATAAAAGAACGGTGCGGGGCATGGGCATGCCGAAAAAGCCGAAAGTCCAAGGAAGGTCTTCATCTGTCTTGGGCTTTCAACTACACAAGGCTGACATTTGGAGAATGGGGGTTCAAAAATTTTTGCCAAACGGGCTGGCATTTGCCCAAGGATCTTTAGGCCTCCAAAGGGCTTTGGGAAGTGGTTCCCAAATGGAAGTTAAAAACAAAAATTTAAATTAAGAATAAAATAGTGTAAAAAATTGGAGATAGGAGGGTGGTGGCGTTGCCCCTTTTTGTGGTCGGAGTGGGTGCCTTGCCCTCGATGGCGACGGATGGGGCGACAACGCCTCCCCGTGCCAAGTGAAATCACTTGCGAAGTGGATCCCCTCTTTTTAAACATATGAGTTTACTCTTCTGAATTTTAAGTTTCTTTTTCCAATTTTCATTTCTTTTAATTCTTGAGAAAATTTCAAAAAAAATCTAATAATCTCAAATGCTATCATTTTCTCAAATAAGAATTTAAAGTGAATATTGTTTCAAATATGAGGCCGAAGTACCATTACTTTCTCAAATAAATGTCTAAAATGAATCTTATTTCAAATAAAAACCCAAAACTATTATGTTTATTTCAAATAAAAGCCTAACTTTCTAGTGATTAATAACATTTTCGTCATTCTCCCTCTTTTCTTTCCTTTTTTTTTGGTGGCCACCAATGATGCCCACAAAGGGCTAGGCAAGGGTTGCCCTCACCCGATTCGGCGAGGGACAGGTGAAGGACAGCCTTGCCTTGAGGAGGTCGCCCCTCACAGCCATTAGCGAAGTTGGCCGTAGGTGAGGCCAACCCTCACTCGTGATTAGTGAGGGAAAAGAAAAAGAAAAAAAAGAAAAAAAAAAGATTTGGACAAAATTGCACTTAATTGGTCACAAAATTTAATCTATCGATAACCAGCAAAGTATCAATGAAGTAAGGTCTAGTTTAAAACAATCATGACTACTTCAAGCTTTTATTTGAAACAATCATAATTACTTTAGATTTTTATTTGAAATAATATCAATTTCAGACATTTATTTGAGAAAATAAGTGCACTTGACCCTTTTGAATTTTTCCCATTCTTCATTCTTTTTCCAAGCTTTCCTTTGTTGTTCCTTCTAGGAATAGGGTTTAGGGCTTTGCTTCAGTAAACAACGTTGTATTTTATGAGCAGCCAAGTGTATGAAAGAGGGGAAAGTGTTATAAAAGATATAAATTTATTGCATTTGTGTCAATTCAGTTATAAATTTTCAATTAGACCATTTAAACCTTAAACCATTTTTATATTTTGTCAACCGAATCCATCCAATCAATTTTGATAAAAAAATCATTGATGTGAATAAGTTTTACAATTTAAATAAATGAGTTTTAAATAACTTTTTCTTTTTTTTTTTTCATAGTGGCCGGCTCTAGTGGGGGTCACGATTTGCCCAAGCCCTTTGCCAAATTTGGGCAAGGGCCACAACCTTTACATGCCAAAATGAAAATTAAAAAGGGAAGAGGAAAAAATAATAAAAAGAAAGGAAAGAAAAGAAAAGATATTATAAAAATCAAAATATTATTCAAAAATATTAATGTCGGTGCATGTCGTGTTATGTAAGATAATCGATGTTCATATCAAATTATAAATGATGGACTCATTAGGAAATTGTGAAAAAATTATGTGTGACATCCCGATTTTCCGATTCTATTTTCAATAAATTGAGGCAGGCATTTCGTTGGCACGCATATAGTTCTTTCCCCTTGAGTTGGCCACTCATGTGGAAACTAATCTATCGGGTGAAGGCACAAGAGTTTCTAATGCATCGGACTCGAGAATTTGACCGGGAAGCGAACTTTCGGCCAGAGCTAGTCCGCAAAGGTCATTACGGACAATTAAAATCGATTAAAGATCGGAGATAGGTCGACTCGACGGATCGCATGTGATCGGTGTGGGTGATTCCACCGGATCGCACAATTCATGTCGATCGGCATTGGACCAATTTTCTATCGATTGGAGTGCTTGTGTTCGTATTTGAAACCTTGAGATTACCCCGACCACCGAAAGTCACCAATGTTTCAAAGATGTACATTGTGGCTTAAGATGATCAACCACGGGTCGAATGCGTGAAAATTTCTAAAGGCTACCGATAGGTTGGTAGCGCCAGTATCGTCTTAAAGTGAAATTAGTGGAATTGAGATCGAATTCAAAAATGGAAGCCTGGGTGTGTCCAAATCATTTTAGGATCATTGACTTATCTTTGGAAGATTTTTAAATGCATCGAGTTCTTTGGCAAATTAAATCCGAAAATGGCTAATTTGGCTCGAGAAATAGTAGGCTCGTCTTTGGTCGTCTTTTGGGACTTAAGTTGGTTAAGGGACAGTGAAGATGTAAATTGAAGTGTTGTGACATTGGATTAATTTTATGAACTTCATTGGACTTAATGAAAAGAGAATTGAATAGAATTGGAGAAATTAGAGTCTGGGTGGGGCGGAAAATGAAATTTGCAACCATGGAAGGGGTTGTGAAGGATTGGGTGAGTGGAGTGTGATGTCACCCACGACGTCGTGGTGGTGGGCCATTTTGTGGGTTAAAAAGAAAAGAAAAAGAAAAAGAAACTGGTCCCATCTCTCTCTCTCTCTCTCTCTCCTTCTTCTCTCTCCTCCCCCTCTCTCTCCCGTTGCCTCTCTTCTCCATTTCCATGGTGCGAAGTCCAGAAAAATGCAGAGAAGAAGAAGCCGCAGCCATGGCCGTCCGCTCCTGCTCGCACGCCGCCGTCGTCCGCCGCCCAGCGCCCGCGTGTGCGCGCCTCGCCGCTCCGCTCCGCCCAGCTCGCGCCAGCAGCCACCGTCGTCGTCCTCACTTGTCTTCGCCTCCGGGAGGTTGTTCGGCCAGCCAAGGCCGCGAATCGGCCGCCGTGAGCCACCGTGCGGCCCCGCCTTAGCCCGCCGGAGCTTCCCCTTGCCTCCACCGCCCTTGGCCGCCTCAACCGGCGCCGGATCCGCCCTCCATCGGCCCCAAACAGAATCTAGAAAAATGGGTATGGCAGCGGGTGTTTGGCCTGTTTTGGCCGCCTTCCCGAGCTCGGATGCTCGGCCCGCTTTGAGGAAAGTCGATCCTCGCGTCGTCCCCGTCGTTTTGGTCCGCTCGGCTCGCTAATCTGGTGAGTTTAACTCACTAAACCTTGATTAGACGGTTAATGATGCCCTAAGTGTGCTTAGCCTAAGTTAAGTAAGCTTAGTTGGTTAAATTAGTTTATTTGGTTGATGATTAGATTATGGTGTTTAATTAAGTTAAAGTGTGTTTAATTTAAAGTTAAGTATGTTTATTTTTAATATAAAGTCTTGATGTGACATAATAGGGTTTTAATTTTGAATTATTTAATTGCTTCGAAATTCTGGAAATTTATAATATTATATTAATTCCGAAATTATTAAATATTATTATTTAAAAAAATCAGAAAAATAATTTTTGACCCCATTTTAGTTCTTTCAGAATTTCGTCGGTCATTACAGGACATTCGGATTTTGAAATTGATGATTGGATATTATAAATCGAGTGTGGATTGTGAAAGATAGGGATATTATTATTTAATTAATTTTCGGAATAAATTTAATTATTAAATAAATTCCGAAAATTAAGTTGGGACCCTAAATTCTAAGAATTTTGTGCTGATCGTTCTTTGTGTATTCAGATTATGAATTTGATGATTAGATATTACAAATTGAGTGATGATTTGTGCAATTAATTATTGAATTGTTGTGTCTTTGGTTGAAAGACTCGGGTCGCGGTAGTGGCTAAGTGTGGATCCTTATTCTTCTAGAAATGCCGTCAAGAGAGTGACGTGGCTCGAGTCGTAGTAGTGGCTAGCCCGACTTGGATCCTTATTCTTCTAGAAATCTTTGTCAAAGAGAATGACGTGGCTTAGTCGCGATGAGTGGCGAAACCAGGCGGACCTTTATTTTTCTAGAAATGCTCGATAGAACGACGTGGCTTGGTCGCAGTAGTGGCGAGACCGGACCTTTATTTTTCTAGAAATGCGTCGATAGAACGACGTGGCTTGGTCGCGTAGTGGCGAGACCGACTAGACCTTTATTTCTCTAGAAATGCTGTCGATAGAACGACATGGCTTGGTCGCAGTAGTGGCGAGACCGACTGGACCTTTATTCTTTTAGAAATGCCGTAATGTTAGTAGATAGCCGACCCGCGAGTAGGCTATGCCCTCATGTGGCAGTGAATAATAATTGGAATGCATGCTAAGTGCGATTATGATTTATATGAAAGTGATGGCTTTCCAACTGTTTGAATTATTATTACTACCGAGATTGTGTGGTATAAATTGTGCTAATGTCTGCAAGAAGGAATTAAGACGAGGTAAGTCTTCGTGTGACGTGGCTAGGCCACCCGGGTGTATTTTCTTTCTAATAGGGGTTTAGGGGTTGAACTTCTTGAGACATCGTCTCATCCCGGGCCATTGTGGGATTAAAATTTCAGGTCCCTAGATGGCGGTCGTGGAGGACCCGAAGCCCTAAGTCTGGAAAGGTGGAGATTGAACTATCGGTGAACGTGACCTGCTAGTTGGTTTTAGGATTGTCCCCCTTTTGTCGAGCTGGTCTATTTTGTAGACAGTCCAGAGTTGTATTTAAACCTATTATTTGGTATTGTGATTGATTGCCTGATTTTCTATCCCAAGTTAAATGTTGTCAGGGGATTTGTTTCGCTTCCGCATGCGTAATAAAATGAATGGGTCGGCGACGTATCTTGGGATGTCGCATATTTGATCGACCGCAGTGGGATGTGTGCGCGCTCGGGGTTCGGGGCGTGACATTATGACTAAATTGATATCAATATGAGAAATTTAGAATTTTTTTGGTACTTTTACCATATTAGAAAAATAACAAAAAACCCCGCCTCAAACTTTTTCTGCCCGTCAAAGCTAAGAGAGCTAACAGAAGAATTATAAGTGGACCATTACGGCAAATTTTATGACTTATATACACTAAATTATAGTTATTAGGATTCAAGTGTATTGTTACGATGAGTTTTAGAATTACTACTATAACTATCCTCTGCCTTGTTTTCTTTTACGTTATATAGGTGTAGCTTTTAAATTAAGATACGTATCATGAATCAAAATTTTTAATTTATGAGACGTGAAACCGAATTGTACTATTCGCTAAAGTCCTCAATTTATAGTTTGTGTCATAAACATGTATACTGATGTAAATAAATTCGTGAGACATTAAATGGTGAGTAGATCTATCATTTAACAAAAACAAAAGATCTTAATTTCGAATCCATGTGATGAATTCTATTTATAAGAAGATATGTTTTCCCATTGTTTTATTAACACGCGAATTTATTGAAATATTAAAAAAAAATCTATGACATTTTATTTATTATTACACTGTAAAGTGCAAAATATATTTTCAATTATTTAGTTAGTGTCGAAATGTAATTAATCCATCATAAAATACAATAAAAGTTGCACATTGTTATAGGTATACATAAAATTGAGTCGTTTGGATCGCAAATAGATATTGAATAGTAGCTTCTTGCCATTCAATAGAGCCATTCCATAGACTAGCATAGCTTCTTGCCATTCAATAGAGCCATTCCATAGACTAGCATTTCACCTCAGAGATACTTAGGGGGTGCATAACAACCATTATGTTCAAGAAATAGTTTTGGAACAAAAATAGATTTTTCTATTTCTAGAAGAGTTTCTAAGCAAAAATAACTGTTTGATAACGACACAAAATTTCTACTCTAAAAATAGAAATTTGTTTGATAACGATACAAAAAATTTTCTTTTTGGACGGCGGTGGACTGGCGACTGGTGGTGGGCGGTAGCGGCGGCGGGCGATCGCGCTGCCGTCGGTCGCCAACCGCTGCGCGGCCACCCGGCCACCGACCCCAGGTCACTGATCGCCGCTGGCAACCGATGGCGGCCAGCGACCAACCATCGGCGGAGGCGGCCGGCGACTAACGGACGGTGGTCAACGACAACCAATGAAGGACCGGTTGACGAACATTGAGAAGAATTTTTATTTCTTATTTCTGTTCCAAAAATAGAGAAGTAGAAAAATAGTTTCTGATTTATATTCCAAACCTATTTCTGGAACAATAATCTATTTTAGAAATAAAAAAATGGAATAGGTTTATCAAACGGATTTTTATTCCAGAAACAGGTCTGGAATAAAACAATTATTTCTAGAACATAAATTTTGGTTATCATGCACCCCCTTATTACTTGGACCTCAAATCCGATTATACAATATGAATCAAGAATCAACTGATTTTAATAACTATGGTTGTAAGGTGTTCAACCCAACTAACAATAGAAAATCGACTAGCCTCCTATCATACGTGGTCAATGCCATCCAATTTACATCAAATAATTCTTTGAAGCACGCCGATCTCTATTCCTTAGGTAACATTTAAACTGACACTTGAGCAACTCATGGATTAGAACATTTAATTATAGTTAGTAAGATCATATTAACATGTTACACAAAACACATATAACATGATATAATTTATTCAATTAAGAAACATTGTTTTATCGAGTCGATAGTAATTAATGAATTGCGATCACTCTTATGATTTGCAAAGCAACTGAAAATGGATAGAATTCTCCTAATTAGAGGCTAGAGAGATCTTTCTTGTCCATAATTCTGCATATCTCAGCATAGCAATTAATTTCTTTTTAATTCTTTCCATTCAAATAAATTTTCCTTCCTTTTTTTCGTTGCTTAGTCAGCTCTTCTACTTTCCTTCTACGTTTCAAACAAACCCCCTCTGACCCAAAAAAAAAAAAAAAAAAAGAGAGATAGAAAAATAGACTTCCTTTGAGGGGGCGCCGCCCTGTACAGAACTTTTTCTGTCGATAGGGGAGATAATCCAACCGTTTTTTTTTTTTTTTTTCACACGTTTTATTGCCTAACTTTAATCATGAGAAAAGTTTTATTTCCTTGGCGGCTTTTCAGAAATTCAATCCCGTGAAGTGTGGGACTCCTCAACTTGCGAGGTGAACTTCCCAATCGCTCCTTTCCAGCAACGGGACAAGACAAACGGAACGTCAACTTTCTTGGTTCGATAGATCGACTAATCCGACGACGACCTCCATTTTCTGGCTCCAACCCAAGCTCGCTCGACGCTGAGAGAAGGACGCAAGAGCACCGCCAGGACTTCCGAGGGATGGAGACGATAGAGCACGCGACGGTCCCCACCAACGGCATCAACATGCACGTCGCGTCGGTCGGCGGCGACGGCGGCGCCGGCGGCGACACGGTCCTCTTCCTCCACGGCTTCCCCGACCTCTGGTACACCTGGCGCCGCCAGATGCTGTCCCTCGCCGCCCTCGGGTACCGGGCCGTCGCCCCCGACCTTCGCGGCTACGGCGACACCGACGCGCCACCCTCCGCGGCGTCGTACACGGCGTTCCACATCGTGGGCGACCTGGTCGGGCTCCTCGACGCGCTCGGCGTCGAGCGCGTGTTCCTGGTGGGGCACGATTGGGGAGCGGTCATGGCGTGGTACTTTTGCCTGCTGAGGCCCGATAGGGTTAAGGCGCTGGTGAACACGAGCGTCGCGTTTCTGCCGGGGAGTCGGAAGAGGAAGCCCGTCGATTCGCTGAGGGCGTTGTTTGGCGATGATTACTACATCTGTCGGTTTCAGGTGAGTGATAATTAGAGATGTGATCGTGGATTGGTTCGGTTACGTTGACTTGATTGACCGTGTTTATGTGAAGATTTTTGTTGGTTTTGGGATGTTTTAGCGAGTTTTTTTTGCCTAAATTGAGGCTGTGAATCAATGGAGCTGACTATCTTTGGTTTCCAATAGACTTGTTAAACGGGTAGATCGGATCATAAATGATTCAACATGTTTATAACTCATTTATTGTAATGCAAAATTTTCGACTTTTTATGATTTAAAAAAATGATATTGTTAAAATTTAATCGATAATTTATTTTCTTTAAATTGAATTTTAATTATTTTCATTTTAAAAAATTGAATTTTTAATTATCTTTATTTTTATTTTTTAAGAATATAATTTTTTAATTTTCTTTTTCTTTTTTTCTTTTTGCATTTCTTCTTCTTCTTGATCTCTGCTGGCGAGCTTGAGTCTTGCCAAATCGACGAGGCTTGAGCCTTGCCTGGCCGGTCATCGATCATTGCCATGCCGGCCACCGACTAAAGAACACGGAAGAAGGAAAAAAAAATGAAAGAAAAAAGAAAAAAATAATTTCTTTTTTTTTACAAAAAAATATTTTTGTAAAGTTAAAGAGAGAAAAGAGAGATTGTAAGGCTTTAGATGAAAATGGTTTAAGTCCATCCCATTTAAGACCTACTTAAGATCCATCTATCTTAAATCTTCAATTATTAAACCAATCTAATTAGTTTCTTCAAAAAATAAGTGACTCATATATGACCTACTAATGATTTAAATGGGTCATATATGGGTCTAAAACCTATTTTGCCACCTTTAATTACCAACAATGACTTGATAGTGATGGAGTTAACGGCTCTAGTTTTTGTGGCTTCTAATAAATCTGAAAAAATAAAACAACTTTTCCGTTTAAAAAAGTTGTCTGGAGAACAGAATTGGCTCTCAAATTGGGTCACCTTGAGTTTGTTGTTGCACCATTTGAGTAGATTTATAGGCGGATAATTGTATCCTACAAGAAGACCTTTCGTTTTGGTGTTTCTACGAATAGCAAGCGGGTCCTTCGTAATGATGGCTAAAACTGCTATGATGCTTTGATCTCATCTCTTACTGCTTTGTTGGTTTGACTTCACTTCTTGTTTCTAGTTGGGATGCTTTGAATTTAATGTGCTGCCCATGAATCAGACACGAGAGAGTTCCCCTTCTATCATCACAACCAACTGTGTTTATATGTGTTAAGTGCACGTGTGAGATGTGAATGCAGAGAACAGTTTCGCACAAGATGCCTAGAGTGAAAAAGGAGCAATATAATGCACCCAGTTTAAGCTTTCGACCCTCTTGGATCTCCCCATTATTAAAGTGTTGGACTTCGCTTGCCCCCAGATGAGCACTCTGGCCATTAACATGTGGACCACCTAAAATTTGATGTTTTTAACCAGTTTCAAGTTGTAGAACCAGAGCAAGTGATGTTGACTTCTGTTTTTCGCTATTAGTAAGCTGTGTTTTATATAGAAGGCTAGAAGAAAGTCCTCTGGTAGACAAAGTTCGATGGCCGTAGGGCTCCTATCCATGGTAACTTACTAGATTTTTCTGCATTGCAAGGATCTGTGTTCTAAAACTGCACATGTTGTTTAGTGCTCCTTGGAAACTTCGCTTAGTGCAGAGAGAGGACATGGAATATTATTCTCGATAAGATCCTTCCCAGATCTTCTGCGGCGAGAAGGGCCTCCACTACAATACAAGTACACATGTTGAGCATGTTTTGCAAGTATCATATTCATGTTCTAACTGAACACTGAACACTGTAATTGTTGATTCAATTAGATTTTACATTTTACCTTTTTATTGCTCAAGTGCCACTTTTATCCTTTCAGGTGGTTCCTTAATTCCTCCCTTATATGATTTGATCATTATATTTTTATTGCTCCTGAAAGGACTTATGATCTGTCTTAGGAACCTGGAGAAGCTGAAGAAGACTTTGCACGAGCTGATATCACAAAACTTATGAAGCTATTTCTCACATGCCGGAGTCCAAAACCACCTTGTATTCCGAAAGAAATAGGATGTTCAGGTTTGGCCAGCTCTCGAGATAAATTGCCCCCTTGGCTGTCAGAGGAAGACATCAATTTTTATGCCAGCAAATTCAGTCAGAAAGGCTTCACCGGAGGATTGAATTATTATCGAGCGATGAACTTGTAAGTGTCAACCTATTCTATTGGATTGGAGGCAGTTGTCTGTCGGATTGATATTCACAATATTCTGAAAGAACTGTGAGTATCTTCCCAACGTGGGCTAGAAGGTTTGACTGATGAGTAGTGAAAGATATAGTAGTGGGGCTGAAGTCCATTAGCAGTCCTGACATGTACCGTTGAACACAATCCTCTCTTTTGCGTAATTTGGATCTGATGTAAAGTTGTTCTCTGTGGAGGCTCTTTCACGAGTTTTGATACATCATCCTACGTGATTTTCTGTAGGACTTGAGTTTAGACCTAGTGAAATGTCAATCGCTTGGAACTAGCAAAGAGATAATTCCTTCCTTGTTGCAGAACCTGGGAGCTGGCCGCACCATGGACTGGAGTACAAATTAAAGTGCCGGTTAAATTTATTGTTGGAGACCTCGACATTACCTATCATGTACCTGGTGCTAAGCAGCACATTCACAATGGTGGGCTCAAGAAACTTGTGCCATTCTTGCAAGAAGTAGTCGTGATGGAAGGAGTGGCTCATTTTCTCCAGCAAGAAAAGCCAGAGGAAGTTACTAATCACATATATGACTTCATCAAAAAATTTTAAGTTTTATGCTCCTTCGAAAGTTCTCTTTGAGGAAGGAGAGGTGAATCGTTTCATCTCCGTCTCCACAAAATAACTGGAACGTTTGCTGAGGATGGGCTGTGGTGTTTAAGATGTTGCTTATTTTAGCTACTGGTTCAGAGTTATATGTACACATTTCTCACCTGTATTATGTCGTTCTTGTAACAAGGATAAGAGAAGTGGAACGATTTCTGAACACCCCATAAGTAGAGCTGGTCAAGAATTAAACTCCCTAGATCCCATACACGAACTCGCATGGTTTCACCTTTTCATGCTTCAATGCAGTGAAAACACGCCCCAATCACATTAAGTTAAGTTGAAGGACATCACAAATGCCATGACCATCATACGGCGTTTACTTGAGGATGCTCAAATGAATGCTTTTTAGAAGTTATGACACTAAAATAATCAGAAAAAAAAGTTGTGATACTTAAAGTTGTCTTTTTTCAACCATAAAGTTGCTTTGACATAGGGAGGTGGTGTTATTCTAAGCCGTGATGGTCCCATGATTCTTGTTTTGTGGTTCAAGGCAAGCTGTGTTGTATATTTGACTTCATATATTAGGGGCAACGAGCAGCTTTCCAAAAAATATTCAGGAAGCAAACCGATGCATCATGCTCATCTGTCCAAATTAATTGAGGTAGAGCATTTCTGGGCTGATGAATTGCTGCATGTGTTTTGATCGAGAGGCTGATGCTTATGTCGACGCGGGAACGTCTTGCTCGTCCCCTCAATCTGACAGAGCTTTCACGGGAGCAATTTGAGTCCAGGACTCAAGGAGGGTCTCGAGGACAATGCTCCAAGTAGTCAGGATTGAAATTTTTGTTAAAACAGAGAGGCGTTGGAATCGTCTCATGTAATGAATTAATTGGAAGCTGCTCTTGTGAGGACAATGTCACGTGCTCGTTGGCTGACGAAGATTTGGTAGGGTTATATTGTGAGACTAAATTGCTCATTTAGGTCTTTACATGATAAGAGGACGTTCTTGAAAATTTAGGTCCGACCATTATTTGAAATTTTTCCATGTCTTTTTTATGGCCATCACCCCTTAGGAAGGCCATTCCCATGTCCCATATATGGGGGAATTAGGTGGGCTTTTTCATTGGGCCTCGAGCTGCGAGCAATCTAGCAAAGCCGGTCGGCCAGCCTTGAACTTAAGTCTGCATTTTGAGCTTTCTATTGGATATTGTGAGGCGCTATTATAATAGCCACCCCTTGTCGGGAGAGACCCTTCATTTTTCTGTACCATGCCCCAGATACTTGGGGGAAGGCGTCGTGGGAATCTAGGCGGGCCACCCTTACCCCTTAAAGGGGTTTGGCCATGTTGGGCCATGGGGATAGAACATTTTTCGAGATCTGTTCCCCGCCTCTATCCAGTCTTTCCTGGATGTCATAGCCTTTTAAAGACATGCTAATGTCCAATTATATCTCTGTTATATGGCAAGTGTTAATGCATGATATTTTTTTTTTTTTTGGTAAAGAGTGTTAATGCATGATATTTATCTACTTAAAGATCAAGAAGAAGACATGAACCGTCGGGTTCATGCATTCCTCCGGCAACTGGCAAGAAGGGGTGGAAAATCGCCGCACGCAGGTGTCAAATCGATCTCAGACGTGTCACGAGCCCGCGTGCTCCTCTGCGAAAAACGCATCCGCGACTCGACTGCTCTGCCTCCAGATCATATGTCCAAAACAGTCCAGAGTCGACAACAATGCAGTCCATGACAATTGTATGATCCGGGACGTGAATGAAACGAGAATCTCCACGCTCTCTCCGTCGCAGTTCCCGTCCAAAAAAGCCTTCCTCGTCGATTCTTTCCAAGCCAAGAATCGTCGATCTTCGGCCATCAGAATCCATGTTTCCCACCGAGTCTCTCTACGCGACGGCCTTCTTTTTCTGGGTTGCCATCCTCTCGGCACCGGTCACTGGAGGGAGCGGTCGCCGTCGGCATACCAGGTGCTCCAGTCGTACGGGTTGCCGGTGGCTCTCCTCCCGAAGGGCATAACGGGGTACCAGTTGCACGAGGCCACCGGCGAGTTCACGGCGAGCATGAACGGGACGTGCAGCTTCACGCTCGAGAACTCGTACCAGCTCAAGTACGAGCAGAGCATCGAGGGGGTGATCGAGAGGGAGAGGCTGAGGAGGCTGAAAGGCGTCAGCGTGAAGGTGACGGTGGTGTGGCTGAGCATCGTGGAGGTGGTGCGGCAGGGGGGCAATCTGGAGTTCTCCATCGGGGTCGCATCTGCGGGATTCCCAGTGGAGAACTTCACCGAGTGCCCATGGTGTGGGTGCGGGCTGGCCTGCAATGCCACGGTGAGCGAGTTTAAAGCTTCCTCTTCTTCTTCTTCTTCGTCGTCTTCGTAGGAGGTGAGTTCGTGCTTCGTGGTTTGAGTCTGGAAGCACGCCATGAATGCACGTGTTGTCGTTGAAGTCTTCTGTAATTTCATCGCAACAACTTGTTCGGTTTTGTGATATGCCCTGTGTCTAAACGAGCTAACGGTGCGTATTCAGAGAAGCGGCATTTGAAGCCCGGAAACAGAGGATTTATGGTTATATCATCATTAATCGATTGAATCACGGCATACGTCCGATGTTCTGTATTACCATAGAAAGGATCGACCAAAAATTTGGGGCAAACAACTGGCGAATGGGACTCGTTCTTCGTGCGAACCAAACGATAACAGAGCCTCATTCGCGCATATCAGCCAAACTCCACTCGTTAAAATCATTCCTTCTGCCATAAGTGCTTTGCTCGCAGCTCAGCCACGTCGATCTCCTCGATGCAGTTGTCGGGTCTGTAACACCCGGTCCTCGGGTCGGGTGCCCAGGAGACCTGCCCATCTGAACTCACCATCTTCTCCTCCTCCCCTGTTTTCTCCTCGGCCGCAGCGCCGCTTCTCGTGGCGCCACCGGCCTTTGCCATTTGGGCCGTCGCGCCTTGTGTCGCTGCCGAATACCCACGCCTGTAATTTCGAGCACATCAAGCGCGTACCGGGTCAGTTGACTCGAATGGGTTTATTCGGGAGATGAAGAGGGACGCACGGGAAGCGTGGGGTTTACCTGGCAAAGGCGCTGGACATTGCGTCCGCGGCGAGAGCCGAGAGAAGCTTGGCGCTCGAGAGAGATCGAGTCATGACGAGGCAAAGATTCTGAAAATCCTAAAGAAACCTTCGCTTATTCACTGGAAATCTTCCCTCTCGCGATCCCTTCTTCTTCTTTCTTTGACGATGACAGAAGGGTAGGTGGGGGAGACTTTATATAGGGCCGAGACAGACGAGAGAAATGAATCTTCTGCTTCTTCGTCCACGAGGATTGATGGAGTCCAGAAGGGACCAGGTCCAAGGCAGGACTTTGCGGCGAGCCATCTGCGCCCACAAACAAAGCTTCTTGGCGTGCGTTTACGCATCAACGGCGCTTTTCCTTTTCCGGACCATATTTGTTCTTGACTGGTCAAGCGACTTTCTTCCCAGGGTCTAAACATGTCTAGAACTGACGTGAAAATAATTTTGAATGACCTTTCTTTAGAATCGATTTATATATGAGCTAGTCTCCCTTATTTCTTTAGGATGTTTACATATAAATAAATAAAAATCACTGACGACTAATCTAGAGTAAATTTAATGAAGTGACGTGAAAATAATTTTGCATTTGAATATCAAAGAAAGAAATATTTTTAGGCTACATTTGTTAGCTTGTATGGATACAATGATAACTTATAATATTTGGTGTTTGGCAACATACTTTTTTGGATAAACTCAAATTGGATAAAAAAATTAAAAATAATTTAATAGACCATGCTGTCTTTGCCTGATAAATTAATTAGGTGATGCATTCGGATATTGCTTCATCGGCCACCACCTGAGGACCACCACCATGATAGCCGATTGTTTATCACTCTCGATCACCATGTGATCATCTTCACCTTCAATCGTGTTTCAGGGTCCATAATTGAATACCATGCACACATAGTGGACTTACCGAGTAGATCTAGATCATTATCGAAGCCCTTCAGTTTATAGCTTATGGATTCAACGCCTTCCAAGGCTGATACACTGGTTTGGCGTGCGATTCTTTGAGCCTGCTAAGTTCCCGACATTGTTGAGCTTGCAAAACAAGCTGCAACAAAAAGATTTTTAAGCAGGAACTAGACGACTGTCGCTGAAATTTTGCTATCAGATATGTGTGCCCCATAAGGTCTTATGGGAAGATGTAGCAGCAATCAAAAAGAATATGAAACTGAAAAGGCAGGTTCTAGCTGGCTTCAAGTGAAAAATATAGTCCACAAGTCCTATGTAGGCGACATTTCACACCCAAAGGCACTAGAGATCTATGACAAACTGGACCAATTGATTTGGTAAATTAGGGCTTGTTAGGTAACTATTTTGTTTTTCTATTTTGCTATTCTTTTGTTCCCCTTTTCTTCTTTCATTTTTCATAACAGAAATCCATTTGATAATGTCATATTTTTTTTTCTCTCAAAAATAAAAGTGGTCAGTAAATAGATTTTGAATAAAAAAATTTCAAAAAACTACTTTTTTATCCTCGCGAACAAGAAGAAAGATAAGGTCATTTTAGAAAAATAAGCTCAACGTAATCTAATGTTTTTTTTTTTTTTGGGTAAAAGGTAAGAATATATATTAAACTTTGGATAAATGAACAAGAATTCGGCAGCGTAACTCACACTTTAGCTGTGGGGGCAGGGAGAGTGTGAGGGTGCCGAATCAAAAAGATACAGAGAGAAAGAAACATAGCAGCAACTACTCGGCTGAACTACAATTAAAAAACAGACTAATGACCCTCAGGCACCCCTCCAAAGATTGAAGAGATGGAGGAGAGCTAGGAAGAGGACGTCGAGCTGAAGATGGATGGATCGAACCCCCAACTTCTCTGGAGTCGCTTGTTTCTTGGAGTAGGCGGGACATTAGAGAACAAAAGAGCCTTATCCTTCACAACCTTGATCAAGTGATTCTTCATGGCCAGAATTGCCAAAGAGTCACCTCGAAAGATGATAGAATTCCTTTTTTTTCCATATGAAATGGCATAAAGCCCCAAAAGAGAAACGGACAATACTGTGAAAAAAATCTTTACCGAATAGGAATTTGAGAGCCCAAGAGAGGTTGTCCTTCCAAACTCTATTCTTCCAAGGTAAATTACATCTAGAAGCCCAAAAGAACGCAAGAGTCGCAGACGTTGTGCACTCAAAGAACGAATGGCCCATGGAGTCCGGAACGGAGCAGCAAAAAGCACAAACAGAGAACTCAATCCTCCCATAAGAGAGAAGGAGAGTCTAAGTTGGCAGCCTATTTTTTGCGAGCAACCACAAATGAAATTGAAATCTGGGTGCAAGGTCATTGTCCCAAATAAGAGGAGCCCAAGACACTCGATTCTTTTTAACCTTGATGTACTTTCGGGCGAGGCAACGAGAACGAACCCGATGGATCTTCTTGCCAGGTGAAGCGGTCAGAATCAGTAGAAAGAATGGGTACAGTAATTCCCATATTTGCGAGGAGGTCTCTCAAAAAGCACCCACACGGGAGAATAAAGGTCCGCCACTACGAATAGCTTGGAAGGCGACAGCTCTCCACAAGGTCCGGCAGTATAAGTAAGAGAAGCGGGCCACATTCCAGCCAATTGTCGTGCCATAAGGAAACAGAGGAACCGTGGCCAATCTTCCAAAAGAAAGAGAGCCTAAAGTGTCTTCGAAGTTGAAGGATTTTTTTCCACGCCCATGAACACGTAGTGGGTGTGGAGGAGTTCCAAAAGTTGTCATTCTTTAAAAAATAAGAATGGATCCAACGACACTAGAGAGATTCTCTATCGGTGAAGAGAAACCAGATGTACTTAAGCAAGGAAGCAGTATTGCAGTCTCTCAATTTCCGAATACCCAAGCCACCTTCATTTTTTGGGAGGCAAATGTCATCCCAAGATACTTTGGCACCGCTCGGCCAAGCGAGGTGCCCTTCCACAGAAACTGTCTTAGCAGTTGTTCAATTCTATCAAGAACAGAGATAGGCAGAGAAAAAACACTAGCCCAAAAGGCTTGGATAGAATGCAGTACCGACTTTATAAGTTGAAGCTTGCCAGCAAAGGATAAAAAGCGGTGAGCCCACAATTGAATTCTTGCAGTAATACAATCAATCAACGAAGCACAATCAGCTTTCCCAAGTCTTGAAGTAATGATGGGCACCCCTAAGTATCAGACTGGGAGTCAACCTTCCCGAAAGCCAAATGCATGTCGAATATTCTCTCTGATGGAAACAGGGCCTCCTGAGAGAAACACCTCGCTCTTGTTTTTGTTCGGAAGCAATCCACTCCAATATGATAATATATCAAGACTTCTCTTGAGGATCCTGGCGGAAACCCAATTAGCTTGACAAAAAAGAAAGACATCATCGGCAAAGAAAAGATGGGTTAGCTTTACCTTATTGCATCTCCAAAAGTATTTGAAGTCTTTCACCGAAGTATGGGAATTTAAAATCCCTGAGAACACATCCATAACAAGGGTAAAGAGGTACGGCGACAAAGGGTCCCCTTGGCAAAGGCCTCGACCTCCAGAGAAGAAGCCATGAAGTTCGCCATTAATAGAAACTGAAAACTTGGGTGTTCTCACACACACCATTATCAAATGGATGATCCATTATGGGAATCTGAAAGCTTGCAGAGTGAGTTCCAAAAAATCCCAGTCTATAGTATCATACGCCTTTTGAAAGTCCACCTTAACAGCACATTTCGGAAGGTAAGGATCTAAGTGAAAACCAGAGATCCTGAACAAGAAAAATGTTATCTCTAATTCTCCTTCATTTAACAAATGCATTTTGAGATGATCCAACCAAAACATTGAAAACAGCAGCCACACAATTAGCTAGAATTTTTGTAATAACCTTGTAGATGGTATTACTACATGCAATAGGTCTAAAATCTGTGACTGCAGTAGCATTCTGAACTTTGGGAATCAACGTAAGGATAGTACTGTTTACCTCTTTTAGGAGGAAGCCCGAAGCAAAGAAATCCTAAACAGCTTCAATAACCAATGGCCCGACAAGATCCCAGTTGGTCTTGTAAAATTCAACCAAAAAGCTATCAAGACCCGAGGCTTTTCCTCTTACTAGGGAGAAAAGAGTATCCTTGATCTCCGAATCTGTGACCGGGCAAGAGATGGAGCTACATTGAATATCCGAGAGATGCCGATGGATGAGCTCCTTCATCTCATGAAGAGACGGTTTTGAGAGGCACACCTGAGGTGAGAGCAACTTTGAGAAGTAGGACACAAACACTTGAGGCACAAGGGCTGGATCATCTATGAGGACACCGGATGAATCTATAACCGAGAGGATGTGGTTTCTGGCCTGTCTGTTCTTAACCGAATGGTGGAAGAATCTAGTGTTCCGATCACCCTCTTTCAACCAAGTCACACGAGACTTTTGGCGGTAAAAAGACTCCTCAAGGATCCGCAATTGGACAAAGGCACGTCGCTGGTTTTTTTCCAGGTCAACAAGAGATGAATTAGAAGGATCATCATGAAGCCCAACCTGAGTGATGCAAAGGGCTTCTCTAGCTTCAGCCGTCTTCATCGAAATGTCGGAGAAAGACTCTTTGTTGAGTAATATGAGGCGAGCTTTAACCAATTTCAGCTTGGACACGAGGCGGAACATCGGCACTCCGAAGACTGGCGAATTCCAAGCTTGATTGATGCAATACGAGTAATCCGGGTGTTCAGACCAAAAATGAAAATATTTAAACAGCTTCCTTCTCGACACCGGATCAAGCACTCTAACAATCATAGGAGACTGATCAGATGTACCCGGATTGAGAAAGGAGGCTTGAGAGAAGGAGAATCGATGGTTCCACAGATTGTTAATAAGGACCCGATCAATCTTGCGCATTTTCCTTACAGCACTAGAGGAAGTAGACCAGGTAAAACGGAGGCCAATGTATCAAAGGTCCACCAACTCGGTTTGAGCTAAACATAAACGAAACTCGTCAAAAGATGGAATCCAAGCGTTCGAACCCCCCATCCTATCCGATGGGTCCTTAATGGCGTTAAAGTCACCTGCTACAATCCAAGGCGAGTCTTGGAAGACTTCATTATAATGGATTAGATCATCCCAAAGGGGCCTACGACTGACAAACGTGTGATCAGCATAGATCGCAGAAATACAACAACTCATGTTAGAAGAAGTAGAAGAAAGAAAACCATGAACATCTTGCTTATTCGAAGAAATAGGAGCAAACTCAACTATACTTGGGTCCCAGCCAACCCAAGTTCTACCACGAGGAGCGTATTCATAGTTCGTCGTCCATTTCCAGCCTCTTAAAAAGGTCGAAGATATGGTATCAAACAATTCTTCGGGCACCTTAGTCTCAAAAATACCGATCAAGCAAAGCTTGTTGGAGAGAACAAGCTTCCTTACCTCAGCACACCTAACAGGATTGAGGATACCTCTAACATTCCAGAATCCAAAAAACATATGTACACAAAGAAGGGAGGCAGTTACCTCTTCATAGAGGCTTTGCGGCCAGTAGAGGTGGCCTTAGCAAGAACCGAAGTAGGAGGTTCAGGGAAGTAGACGATCCAACTGGTCTTGAATAGTCTGGCTTTGCACAAGACATCGTCCCCCGAGGTGAGGAACTGATGGATAGTAGATCATCATCCTCCGAGATAGTATGAATACTAGAACTAGCAATCTCATCCGAGCCAATAGAATGTCCCGAGCGGGAGGTGCGATCCAAGGTCTTGGCAGTATTATCATGTACCTTAACAGATGCTTTCAAAAGTCCCTTAGAAATCCTAACAGGAGGGAGCACAGGTGGTTTAACCAGTTTAGTGGAAGCGGTCTTCAGATTCAACTGTTGTCCACCTCTGGTAGCGCCTGCCACACTGATAGATGCCGCCTTCTTAGAAAAGGGAAGCTTTTTCTTTTTCTTTTTACCTACCACTTCATGCCATTCCTCACCCGCGGGAGGAATAAGTGGAGGGGAAGAAGCGAGGGCAGGCGCGACTTCACGCACTGTGACTAAATCAGAGGAATCAGCATCGTTTCTTGTAGGTATAGGCAGAGCAACCGAAGACGACACTTGGGAAAAAGCAGCGGCTTCTGCATGAGGAGCAACAAGTTCCCCACCGGCTTCCAAAGCATCGAAAGGCTGCTAGACTCTTTCCGAATCTTGCTGATGCGGGGCATGAGCAGCCACCAAAATAGGGGAAGCAAGGGAAACAGGGGAAGCAGGCCTGTCCTGGGGGAGCTGAACAAGAGCAGGAACAACTGATACAGGAGCCTTGGCTGCAGGTCTCCTCAAATTAGATGCTTGGAGAGGGGCTGGGGGAATGCAGTTGTAGCCAAAGATGCCGCACTTGAAACAAACTTGTGGACGCCACTCATATTCCACAGCAACAATACGGAATTTCCATTATGAACCAGCAGTATAGAATCACGAGAGGGTTGGTCTGCAGTAATTTCAACACACACACACGAGCAAAAGCTAACATATCCATTTGCTCAGTACGATGATCCACATACAAAGGTTTGCCAACCGCACTCGCAACTTTGCCAATAGCCTGGGCTGACCAAAAGGAGAAAGGAAGGTTTCTCAACTTGACCCACACGGGAACAGTTAAATGGGTGTCTTTCTCGAGTTCAAGACCAGGCTTCCATTGTTGCAGAATAAATGGAACCTTCGCAACTGTAATTGGGCCACCTTCGAGGAGCTTCCTCATAAAATCCATATCAGGAATATGTAGCACGAAGAAACCTTGTTCATCTGCCATGACTTCGGTGAGGTACGGGCTCCACGCCCTTTTAAGAGCTTCCTCAATGACTTTAAACGGAATTCTCCTACCTAGATAATAGCCAATCAAACAATCATGGAGACCTTGAAGGTCAAGGTCTGACAGCTCAACCATCGGTTTATCATCCAAAAATGCAGGAGGGGTGAATTCTAAATCGTAGCCTTTCCTCAACACTTGAGCAACAGATGCCCAAGAACGGCTAGATGGATTTGCCTTGCCCGTAGGCTGAGGCTGGTTCGGTCTGGATCTACCTCTACTTTTCGTGCGAACACCAGCATGGTTACGAACAGGGATGGGAATATCCGTCTGTCTCGAATCAGGGGAAAACGAGAGGCTTCGCCCCTTATCCTTGCACGAGGGCCCATCAAGAAAAGGTCGTCCTACAACTTGAGGGACATGGGTGAGAGAACTCAGCCCTTCATCAACACGAGAGGCCTGGCCAAAAGTCGAGGCCATCACAACAGCAATTCGAAATCCAGAACCTAAACGGGAGAAAAACCCTAATTGAATTCATCCATAATTGGTCCGAAAAGAGTGGACATACCAGGGCCAAGCTTTGGGGTTCGGGGTTCTTCCAAGACAGAGTTTGGCAACCGGTTTGGAGCTTTGGTGCGGGAAGTCGGGTGCTGGTGCAGATGTAGGCAAAGCAGGCAGCGGTAGCGTGGGTGCGAAGCTGGCTGTCAGGCACCGAGGAGAGGCGAGCAACGACGGTGTGGGTTCTAGCGGCGTTGGGTCGCGAGACCGGCGAAGCGGCGCAGGCGCGGTGCAGGTGGAAGAGGCGCAACGCGAGCGTGGGGGGAGCAACAGCGGGCGTCAGAGGTGCGACGATGGAGCTGCAGACGCGAGCGAGGCCGGCGGAGTGGCAGCGGCGGGTCGCAGGTGCAGAGGCACGGCGATGGGCGATGACTCAGGCAGCAGGAGTCACCGGTGGGAGAGGCTCCAGCGGCAGGCGGAAGGCCGGCGTGCGGTCGTCGGGCGCCTAGCGTTTGCGAGCGCGGGGGGAGCTTTTTTATGAAAAACGGAGGGGAGACTCTTGTTCTCGACTGCGAGAGGGAAATAACGTAATCTAATGTTTATCTCTACACAATCAACATAAGGTCTATCACTACTTAAAATTTCAGGTGCACCACCTAGGATTAATGGATTACTAAGTCTAAACTTAGTTTGGGCTCTCCCAAGCTTATACCAATTTGCGATTTATGTTCAAATATTTAGCATGCAAAAAATTATTAGCTATAAGTCGCAATTAATTAGTTTACGGTAAGTCGATTAGATACCTAAGTAAAATAATGAGAGATTTATTTTACTGCTGCGAACCAGAGATTATGAGTTCGGGAATTTGATTACGCTAAATTTCTCTAATGCTATTTCGGTACATTTCTCTATTTTTCTTTTATTTTGAAAAATGTTTTGTAGGTAGTTTTAATTAATTTTAATTTACTTCACTAACGAGGTGATCATGCGGGTGCACACACCACCAATTTAACGCCCAAATAAAATAATGAATAAATTACAAAACTTACATCATAACAATGAAAGCGTCTGCAATGTTATATCATAATTCATATCAACAACCCTAGATATGATTTCTAATTAACACGCAATCACTCCAAATTTTTAGGATTTTCCTTTGTTTAATAAATTCTAATCTATATACAATGCAATTTAATCAAATGACCTAATTCTAATTACGGACAAATTCTAATTAAATGGATCTAGCAATAATCACTAAATGACATGCATTTTATAAACATAATTCTACATGACATGCGCATGATTTTTTGCATTTTTTTTATAAAAATTCGTAACTAAAAAATAGAAATCTAATTAAAGTGAGATATTATCTATTTTAAGTTAGGAAATAAACCAATTTGAATCCTATCTTAACTTAGAAATTTATTTCGACATGCAATTTAATTCAAAGATATTATCTAACCTAGATACTACCTAAACATGCATTTTAATATAATTAGAAAAAAATCTAACTATTTTATCATGTAATTCTATCTAGGAAATCAATTATAATCTACATGATATGCAAATGCAATCCTTAAATAAAGCAATTAAAAGATAAGCAGTAAATCATTCACGATTATCAAAGACATTATCTATTGTTCGAATTCGGAAATGATATCTAATCAAATCTTATTATTTTGCTAATAAAATCGATAAATTGATCTTATGCTTTAAATATCAATATATCAATTAAATATTCCAACGTGATTTAAACCCTTATGGATGGAGTAAAAAATTTGCGTGCGGTTGCGAATTAGGTGATATGTCGGGATTTCAATCATGCATCAGCAAACATTTCAAATGAAGAAACAAAATATTAAAAAAAAAAAGCTACCTAATTTTGAATTTTTGTTTCCAAATCTGGCTTAACGAATGACGCCTTGTGTGGGTCACGATGGAAGCTCGGCATGGCTCAAGGACGGGTGGCCATGATGATGGACAGCCAAGGGTGATAGGCCACCATCGATCGGGGCTCCGGTGAGGGGACCGGAGGCGAGCGGAGGAGGTCATGACAGCAAGTGGCGGCGTTCAGCAAGCTGCTGTGGTGGCGTCGCTCGGAAGGGGGCGGCTGCTGGCGGAGCTAGGCGGGCTCGAGCAGTTGCTGCGACGGCGAGCAGTGGCGTCGGGCAGAAGGAGGTGCGGCAGCAACAGCGAAGGCGGTGCTCGCGGGATCTTGCAGGGGCGGAGACGCGGCAGGGCAGGCGCGCGGAGGCGGTGATTGACAGAGGCGCGGAGTAGGTCGCCGACGTCGGCCACGGCGAAGGCTCGAGTGCTTGGTGCTCGGGCGAAGGCACTTGCTGGTGCTCCGGGCTGCGGCGTCTCGGCGGTTCTTTGCGGCGAGGGTGCGGTAGCGGTGGAGGCACGGCAACAAAGATTGAGGCGCGACGGAGCAAGGGGCTGCTTCGGCGTCGGGCTGCGTGGCGCCGCTCGGAGGGGAGTGACTCGGACCGGCGTGCGAGATGGTGGGCGCGATAAGGAAGACGGAGTCGCGAGCGGGTGGGTCACGGGCCGCCACGGGCTCCAGGCGAGGAGGGGCGCGGTGGAGGCGAAGTGGCAGTGGTGCGGCCGCAGCGGCACGGGCGCAGCAGTCGGCGGCTGTAGTTGACGGAGGGAGCCCGTGAAGAAGAACAGTGCTCCTCCGCTTTCTTCTTCTTTTCTTTTTCTTCTCTGCTACACGTCACTTCTCTCTCTCTCTCTCTCTCTCTCTCTGTACTTCCTTTTGGTCCCTGCTCACGTCCCCTCTCTTACCCTCCTTCACTTTTCTTTGTTTTTTTTTTTGTTTTTTTATTTTGATCAATCTTACTCTATACACTCACTCTTAGACTTTTGCCATGTCTCTTGCAGGACGTGGAAGTCGAAACCCACTCCTGAAACTTACACGTCCCCATCCCATCTCCCTAAAAATGTGAGGATTTGAACCCCTCACCTCCCCCTTCCATGTTGGAAGAGTGGTCATAAAGCGAATCCCAGTGGTTTCATTTTTCTTTGTTGACTTTTCACTCATAGAAAACGAAAACCGAGGGAAAAGCCCCCCCAAAAACCCTAAAAAAGGGAAGAAATAAAATTTTCTCTTTTATCTTGAATTTTTGACTTAGAAACCAATAGAAAAGCCCCCTTCTCCGTACGCAAGCAACCTTTTATACGTTAAGGGCTAGGGCTTTAATTTCTTCCTCAAATCAACGTCCACAAAGATTTTTTTCCAAACACAATTTTCTTTTCCACATCTTTTCTAGATTTCCTTTGCAAAAATTAATATTCTCCATCGATTTTATCATATATTACTAAAGATTCAAAATTGTAATAGGATTTTTCTCAAATTTCAAATTTTACAAAGATGAGCTCGTAATATATATTCGGGTTTGGGCCAATTTACTTTTTTCGTAGCTTAATCCAACTTGTCAATTTAAAATTCAGAACCATCAAATCAAACACATCCATCACGGGTCCAATGCAAATGCAATAATAATAAATAAATGCATCTAAAATTATATTATACAATTAATCATTTTTTCAGGGGTTAAAAATTAATTCTTAATTTTTATGCAATAAATAAATAATGGGTTGCCAAAATTTATTTGTCAATAGTTGCCCCACTTTAAAGGTGAATTTGTAGAGGTTGCCTTCAATGAATAAATTGAGATCTAAATTTTAATCATGCGCGCACTGAATGATTTTTTTTTTGTTGGAAAATGAATTCCATTTTGAAATGCAATTTATGTGATACATGAAAATGCTAATACAGACAATAAAGGAACTTACCTGGAATAACTTACCTTTATTATAACTTACTTTCAAGGAGGGTAGAATAATTCAATATATTGAAGGTAGAGTAATTTAAGATAGTTGGTGTTACATATCCAGGACCCGTACCTTTTTACGGTCGCCCAGAATAGTAACAAGGCTTTGTAAGGAGACTGTTTTTTTAGGACTCGTGTTTTTCTAGGACTTGTACTTTTCTACGGTTGTCCAGTATGACAATATTTGGTTGTCTATGACCCGAATCTTTCTTCGGTTGCTTTGACAGAAAAAATTGTTTTCTCATGACCCGTACATTTCTATGATCGCTTAAATGAGAAATTGCTTTTCTAGATACCGTACCATTCTACGATCGCCTAGTATTGCGACATAGACCATCTGACCATGACTCGAACTTTTCTTCAGTCGCCTTAATCAGATTGAATCTGGAGAAAAATCTTTGGAGAACAGCTTGACCGAGTCGAGTGTCAATGCACTTGAGACCTCCTAAGCACGTCGATTTGATAAAGGGACTTTGAGTTACAGAAGCACGCCATGTCGATAAAAAGGTCTCCAGGCTACAGAAGTACACGCTACAAGAGTATGCCATGTCAATTAAGAGAGACATCGGGCTATGAAAGCACATCAAGTCAATGAAAATGACTTTGGGCTACAAAAACACGCTAGGTCATATTAAGGAATTTCGAGTTATGGAAGCACGCCGGATCAATAAAAATGGACTATGGGTTATGAAAGCATGCCAGGCCAATATAAATAAACACCAGGTTACGGAAGCATGCTATGTTAAGTAAGAGAAACATCAGGTTATGGAAGCATGCCCAATATAAATAAGCACCAAGCTACGGAAGCACGTTGTGTTAATTAAGAGAGACATCAGCTTATGGAAGCACGCTGTGTTAATTAAGAGAGACATCAGGTTATGGAAGCACGCCCAATATAAATAAACACCAGGCTACGGAAGGAAGCACGCTACGGAAGCACGCTGTGTTAATTAAGAGAGAGATATCAGGTTATGGAAGCATGCCCAATATAAATAAACACCAGGCTACGGAAGCAGGATGTGTTAATTAAGAGAGACATCAGGTTATGGAAGCATGCCCAATATAAATAAACACCAGGCTACGGAAGCAGGATGTGTTAATTAAGAGAGACATCAGGTTATGGAAGCATGCCCAATATAAATAAACACCAGGCTACGGAAGCAGGTTGTGTTAATTAAGAGAGACGTCTGGTTATGGAAGCACGCCGAGTCGATGAAAGGGACGTTGGGTTATGAAAACACACCAGATCAATATAAAGGGACACAGGTTACGAAAGCATGCCGTGTCAACTAAGAGCAGATCAATATAAAGGGACACTAGGCTACGAAAGCATGCCATGTCAACTAAGAGGGACATCAGGCTATGGAAGCATGCCGAGTCAAGAATCGATTAATTCTAATAACTATGGTTGTAAGGTGTTCAACCCAACTAACAATAAAAAATTGATTAGCCTCTTGTTGTATGTGGTTGGTACCATCCAATTTACATCAAATAATTCTTTGAAGCACGCCAATCTCTATTCTTTAGGTAGCATTTAAACAATTTTAGTTATAGTTAACAAGATCATATTAACATGTTACGTAAAACACATATAACATGATATAATTTATTCGATTAAGAAATATCATTTTATCGAGTTGATAGTAATTAATGAGTTGCAATTACTCGTATGATTTACAAAGCAACTAAAAATGGATAAAATTCTCCTAATTAGAGGCTGGAGGGATCTTTCTTGTCCATAATTCTGTATACTCAGCATAGCAGTTAATTTCTTTCTAATTTTTTCCATTCTAGAAATAAATTTTCCTCCCTTTTTTTTTTTCTTGCTTTAGTCAACCCTCCTACTTTCCTTCTACGTTTCAAGCAACCCCCTCTGACCCCCAAAAAAAAAGAAAAAAAAACCACCACCCCAACCCTCCCAAAAAAAAGAAGAAGAAAAACCAGAGAGAGAGAAGTAGACTTCCTTTGAGGGGGCGCCCCCCTGGACAGAACTTTTCCTATCGACGAGGGATAATCAAACATTTTTTTCGTTTTTTAACTTCACACTGTTTTTATTATTGCCTAACTTTAATCATGAGAAAAGTTCTATTTCCTTGGCGGCTTTTCAGAAATTCAATCCCTTGAAACGTGGACTCCTCGGCTTACGAGATCGCTCCTTTCCAGGAACGGGACAAGACAAGCGGAACGTCAACTTTCTTGGTTCGTCGTCTTCTTCGTCTTCTTTCTGACGAAGACTCGAAATTTGGTTCGATAGATCGACTAATCCGACGACGACCTCCATTTTCTGGCTCGAACCCAAGCTCGCTCGAAGCGGAGAGAAGGACGCAAGAGCACCGCCTGGACTTACGAGGGATGGAGACGATAGAGCATGCGACGGTCCCCACCAACGGCATCAACATGCACGTCGCGTCGGTCGGCGGCGCCGGCGGCGACACGGTCCTCTTCCTCCACGGCTTCCCCGACCTCTGGTACACCTGGCGCCACCAGATGCTGTCCCTCGCCGCCCTCGGGTACCGGGCCGTCGCCCCCGACCTCCGCGGCTACGGCGACACCGACGCGCCCCCCTCCGCGGCGTCGTACACGGCGTTCCACATCGTGGGCGACCTGGTCGGGCTCCTCGACGCGCTCGGCGTCGAGCGCGTGTTCCTGGTGGGGCACGATTGGGGGGCGGTCATGGCGTGGTACTTTTGCCTGCTGAGGCCCGATAGGGTTAAGGCGCTGGTGAACACGAGCGTCGTGTTTCAGCCGAGGAATCCGAAGAGGAAGCCCATCGATTCGCTGAGGGCGTTGTTTGGCGACGATTACTACATCTGTCGGTTTCAGGTGAGTGATGATTAGAGATGTGATTGTGGGTTGGTTCGGTTATGTTGACTTGATCGACCGTGTTTATGTGGAGATTTTTGTTGGTTTTGGGATGTGTAGCGAGTTCTTTGCCTAAATTGAGGCTGTGAATCAATGGAGCTGACTATCTTTGGTTACCAACGATGACCTGATAGTGATGGAGTTAATGGCTCTGGTTTTTGTGGCTTCTAATAAATCTGGGATAAACGACTTTTCCTCTGAAAAAAGTTGTCTCGAGAACAGAATTGGCTCTCAAATTGGGTCACCTTGAGTTTGCTGTGGCACCATTTGAGTAGATTTGTAGGTGGATACTAGTATACTACAAGAAGACCTTTCGTTTTGGTGTTTCTACGTATAGCAAGTGGGTCCTTCATAATGATGGCTAAAACTGCTATGACTCTTTGATCTCTATCTATTACTGCTTTGATGGTTTGACTTCACTTCTTGTTTCTAGTTGGGATGCTTTGAATTTAATGTGCTGCCCATGAATCAGACACGAGAGAGTTCCCTTTCTATCATCACAATCAACTGTGTTTATATGTGTTAAGTGCACGTGTGAGATGTGAATGCAGAGAACAGTTTCGTACAAGATGCCTGGAGTGAAAAAGGAGCAATATAATGCACCCGTTTTAAGCTTTCGACCCTCTTGGATCTCTCCATTATTAGAGTGTTGGACTCCCCCCCGCATGAGCACTCTGGCCATTAACTTGTGGAATGCTTAAAATTGAAGTTTTTCACCAGTTTACAGTTGTAGAACCAGAGCAAACTTGTTCTGAGCAGGGGATGTTGACTTCTGTTTTTCGCTATTAGTAAGCTAAGTTTTACATAAAAGGCTAGAAGAAAGTCATCTGGTAGACAAAGTGCGATGTCCTTAGGACTCCTATCCAGGGTAACTTACTATACTTTTCTGGACTAAAAGGATCTGTGTTCTAGAACTGCACATGTTGTTTAGTGCTCCTTGGAAACTTCGCTCAGTGCACAGAGAGGACAGGGAATGTAATTCTCAATAAGATCCTTCCCAGATCTTCTGAGGCGAGAAGGGTCTCCACTACAATAGAAGTACACATGTTGAGCATGTTTTGCAAGTATCATATTCCTGTTCTAACTGAACACTCTGATTGTTGATTCGATTAGATTTTACATTTTACCTTTTGATTGCCCAAGTGCCACTTTTATCCTTTCAGGCGCTTCCTTAATCCCTCCCTTTATATGATTTGATCGTTATATTTTTAATGCTCCTGAAAGGACTTACAATCTGTCTTAGGAACCTGGAGAAGCTGAAGAAGACTTTGCACGAGCTGATATCACAAAACTTATGAAGCTATTTCTCACAAGCCGGAATCCAAAACCACCTTGTATTCCGAAAGAAATAGGATATTCAGGTTTGGCCAACTCTCGAGATAAATTGCCCCCTTGGCTGTCAGAGGAAGACATCAATTATTATGCCAGCAAATTCAGTCAGAAAGGCTTCACTGGAGGATTGAATTATTATCGAGCGTTAAACTTGTAAGTGTCACCCTATTCTATTGGATTGGAGGCAGTTGTCTGTCAGATTGATATTCACAATATTCTGAAAGAACTACGAGGATCTTCCCTATATGGACTAGAAGGTTTGACTGATAATTAGTGAAAGATATAATGGTGGGGCTGAAGTCCATTAATAACTATTAGCAGTCCCGACATGTACTGTTGAACACGGTTCTCTCTTTTGCGTAATTTGGATCTGATGTAGCATTGTTCTCTTTCAAGGCTCTTTCACAAGTTTTGATGTATATCATATGTGGGTTGCCGTAGAACTTGAGTTTAGTCCTAGTGAAATGGCAATTGCTCACGAACTTGTGAAGAGATAATTCCTTCCTTGTTGCAGAACTTGGGAGCTGGCTGCACCATGGACTGGAGTACAAATTAAAGTGCCGGTTAAATTTATTGTTGGAGACCTCGACATTACCTATCATGTACCCGGTGTTAAGGAGTACATTCACAATGGGGGGCTCAAGAAACTTGTGCCATTCTTGCAAGAAGTAGTCGTGATGGAAGGAGTGGCTCATTTTCTCCAGCAAGAAAAGCCAGAGGAAGTTACTAATCACATTTATGACTTCATCAAGAAATTTTGAGTTTTATGTACCTTCAAAAGTTTTCTTTGAAGAAGGAGAAGTGAATCGTTTCATCTCCGTCTCCACAAAATAACTGGAACGTTTGCTGAGGATGGGCTTTGTTGTTTCAGATGTTGCTTATTTTAGCTACTGGTTCAGAGTTATATGTACATATTTCTCACCTGTATTATGTCGTTCTTGTAACAGGGATAAGAGAAGTGGAACGATTTCTGAACACCCCATAAGTAGAGATGGTCAAGAATTAAACTCCTTAGATATCAACCACAAACTCACACGGTTTCCCCTTTTTCATGCTTAACACATTGAAAACATGCCCCGAAAAGTTAAGTTGAAGGACATCATAAATGCCATGACTGTTGTGCGGTGTTTACTTGAATACATTCAAAATAACGTTTTTTTTAGAAATTATGACACTAAAATAATTGGAAAAAAGAAGAAGAAAAAGAAAAGAATCTATGACACTTAAGTGGGTATTGTATAAAAGTTGTAATACTTATCTTTTTCTCTATAAAGTTGCTTGGACAAAGGGAGGTGGTGTTATTCTAAGCTATGATAGTCCCATGATTCTTGTTTTGCGGTTCAAGGCAAGCTGTGTTGTATAATTCGACTTCATGTATTAGGGGCAAACGAGCAGCTTTCCAAAAATATTCAGGAAGCAAACTAATGCATCATGCTCGTCTGTCCAGATTTATTGAGGTGGAGCATTCTGGGCTGATGAATTGCTGCGTGTGTTTTGACCGAGAGGCTGATGCTTTTGTCGATGTAGGAACGTCTTACTCGTCCCCTCAATCTGACAGGGCTTTCAGGAGCGCAGTTTGAGTCGAGGACTCAAGGAGGGCCTCGAGGACAACGCTCCATGCAGTCAGGATTGAAATCCTTGCGAAAATAAAGACGTTGGAATCGTCTCATGTAATGAATTAGTTGGGAGCTGTTCTTGCGAGAAGAATGTCACGTGCTCGTTGGCCGACGAAGATTTGATGGGCTTACATTGTGAGACTAAGGCCCGTTTGTTTGTGTTTCTTTTTTTTGTTTTTAAACACTTTTTCTGTTTTTTGTTCCTAAAAACAAAAAGAAACAAAACGCGTTTGACACGTTTCTGTTCCTTTTTTGTTCTTTTCGTTCCCTGCGAAAAAAAAGAAATGTAAACAAAGAAACACAAAATTTGTGTTTCTTGTTTCAAACACTTTTGAGAAACACTTATTTTTTTTTTTTTTTTCTCTTATTTTCTTGTTCTTTTTCTTTTGGCTCTGTCGCCGGCCTCGGCCATGGCCTGGCGACCGGCCGACGAGGGACGGCGGCCTCGCCATGGCTTGGCGAGCTCGAGCTCGCCCACCCATGGGGAGGCCGACCTCCGCCGGCCCGGGCGACTCGATCTCGCCCAGATCCGACGAGGCCGAGCCGCCTAGCGGCCGGCGAGCCTCGGCCTCGCCGGATCTCGGGGCAAGTCGGGCGTCGCAGCTGCGGTGGCCCGAGGTCTCAGAGGCCGCGCCGCCGGATCAAGGCGAGGCCGACCCGCCGCGACCGCCAAAAGAAGAAAAAAATGAAAAAGAAAAAAAGAAAAAAAGAAAAAAAAATAGAAAAAAATAGAAAAAAAAGAAATAAAAAAAAATTATCCAAATTTACCAAACATGTTTCGTTTATTTTTTATTTCCGAACAAATTTACCAAACGCGTTGTTTTGTTCAAAAATTGTTCCCCTAACGTAAACACTTTTCTATTTCGTTCCCTAACAATTTTTAAACAGTAAACACAACCAAACGCGCCCTAAGTTGCTCATTTGAGGTCTTATCTTGATATAAGGACTTTCTTGAAAAAATAGGCCCGACTTTTATTTTGAAATTTTTCCATATCTTTTTTATGGCCATGACCCTCTAAGGAAGGCCATTCCTACGTGCGCATATATGTAGGGGGAATTAGGTGGGCTTTTTCATCGAGCCTCTAGCTGCAAGCAATCTAGCCAAGGCGGTCGGTGAGCCCTGGACCTAAGTCTGCATTTTGGGCTTTCTATTGGATATTGTGAGGCCCTATTATAATTGATTAATTACATCTCTGTTCTATGGCAAGTGTTAATATACGATATTTATCTACTCAAAGATCAAGAAGATGACATTAACCGTCGGGTTCATGCATTCCTCTGGCAACTGGCAAGAAGGGGTGGAAAATCTCCGCACGTAGGTGTCAAATCGATCTCAGACGTGGCACGAGCCCGCGTGCTCTGAGGAAACCTCTGCGAAAAACGCATCCGCGACTCGACTGCTCTGCCTCCAGATCATACGTCCAAAACAGTCCAGAGTCGACAACAATGCAGTCCATGACAATTGTGTGATCCATGACGTGAATGAAACGAGAATCTCCACGCTCTCTCCGTCGCAGTTCCCGTCCAAAAGCCTTCCTCGTCGATTCTTTCCAAGCCAAGAATCGTCAATCTTCGGCCATCAGAATCCATGTCTCCCACCGAGTCTCTCCACGCGACGGCCTTCTTTTTTTTCTGGGTCGCCATCCTCTCGGCACCGGTCGCCTCCTCCAGTGGCGAGGAGCGGTCGCAGTCGGCTTACCAGGTGCTCCAGTCGTACGGGTTCCCGGTCGGCCTTCTCCCGAAGGGCATAACGGGGCACGAACTGGACGAGGCCACCGGCGAGTTCATGGCGAGCATGAACGGGACGTGCAGGTTCACGCTCGAGAACTCGTACCAGCTCAAGTACGAGCAGAGCATCGAGGGGGTGATCGAGAGGGAGAGGCTGAGGAGGCTGAAAGGCGTCAGCGTGAAGGTGACGGTGGTGTGGCTGAGCATCGTGGAGGTGGTGCGGCAGGGGGGCAATCTGGAGTTCTCCGTTGGGGTCGCATCTGCGGGATTCCCAGTTGAGAACTTCGCCGAGTGCCCACGGTGTGGGTGCGGGCTGGCCTGTAATGCCACGTTGAGCGAGTTTAGGCCTTCCTCTTCTTCTTCTCTGTCGTCTTCATAGGAAATGTGTTCGTGGTTTGAGTCTGGAAGCACGCTATGCATGCATGAACCGTCGTTGGGGTCTCTTCTATAATTTCATTGCAACAACTTGTTCGGTTTTGTGATATGCCCTGTGTCTAAACGAACTAATGGCACGTATTCAGAGAAGTGGCATTTGAAGCCCAGAAACAGAGGATTTCTCGTAATATCATCATTAATCAATCGAATCATGGCATTTTTCCGGTTCTGTGCGAGTCTAGAAAGGATCGAACAAAAATTCGGGGCAAACAACTGGCGAATGGGACTCGTTCTTCATGCGAACGAAACGAGAACAGAGCCTCATTCGCGCATAT
Source organism: Eucalyptus grandis (assembly GCF_016545825.1). Classification (NCBI taxonomy): domain Eukaryota; kingdom Viridiplantae; phylum Streptophyta; class Magnoliopsida; order Myrtales; family Myrtaceae; genus Eucalyptus; species Eucalyptus grandis. The sequence goes on along the minus strand of NC_052622.1, from coordinate 48,480,178 downwards.
CAGCCAAAACCCACCCGTCATTCCTTTAGCCTCAAGTGCTTTGCTCGCAGCTCAGCCACGTCGATCTCCTCGATGCAGTTCTCGGGTCTGTAACACCCGGTCCTCGGGTCGGGTGCCCAGGAGACCTGCCCGTCTGAACTCGCCATCTTCTCCTCCTCCCCTGTTTTCTCCTCGGCCGCAGCGCCGCTTCTCGTGGCGCCACCGGCCTTTGCCATTTGGGCCGTCGCGCCTTGTGTCACCGCCGAATACCCACGCCTGTAATTTCGAGCACATCAAGCGCGTACCGGGTCAGTTCACTCGAATGGGTTTATTCAGGAGATGAAGAGGGACGCATCGGAAGCGTGCGGTTTACCTGGCAAAGGTGTTGCACATTGCGTCCGCGGCGAGAGCGGAGAGAAGCTTGGCGCTCAAGAGAGATCGAGCCATGACAAGGCAAAGATTCTGAAAAATCCTAAAGAAACATTCGCTTATTCACTGAAAATCTTCCCTCTCGTGATCCCTTCTTCTTCTTCTTCTTTCTTTGACGATGACAGAAGGGTGGGTGGGGGAGATTTTATATAGGGCCGAAACAGACGAGAGAAATGAATCTTCTGCTTCTTCATCCGCGAGGGCTGATGGAGTCCAAAAGGGACCGGGTCAAAGGCAGGACTTTGCGGCGAGCCGTCGCCTACAAATAAAGCTTGGCGTGCGTTTACGCATCAACGGCGCTTTCCCTTTTCCGGAGCATTTTTGTTCTTGACTGATCAATCGACTTTCTTCCCAGGGTCTAAACATGTCTAGAGCTGACGTGAAAATAATTTTGAACGACCTTTCTTTGGAATGGATTTATATATGAGCTAGTCTCACTAATTTCTTTAGGATGGTTATATATATTTTAAAAAAAAATTGAAGTGAAAATAATTTTGAATTTGAATATAAAAAAAAAGATATTTTTATTAGTTCATACTTAAGTTCAAATAAAACAACAACTTATTATATTTGGTGTTTGGCAACGTCTTTGAGATTGGATAAGTACGAATTTGTTTAGATAAAATGTCAGGATAAGCCTAAATTAGATAAAAAAAAATTTAAAAACATTTAATAGGCCATACTATCTTTCCTTGATAAATTGATGGGGTGATGTTAGAGTTTATTATACTTCAATTATGGAAGGGGTGGGTGGTCAATTTATAAGTGTGAGGGAAAATTTCACCTCTTAAACTAGCTTTTGGGATGAGAGATATTCAAGATCACCCAACAGGTGATGCATTTGAATATTGCTTCGTCGGCCACCACCCAAAGGCCACTACCATGATAGCCAATCGTCTATCGCTTTCAATCACCATGTGATCCTCTTCACCTTCAATTGTGTTTCAGTTACCGAGGCTGAAAAGAAGTTCGCACTTGGAATCGGTGTCCAGAATTGAATACCATGCATGTGTCACAACCTGAAAGAAAGCATGTCCAAGAGGTTTCTCGATCGGCCCGTGACACATGCATAGTGGACTTTCTAGGCAGATCTAGATCCCTTGTCAAAGCCCTTCGGTTTATAGCTTATAGATTCAATGCCTTCCCGGGGGCGACTCTGGTTTGGCGTGCACTTCTTTGAGCTTGCTAAGTTCCCGGCATTGTTGAGCTTGCAAAACAACCTGCAACAAAGATTTTTAAGCAAGAACCAGACGAGCCTGTTGCTTATAATTTGCTATCAAATATGCATGCCTCAGAAGGTCTTATGGGAAGATGCAGCAGCAACAAAAAGAAGATGAAACTGAAAAGCCTGTTGTAGCTGGAATCAAGTGAAAAATATAGTCCACAAGTTCTATGTAGGCAACATTTCGCACCCAAGGGCACAAGAGATCTATGACAAACTGGACCAATTGGTTTGGTGAATTAGGGCCTGTTAGGTAACTATTTTGTTTTTCTATTTTGTTATTTTTTGTTCCCTTTTCTTCTTTTGTTTCTCGAATAAAAATCTATTTAGTAATGTCAACAAATTTTTATTTTCTCTAGAAAAGAAAAGTGGTTAGGAAATAAATGTGGAACAAAAATAAAAAGTAAAAAAAGAATTTTAAAAATAAGGTCATTTTAGAAAAAAAAAAAAAAAAAAAAAAAAAACAAGCTCAATGTAACCTAATGCTTGTTTTTATGCAATCAACAAGAGGTTTGATTTCTTGACCTGATTTGAGTCTCCATTTTTTGGAATAAAAAATTTAGGAGAAATCTAGAAATTAGATTTTTAGTATTTTTACTAGATTTTAATCATAAAAAATGTGAAAATCTTTCAATAAAAATTGGATTCAAAATCGGATTAGCGTTTGAAGGCTTTTACTATGCAAATTTTTGAATGTCATTTATTTTTAGAGACAATGTTAGGTTGTGAAAACTTGACGCTCTAGTCTTCTTTCCTTAAGATTCTATTAGAGACATCCTTTAAGATTGTTTACTATTCTATTTTAATAGAAAATTAGATGGCTCTAAGCCTCTAAACAAGTCTTTTGCATTATCATTTATCTTGTATTCATAGTATTCGAATAAGTCTATGCTCCATGGATTTTCGATGTCATTTGCTTTAAGGTTTTATGAGTTTATACAAATAAGCAAGCCAACTTTAGGATCGCACCATCATCAATTGTTTTGTCATTGCCCATTCCACCAAGCAACTTTTGTTCTTCTTCTTGTAGTTAAAAAAGCTCAAAAGATTTATGTACCTATTTACTTCAATCCAAAGATTTATTGTCAATGTCAACATCTAAATTTTGACATCCCATTGAGTAATTCATTATATAGAAAATTAGGGATCGACCTCGGCCCCTAGCAAAAATATTAGGTTAAAATGCATATAGATATTAGGAGCATTTTCATTAGTAGTTGATAAGCCTGTATATGCTGCGTTTGATTCAGCTTTTTTAATGGGTTTAAGGGAAACACATATGACTTTAGCTTAAAGGGTCTTCATGAAAAGCAAATATTATTTGGCAAACTTGGTTTAAAAAGCAACTTCCAATAGTAGTTGATAAGCCCATATAGGTTGGGTTTGGTTTAGCTTTTTCAATGGGCATTGCTACGACTAGGGTTTGTTCATTCCGTTGCTTGTCCATGGACAACACGTATAGCGAGAGAAGACTAACCAGTGGGGAGAAGATTCTGAGCGCAATTAGCCGCGTACAAAGACAAGATTCACCCCTGCAACATCTTCCCAACGACAGCAGCCACCATGGGCAAACTGAGATCCTACCTCCAACACTCAAAAAACTCGTTTTCTTCCACCGATTGATGATGGGAATCTGGAGATAATTTAGTCTGGCTGAGTAAGTCGACACATCCAAAGAACGGAGTAGTCGAGTGAAGAGGGAACTAGTGAAGCAAAAGAAAGAGGCGAGGCGTAACTCAGGGTTTTATTTTTTATAAAGGAGCAAAATTGGACTTTTAATAAGTTTTTGAGGGCAAAAAAGGAAACTGACCAAATTTCATTAATCTATGGCTTCAACATTTCGAAAATACTAAAAGCTCATAGGTAGTAAGGACTAGTCTTGAGTTTTCAGCCTTCTCAAGGCTAGCTTTCATCTCAAAGTACATAATATATATAGTTGCTAAACACTCCAAATTTTCACTAGGAGGCTTTAGGGTCTCAAGAGACTTTCAAAATACCAAAACCAAAATGCACCGGCGGCGGATGAACTTGAATGAATGGTTCTAAGCTTAATTGTTTATTCGAACTAAGCCCATGGAATAGCAAAACAGAGCCAAGCTCATTAGAAGGCTATGGTGACCGCATCCTGTACGTGCCGAAGTTCTAATTATCTAAAGTGAGAGTCTTGATTCATTTACCCATGTGGAAATTCTTTCAATCTTGCATGGCCACGAGAATTTCGGTGATTAAGGGGAGAGAAGGACGTGGTGGAGATGTCTTCAGAGAAATAAAGGCTGGATATAATTAATTTTCAGCAAAGAACAGGAAAGAAAAGAGTACGGGCAAGAAAGTTCAAAGAATTGACTGGTATCTTGGTGGATTATTAAAACATTCCGAAGACTTCATTCTGATATTCGAATATTGATAGAGGAGGAAAGAGGATTTGATTCTTTCCTTGAAAGCCTTGGCCGTCCTCACCTACGAAAGGGGGACAATACAGAGATTGAAACGACACGGCCGCAGAAAACACGTGAGAGGGTGAGGAGCGTTCAGCCAAGCATCACACGTCGAGCCTCTCGTAATTGCGACCTTGCTGATCCCACGGCTGAGCTTCACATCAGTTGTCGTTGTTTGCCGTCACGAGACGGTGACCCATTACCGCGCCTCCCTCTCGACGACAAGGTGGCCTTGCCGTGATATCTCCAGAAAGCTACGAGATCTACGGCGACTCGTTGCTTCCTTCCCGTTGAGCCCACGACATTGTTGCTGCTCCTAGTGTGGCCAGGGCTACCAATTCCATGGCAATCATCAAGGAGTCCAAGTGTTCAATAATTGCTCCATCAGATCTTCGTGGTCTTTTGGTCAACATCTTGCAGTCAGGGTAAGAGGCCACACAAAAGAATGCACGGCCACAATAGAGAGCCACGATTGAGAAATAGAGAGAAAAGAGAGGGAAAGATCTCTCTCGGCCACCCTTGGCCGAGATGCTAATGTCGTCACGCCGCACCACAATCATGTCCTCACCATCCGTGACGCCGCTTCCTTTGCCATCCAACCTCGACATCGTGAGCTCGCTGCCGATCCATTAAGCCACGGGTCTCCATGTGCTCGCCATCCTTTGCTACCACAAAGTCGTACGCAAGCCGCCTGAGCTACTGACCTGTGTCGCCTCCTGGCCGTCCTTGCTGCTTGAGTCGCAGAACCCCCTTCCATCGACGAGCCTTGATTGATCTGCTGTCGACCATCCCACAACAGACCTGCAGCGTTTTGCCGGGATCTCCGTTGAAAAGGTTGCTGTCCAGACATGCCACGAGTGTCCCGTTCACCGTTAAGTCCCAGCAACTCCAGATTGTCCAGCGAAGGCAGCAAGTCCACGTGAATTCCAGCAACACCTGGCAGATTCCCTGCACGTCCAATTCAGCATTGATTTCCCCAAAAGTCTAGAGACGTCCAGTTGGTTCATCCTTGATTCTTTCACCATAGATTGTTTAGTGAAAGTCCAGGAACATTGAAGTTCATCCTATTGCACTCAACTCTTCTCGACGACGGTTCGGTGAGCTTCGTCGTGAGCACTTCCTCGACAAGCCTTCAATGTCGGTGTCCTTACTTTGCTAATCACCGTGTGGACGAGCACCACCCGCGGCGACTTGCTTTTGCTCTGCCACAAGCTGCTCCCAAGCCCCTCGTCGCACCATCCGTGACCCTCGACCCTTGACGAATGCGGCTATGCTACATCGTACACCAACGTCAACCACCGTCCAATCCACCATCCAATTCAAATTTGGGAACAAATCCTCCAAATTAGGTAATCATCGCTATCCAATTCTATTGAATATCTTATTACCTAATTGGATTATTCCATCTTGATAGGCGTTGCCCCAAATTAGGATACATTTCCTATTGTACACCAACGTCAATTACCCTCCAATCTGTTACGAAATCGCACGTCGATTCCACAAAAAATAATGCTTGCAAACAATTCACTAGACAGAATATAGTAATAAAAGAACAGAATCAGATGAACACGTCAGAAAATTTGTTATCGAAGTTCACCTAAACCTGGGCTACGTCTCCGCGTAGAGGCACTCTGCGAATCCACTAGATTTCGAAAAAAAGTTGAAATACAACGATGATTTTCTCTCAAGATCAGAGTACAAAGAGATTGAGAACCCTCGTTAAGAAAAAACTCACTTTTTTCTTCTCTTTTTCTTGCCTCTCTATTTCCTATTTCAGCATCGTTTTTGGCTAGGGTCTTGCCATCGCTAATATAAAGATACCACTTTTAACCTAAAAGGAAATCTAATAGAAAAGACAAAAAAACCCCTAAAAACAAATATTTGGCTTCACAACACAATCCACCATCCAATTCAAATTTGGGAACAAATCCTCTAAATTAGGTAATAATCGCTATCTAATTCCTTTGAATATCTTATTACCTAATTGGATTATTCCATCTAATCAAGTGATAGGCGTTGCCCTAAATTAGGATACATTTCCTAATTCGCAATCGCACGTGATCTTTAATTCTTTCTATAAGGCTTTAGATGGAATTATTGATATATTTAAAATTGATATTTTCAAATGGAATTATTGATAGATTTAAAATTGATATTTTAATCTTCAAGGCTTCAGATCAATTTATCGATTTTATCTGTGAAATTCAAATTGATTAGATATCGTTTCCTTGTTTGAATTGATTGAATGATATTTACTGATCTTGAATGATTTGATCATTACGTTACTTTAATTGCTTTCTTTATCTTGAAAATGCAAAAAGATTGCATTGTATATTATGTAGTTTATAATTGATTTTCTAGGTAGAATAGTTTAGATACTTTTCTAATTAAATTAGAATGTATGTTAGATAATATCTTTGAATTGAATTGCTTGTTCAAATATCTTTCTAAGTTAAGATAGGATTTAGGTTAGTCTATTTCCTAACTTAAAATATATAATATTTCACTTTATGTAGATTTTTATTTTAGTAATTTTTAATTACGAATTTTGATGAAAAATATGAAAAATTTCATGTGCATGTCATATATAATTAGATCATGTAATTTGATACTTTCACATCATTTAGAAATTGCATGATACATATTAATTATTGCCTGTCACTAAAATTAGGCCATTTAGTTAAATTACATGACATATTGTTTAGTTTTCATTTTAATAAGATTTGAGTGGAAATATGTGATAATTAGAAATAATATATAGTTTGCTAAATGTGGTTTTCTAACTAACCCTGCCATCAAGATAAGTATTTTCTCTCCATATTTGCAATTTATTTGTTGTATTGTTTTATTGAGTATTTAATAATGATTGCACACCCGTATGATCATCTTATTTGTTCGAAAATATGTTAAAATCAGCCATCTGCAAAATATATTTGAAAATAAAAGAGAAAATATATCGAAAGTGCATTAGAGTAATTTAGCGTAATCAAGTTTTTAGATTCATATAATCTTTGGTTCGTAGTAGTAAGGTATTTTTTTTTTTTTGATGTTTTACATGGGTATTTAATTGACCCATCATAAACCAATTAGCAGTGACTCCTAAATAAAAAATACTTTGCGTGCTAAAAACTTAAACCTAAGTTACGAATTTGTATGGGCTTAGAGGACTAAGTTAAGTTTAGGCTTAGTATTCTATTAGCCAAACCCTAGATGGATCACCCGAGGTTAGGTTGCGACAAGTTGACGAGTCCATTGGAGACCTTATTTCGAGTGAACCACCTAGGGGTTGACTAATGGATTATTAAGTTTAGACTTAGCTCAGACTCTCCCAAATCCATGCCAATTTGCAACTTAGGTTTAGTTTTTTAGCATGCAAATAATTTTTACCTAGAAGTAACCACTTATCAGTTTATGATAGGTTGATTAGATATCCAAGTAAAGTATGAGGAGAAATACCTTATTTTTATGAACTAGAAAATAAATGAGTTAGAGGACTTGATTACGCTAAATTACTCTAACACCATTTTGGTACTTTTGTCTTTTATTTTCGAAAATATTTTATCGACAGCTTAAATTGATTTTAAGCTATATCTAACGTTCAAGGTGGTCATGCGGGTGCACAACCTCCATGAAACACTCAATAAAACAAGGCAACAAATAAATTGTAAGCATGAGGAAATACTTATATTGATGCAACGAAAGTGTCACGGTCCGTGAATCCTCCCGTACTCGTGACACTTGTGAGTGGCGCTTGGGATTATCTGATGAAGAGTGTGAGGCAGAAAGGTAGAACACAACTGATCCGTGGGAGTGGCGTCATGATGGTTGGTGCAACTGGTCCGTGGGAGTGGCGTCAAGATGGTTGGTGCTAGGAGTTCTGGGATAGAAGGATTACATTACTTGGGAGCTCTGAAGACGGGGTAGGCCTCCCGTGCACAAACTGGTCGAGAGCTGATGCCGCTCTCCTGATGAGGCCATGGCAGGCCGAAACCAGTTGTTGTGCCTAAAGAGAACTGTTGCTTTATTCGATGGACTAGACGCCCGAGCGAAACTGCGCGTGGTAGGATCTCGTACGAAGAATCATTCACCGTATTGTTCGTGGAACAACTAAAGAACGAAGGGCTGGCCTGGCGATTTCCGCTCGCTAGGTGTTGGCGGGTCGTTCCGAGGCCAAGGAAACTCTCGGCCCGTGACAAGTGGTATCAGAGCAGGAATCCCTCCAATAAGCAAGTGAGCAAGTCGGAGAATCAGACTCCTCACTCAAGTGCGGGTCAAGCAGATAAGTCCTAGTGGATGGGTGCTAGGACGAGTCGGCTTCTCATCGAGCGGAATGCAAGTTAGAGAAGAACCAAACCCTTGCTGAATGGGGATAACGTTCCTAGATCAATTGGTGAATTCGAAGAAGAGGTTTACTATCATGTTTTCAACAAGAAAAGAACCTCCATTGGTTTGCTGGGGTCAAGATGCTGGTTAGACTGAGGATGCTGCCAAAAGATGCAGTTGGCGAAATGTCACACTTGCCAAAAAGCGCAGGTGACTAAAGGGCCGAGCGGCTGAGATCAAAAGAGGCCACCAATGGAGCAAAACTTGTTTTGTTGGGCGAGCGTGACCATTCGATGTGAATTCCCAAAAGTGGCACATCAATGGTTAATTTACGCAAGGAAGCGACATAGCAGAGATCGCAACGAGGGTGTTGCGAATTGAGTGGGGGAGAATGTCACGGTCCGTGAATCCTCCCGTACTCGTGACACTTGTGAGTGGCGCTTGGGATTATCTGGTGAAGAGTGTGAGGCAGAAGGGTAGAACACAACTGGTCTGTGGGAGTGGCGTTAGGACGGTTGGTGCTAGGAGTTCTGGGATAGAAGGATTACACTACTTAGGAGCTCTGAAGACGGGGTAGGCTTCATGTGCACAAATTGGTCGGGAGCTGATGCCGTTCTCCTGACGAGGCCATGGCAGGCCGAAACCAGTTGTTGTGCCTAAAGAGAACTACTTGCCTTACTCGATGGACTAGACGCCCAAGCGAAGCTGCGTGTGGTAGGATCTCGTACGAAGAATCATTCACCGTATTGTTCGTGGAACAACTAAAGAACGAAGGGCTGGCCTGGCGATTTCCGCTCGCTAGGCACTCGCGGGTCGTTCCGAGGCCAAGAAAACTCTCAGCCCGTGACACAAGCATATGCAGGGTTAGTTAGAAAACCACATTTATCAACCCAAATATGATTTCTAATTAACACGCAATTCCACTCAAATTTCTTTTTGGGTTTCTTTTATTTAAATGAAAACTAAACTATATATCATGCAATTTAACTAAATAGCCTAATTCTAATGACAAACAAATTCTAATTAAATGGATCTATCAACAACTACTAAATGACATGCATTTTATGAATCTAATTCTATATTACATGCTCATGATAGTTTTGTATTTTTTATATTAAAATTCGTAGTTAAAAATTACTGAAAATAAAAATATATAGAAAGTGAGATATAACAATTTTAAGTTAGGAAATAGACTAACTTAAATCCTATCTTAACTTAGAGACTTCTCTTAACAAGCAATTCAATTCAAAGATATTAACTGACATGCATTCTAATTTGATTAGAAAAGTATCTAAACTATTTTATGATGCAATTCTATCTCAAAAACCAATTCCAAACCACATGACATGCGATGTAATTTTTTTGTCTTTTCAGGATAGAGAAAATAATCGGACCAAAATAATCACCAAATTATTCAAGATCATTAAAGATATCATCAAACCAATTTAAATAAGGAAAGAATATCTAATCAACTTGAAATTTTGCAAATAAAATTGATAAGTTGATCTTAAGCCATGAAAATCAAAATAACAATTTTAAATATTCTGGTATAATCAATGATTCAATCTACAGTCTTATAGATAGAATCAAAGATTATATGCAGTTACAAATTAGGAAATACATCTTAGTTTTGGGGTACGCCTATCACTCATAGATATTGATTAAATGGAATAATCAAATAAGAATATTCAATAGAATCAGATAATGGTTATTACTTAATTTGGAGAATTTGTTCCCAAATTCGAACCGTTGGACTGTGGATTGCACGATAATTGGTGATGGTGCATGGCAGTGGTGGAGCTTGCAGATGGGTGAGGTGCGGTGACTATGCCATAGAGTAAAAATTAATTGCTCTAATTTGATAAAGTTGCAAAGGGAAAGATAGGCGCGAGAGCAAGCGTTTCTCCAGTGCTGTTAGAAGATCTCGGACGCGTACCAAGAACACTTTTACTTTGACCATGCCCCTTAACTAATTCCACATCACCACTTGGATGGAGTCCACTAGACGTTCTGAAAATTTTTCTAATTTTTTTCTTTATTTCTCAATCCACCACGACCAGACTCAATTTCTTTAATGATGCTCGATGTCGCACACGACCCAAAGGTCGATGGAAATCGCGGATGAAGGTTGCACTTGTTGTGACGCCATGGACATTGGAAAACCAGAGAAAAGAGTTGTTGTGTTGATAAGCGATTCAACTCCTCCCGGTCCTATCATTGGGGGTTTATGAGCCTAGTATGCTAGGAGATGACAGTGACCTCCCTTCAGGCGGGATCCCAGCGCTAGAAGCGTTGTGGCCCTCCGGCCTGTGGGGCCGTTATCCCGCATTTCTTCCCCTCATTTGCCTAAATGACTTGTGGGGGAAGACACCTTAGGATGGCTTATTCAGGGTAGAGCAGTTTAAAGACCTGCTCAAGTCTATCAAGTGATCGTTGTTGAAAACTTGGAAAAGGTGCAAGGAGGCAGCAGCTCGTCATCGGGGCTCTGCAGCTTGAGCACGTCAGGATGTTGCGGTTCAAATGGGGCAACGAGCATCGACATCGGGGTGGGGCTTGGTGTCGCCTTGGCATGTTGGGGAAAACAAGTTCGCCAAGGAGCTCCACGTCTTGATGGGCGGCGAACGGCAGCGGCAACTGCGGCGTGACCATGGGCTGGCCGCTCTCTTCCTCACTCTCTCTCTCTCTCTCTTGTTTTCTTTTTATTTCCTGTTCTGGACGCTTAAAATATTATATTTTGTTCTTCCTTCACTTTGGTTGTTTCTTCCTTCCTGCTCATCACGCGCACTTTTTCTTGTTTTTAAGACAAGAATTATATTACTCGATATATGACCTATGTCCACCAATCTTCTCTTTGTAATTTATATATCCTTTCTGGTCCTCTCCGCACACTTGTATCCTTCCCGGTTCAAGCACGTGAATGTGTCCAAGATATCTCTTCCCATTTCATTTTATGGCCGAATTCTCATGATATTTGCATACTATTGATCTCCGATTTTCCAATTTTGATTATCCGTGTTCTGCACATGCAATTTTCGACCATGTGAGGAATTCATTGGGCTTCAATTTTATGCTTCCGCGGGCTTAGTCTAATTCTTCACCTTACAGGTTTTATTAAGCTCATAATCATTTAACACTCGTCACCAGTCCAATTAATGCAACATAAGAATTGAGCTATATGATAAACGCTTTTAAAAACTAGATGCAGTTTAATTTAATATTTTTGCTAGGGGCTAGAATTTAGTCCCTAATTTTCTATGCAATTAATAACTAACTAGGTTTCCAATATTTAAGTGTCAACAATCGACCTTCCATATTGTGAATTTTAAACCAGTGGCACACTTTGCTAAGACCATCCTAAAATATTTTAATCAATTAAATCCTTACAAAAGTCTAGTTTTATCCAAACAAAAATGGTAAAATTTTCATTGACATTTTTATAATTAAATAAAAAATAAATTGGGATTACCAAATGCATTTATGTTCTTTTTTTATATTAAGAATATAAATTTAATACAATTACCAAATACATTCTTTTTCTTATAAACTCGTTTAGAGAATATATATAGAAAAAAAGTGCATTGTAAAGTCTCCACTAACATTTTACAATTCACATTTGGATAAATTCTGCACATAAATTGTTTTTGAGAATAAAAATATTACCAAATGCACCCTAAAGGAATTGGGGGATGTTTTGAATACGGAATTTGTTCTTCAAGATGTGGAGGATGTACAAAAGAAACAATTATTTCTTCAGCATAGTGAAAAAGTTACGTTGTTTTTGGCCTTATAAGCACCTCTAGTCCGATATTTATCAGAATTTGACCTGTGAAGTACACAAGGAGTCGCAATCCTCACACTCAAGATTTACATAGACAATAGCAACTGCAAGAAGTCCAATCGAGAGGGCAATAGACAGGGTAGCAGACTCGAGACACAACGTTGTTGTCGGATGTGGCAGATGGAAGCTGAAGTAGCTGGTCACTTCTAATTTCACCTCGTCATATTCTATCCTAATTTGAATCCGGATGGCTTAACGCAGCCTTCAAAGTCTTTCGATTCGATGGGCTTTTTTTTTTTCCGGCAAAGAATGTGGCTCTAATTAACGGAAGCCCGGATTGGACGAGGATTCGGGGTTCGGAGGCCCATATCTGTGGCCCAGATCGAAGCCTCCGGCCTCGTCTCGTCGCGTCGACATCTTTCCTCAGACCAGGCAGGAGCCATAAACCCTCGACAATTCTGAAGCTCGGTTCACTATGGCTTCACCCTGCCCTCACTGATCTCTCTTCCCTCTTCGGTCCGAGCTCGAAAATCCGACACAGGCTCGCCCCGGCCAGGGTTCAGCACTAGGATCGGCGAGGGGAGAAGCGATGGCGGAGGCCAACACCAACAGCGAAATCTCTCCCAACATGACCATCTACATCAACAACCTCAACGAGAAAATCAAAATCGACGGTACGTGCGGGCGAACGGAGCCTTAGTAGGGCCGTCTCGCGCCCTTGTTCGTTCGGCATTTCGCTTCGGTGGATTGAGCGGGTTTTTTGTTCTCGCGGGGTTCTTTTTTTTTTTTTTTTTTTTTTTTCTGCAGAGCTGAAGAAGTCGCTGAGGGCGGTGTTCTCGCAATTCGGGGAGATTTTGGAGGTTCTGGCGTTCAAGACCCTGAAGCACAAGGGTCAAGCTTGGGTGATTTTCAAGGAAGTCCAATCCGCCACTAATGCCCTCAGGCAAATGCAGGATTTCCCCTTTTATGATAAGCCCATGGTAAGCCTTTGCTTTTGAGGAAAGACTCTTCCCAAAGTTATGTTCTTTTCACTGTGCGTCCCTCCTGTTTTATTTTCGTGCTTGCTATTATGAGGAGTAGCAAATTTGATTCGATTCGTGGGGGAAACATATCATACAATTACTTTGATCTTTGCTGGATCAATGAGAAATCTCCTCGGGCTTATTTGAATCTGGGTTGTTGTCGCCGAAGATGATGGATATGTCAATGCCGAGATAGGAGTGGGATTGGGATTGTCTCTTTGGATTGAGGTATCCTACTTGTGTTTTGTTGTCCAAAGGAACTCCGTGTATCTGTCTAAAACCCTACTGAAAAACTCTGGATGAGTCTAATTGCCGTTTTCCCTGACAAAGATGTTACATACTGGAACATGTTATGATATCAGTTGTGGAGGCGGTTGCTATGGGTGATAATCAAGAACATCCACGGGAACTTGTTGTTTTGTTGTTTGTGCTCATGGAGCATGCAACTAAACTACAATTAGGGCTTGGCATGAAATCAGATAAATAGGCACATAGGGTCTAATCACGATAATTTAGTCGCAATTCTAAGAACTTTCTTGCCCCACTGATGGATCAGATGACAGTTGCAAGTCCTAAGTGTTGGTTTTCTTTGAAGTTTGGCGTGACTTTCGAGAGTCAGTTTTGCTGTATATCACCTTCGTTGCAGTGGTTGCACTAGTAGCAACTTGCTGTCTATACTTCTTCATTTACAAGGATATCATAGTGCTTTACTGGTGGAATCCATTTTACTTCTCTTATAGAAATTATTGACAAGAAGAAAAAGGTGGCTTTATGTGCGAAAGTTATTAATTGCTGCCATTGCAGAACTCTAGTTTGCCACTTTAACTTTCATATAGTGCTGTTCTTGCTGTGAACCTTTCATGAATTTGAAGAATGCTGAAATATGACTGATGACTAGTTCTTATGCTTTTCTGCAACAGTGCAGCTGTAATTGCATGCCATAATTAAGCAAGACAGGGGCGTGGAGAAAAACAAACTTCATATCTTGATCAGATACAAAACCTGATAGTTTTGACCCTTTCATTTGGCTATTGCTTATATTTTTGCCTAAACAGATCCTACATGTATCTTCAGTATTGTAGACAGCCATTTGGTTATTTAAGGGCGTGTTGAAATAGACATTAATTTTTTGCTTTTTGCTTAATCTAAATCTTGTGGTGGAGGCAGTTTGACTTTATCTTATATCAAAGCTTAAAACTATAACAATGTACAAATGTTGACATGGACATTTACATATTAATTTTCCTAATTATTTTTTTAAAACTTGTATAATATATCTTAGGCTTTTGCTTGAAATTATAAAGTTGCGATTTCCTTTCTGAGAGAACGAGAGCAAACATGTTGAAGATTATCCTTTTCCATGATTACCGTTATTAATGAGCTAAATCCATCTCCCCTCTAATGTACTATATAGTTACTTTCCACTCTGACTCATTCCTTCCCCATTTTGGACATTACTGGCAATCACAATGGTACTAATCATGTTGCTCTTGTGGGAAACCATTGACAGTGGTCACTGTTTGGGTTTGTGGTTTCCTATTATTCTGTTTTGGTCTTGTACTTTCAAATTTGAGACCATTGACATTAGTTGCTTCTATGATGTTGAAGTTGTCTTAATATATGGAACTTCTGTGTTGGTTTAAGTCTACAGTGATGAATGTATTTTAATTGAACAGAGAATACAATATGCAAAGACGAAATCAGACATAGTTGCGAAGGCTGATGGTACTTTTGTTCCTCGTGAAAAGCGAAAGAGACACGAGGAGAAAGGTATGTAACTTTTGCACATATGCATGATGTGATTATCTGAAGGGAGCCTTGGGCAATTGAGATTTCGGAGTGCAACTTATTGTGCCTTGTTTGTTGCTACCTGTACAGTGCCTGCTATATCTTATGTTTGTGATTTGATTTCTTTCCTACGACTTGAAACTTTGGTACAGGAAAAAAACGGAAGGATCAACATGATGCTAACCAAGCTGGTGTTGGTGTCAATCCTGCTTATCCCGGTGCTTATGGTGCTATGCCTCCTGTAAGCAATTTTTCTGTTTCATAAGGATCTTATGCTGTTTTTTCTGTGAAATTTATTTGAGCAGGATGATTAAAATGGTGAAGCATTCAGCTTTTTTCCCTGGAACTTGCTTTCATTGTACATAAATTTTCAAACCAGAACAGTTTGAGCAATAGGACAAGTTGGGAATTCTGCTGCATGTCTAAACTCTAGCAAGCTGAGATGATGTTGGCTCTCTTTCAGTTGTTTTAGTTCTGGTTGATCGGGATAAGTGCATATCTAAATTTATTTGGAAACCTTTTCCTTCTGCTTAATCCTTTACTATAGGAAACTTTAATGCTAACACTATCATTAATTTTTCAAGCTCCATGTATATGTTTTCCTTTATAAATTTCTAAATTACAGACATGAAATGAAAATCTATAGAAATTATCACATGCGTATTCCACCCAGTGGGAGTTACATCCTTCCCCTTCAAGTACTGCACTGTCCAATTGGGCTCATGGTTCTACTTCTAGCTTTATGCTAATTTATGGATTATGCTTGTTTATGGATGTAATGCTTCTCTGGGATAACTGAAGAGTAATTGAGCCCTGCTTTGCTTGATATTTTTGGCTCAAAATGCTCTCTTAAAGCTATTTTCTCTACCATGCAAGAACAACAAAATGGCCAGTCATACTTTATAAACCTGTTGAGTAGCGGCACGAAAATACATAACTTTTGTTTTTTACTTATTTTTGGTACAATGCTGGACCTTTAAAAGTAAAATTACACTTATCTTATCATATTGAAATTAGCTAAAAGTCAACTTTAATAAGATTTTTTACTACTTCATCTGTTTAGATTATCATTTATTTATTAATGGAATTTGTCTTGAAAGCTAAAATTAGGTGGCGTCCATTCAGTTGCTTAACCTCCAGTGGAGTCCTAACCAACAATTCTATCTGTTTAATGATGCAGCTATCACAAGTACCGTATCCAGGAGGTGCAAAAGTTCCAGAAGCTCCAGCTCCGCCAAATAACATACTTTTTGTCCAGAATCTTCCTCACGAGACGACTCCGATGATGTTGCAAATGCTCTTTCTTCAATACCCTGGTTTTAAGGAAGTAAGGATGGTGGAAACAAAGCCGGGGATTGCATTCGTTGAGTACAGTGACGAGATGCAATCGACAGTCGCAATGCAGGCGCTTCAAGGTTTCAAGTTAACCCCGCAAAACCCAATGTCGATCACTTATGCGAAGAAATAGAGGGCCGACTTCTCACTGCTTTTTGCGATGATGCATCTTGTAAGAAGAACCCTTAATATAGTTCGGCTAATCTATCTTTAGGGTTTGTGAAATACTGTTTGATAGGATGTCTAGCATTCTTGTACCATTGTAGTTTTTCTCTTCTTTTCTTTCCATTAGTGCATGATCATTATGAGAGAAATTGGATTCAAGTTATTCGGATCAATCGTTTTGAGCTATCAACCGGCTTGGAACTCATACGATATACCTGCTCTGAATTGTCTAGATTGGATTTTAAGTATATCAAGTTGCCCATTCTGCCTTTCGTGTCTTATATCATCATGGGCAGGTCGGCTTTGCCTGCCTTAGCCTCTTTATGAGGTTGCATATTTCTAAATGTGAGGCCCCACGAGGTTTTAGATCAATGAAATCGCTTCATGTTTTCAGGGTCTGTTCTGAATACAACCGTACCGAAAAATGTGTGAGGCTTATATTTTAGGCACTTCTACAATGCAAGTATATCTGCCCTTTGCCATAGAGAGCGGAAAGAAGCTTCTATTTCTGGGCCTTGGGATGCGCCGCAGTTGCCAATTTCTTGATATCCCCGTACTGTCGGATTTAGAAATTTTGCGCACATGCAACCGAGGATCGGAAAAAAAATGCACAACGAATGGAGCACGAGGATTAAGGTTTTGCGAAGAATTGAGAGATCTATCTGATGAATATGTGTAGTGACGTAGTGTTGTCTGACGTTGGTTTTCCCACATAACTAATTTGTAGTGTTCGAGGCAAAAATCTTTTAGGTTCACAGGAAGTTGTTTTTAGCAATGATTTTAAGCCTGCCCGTTTGAGATTGTTTTTAATTTAAAAGAAAAAAAGGAATTTAGCCGGAAGATAGAAAATTTTTGTTAACGAGTGTTTTAGGGACTAATCGACGATGCAATTGGCTTTTATCTATTTCTTATATTGAAAAGATGGCATTTAAGGAATTTTTCACTGTTTTCAATAAGCAACTAACCTATAATTAGTCTTCTGAAAATCAAATCATTTATGCTAAGAAACGTCCTGATAAGCAGTCTCTTTTGTTTTTGGCCGAAGATAAGCAGTCAATTATTAACTGCGAATTGCTATTGGTTAGGTTCCCTAAACAAAGAGTCCTCTTTGTGGAGGCTAGCTGTTTCGCTCGCCTCAAACAGTTGGTTCGAAGCATAATTAAACCAACCCTTCGCAATTCCAACAAAATGTAACTGGACCTTATACGAGTTGTTGATCAAAATATATATAAGGATAGAACTTATAATGGGGTCTTGAAAAATAAATAATTTGTGCTAGGCCTTTATCCCTTTTTTTAGGTTCATTAGGATTTATATTAGTTGGATCTTCCAACTATCTCGATAAGAATTTAATATCTTTAGTTTTGTCTCAACAATTTTTTTTTTCACAAGGGATCATTTTTTTTTTTTACAATATCGTAGGCCTCCTTATTACTAGTGAACTCGTATTCTTTAATGTTGTGAATAAAATTCATGATATGATAAAATTTATCATATCCTACATTTAATGTCTATTCAAGACATGATAAAGTCAAATATAAATATGATATAAGTTAGATAAAATTATTCCATAGGGAGGTGGGGTAAAGATGGATATGATTTTTAATGTTCATAATAGGGAAGTTTTTTGTTAAATAAAAAAAAATTCTTAAATTAATAAATTTAAAATTATTTTTCTATACAAATAATAATTGAATTCTAATATAAAAGTTTCAAATAACAAAATAAAATTTTATTTTTAAATTTAATTCTATTTTTATAATATATTAAATTTATTCAATATATAAATATATATTTATATTTATTTATATATTTTATTTTAGGTATTCTAGTATTTAAGATATATTAATATAGTTTTCTATTCAGCTTTGAAGAACCATCTTTTTAGGGTAGTACAAGATAGGGCTAGCACTTTTAAGAATGTTGATGATAATTTTAGGAACATAAGATGTTGCAAAGTAGTTGGGACATCGATCCCATTATCTTCACGAGGACCCTTAAACAACCCATCTTTTCAGCCGACGCTTGAGGGAGTTGATGTTGCACTAAAGCTGAGGTCTTTTCTCCTCATTCGCTAAGGTGTTGTATCTCGTAGTCGGTTGTTTATGCCGTGCTTGTTTTGGTTGTTTTTTGTCTTTGTCCTTGGTGTTGGGTGCCGCATTTGTGGGTTTTACATCCTTCCACTCACAATGATATTCTTATCTTAAGTATAAGTTTTTGATGCCATGTTCTTTTTGTATAATTGACATTTCCTCAATATATTTATTAGCTTTTACCAAAAAAAATATAGTTTTCTATTAATAAACTTTTATTAGAAAATGATGGAAGCAAAAGAAAGAAATGAAAATTTAATTAAAAATAAAGGAAAATAAAAATAAAAATAATATTGACAAGAGTGTTATAAAATTTATGAATATATTTAATTTTATTACTGTAATTACTAAATAGTAAATAGGATATCGGATTTCACTATTCAGTACTATAGGCTAAAAATCTAGGCGATCAAATGTAGCACAGAGGAAAGTTCGCCGCCAAATCACACGCCCAGAGCAGAGCCGCTCTCCTCGCCTCCGCCGCTCCGCGTCGCTGCGAACCCTCTCCATCATGGTGGAGAAGAAGATGAAGAGCCGCGGCTCGGAGAAACCGAGCAAGAACCGCAGGCAGTCCACGTCCAAAACCCTACCTAATGGCAAGAACCGCAAGAAGCAGCACGTGAACCAGAGGAAGAGGACCGGGCCTCGCCTGCCGAGCGCGCTGAGGAAGGAGCTCGAGCGGCTGAACCCTAGCCGCCCGTCGGACAGCGAAGGCGAGGAGATTGATTCCGACGAGGCGGAGTTCGGCAACGGCCGCGACGTGTACGAGTACGAAGAGGAGGCGCCTCAGGAAGAGGCCGGGAAGAACCGCAGGTTCGATCCGGTCGACAATTTGGAGTACGAGCTGCCTGACGAGTTCGAGGTGATTGGAATTTGTTCGCTCTCGGTTTTTTCTTAGAAAGGAAGCGAATTGGCCATCCTCGAGTTGATGCGGCTCCTGCTTGGCCTTATTGGTTTTTGGGGTCAACTGGTTTCCTTGATGTGAACTGTTGAGGGTTCTGTTAGTTTGGAAATGAATTGGTCGTTCCTTTTGCCTTTTGTTGGTTTAGAAGTAAACTTAGGTGGTTACGCTTGGACCTTTGAGGAGTTTAGGGTTAGCCTGAGGTTTTGGTTTGCTCTAGAACATGATATATTTGAGAGCTGATGTTGAGACTGTTCCGTTAGGTGTTTTGGTCATTGCTAAAGTAGGATTTTTTTTTTTTTTTTTTTCTCTTCAAACTTTTTCCGCCTGCAGGATGAGAATGTTTCGTCTGATGACGACGAGGACCTTGGCCGCAGTGATGGGGCAGATCCATCCGATGCTGAGGCTGAAGATGAAGATGAAGGAAGGCACGTCAAAATGTTGCAGGAGATCACTGGAATGCCGAGCGAGACATTTCAGGGTAATGGCAGTGACGTGGATCCCCATGACTGAAAATTTAAATGTGCATGGCTGTGTGATTAGTTGGTTACAATAATGGCATTCTCATGGCTCAGTCAATATGCTTGCATCTTGTATACTCTTCAGTGTTGGATCTTCCACAGTTAAAAGTTTTGTGATGATGAAGCTGATGTGCAGTGAATGTTATTTCTCAGGCAAGAAGAGGAAAAAGAGTGATTTTGTTGTGTCAGAGGCATATCCGGAGTCCGAGTTCAATCCTAGCCATGACATGGGGGATGATGATGGACGCATTACCATTCAAGATCTTCTTGACCCTCTTCATGGAAAAGCTGGTTATAGTAAGCTTAGGAAGAGGACATCTCAGATGGAAAAAAACCTATGTCTATTCAAGCTCCACTTCCCAAGCCATATAGAGAGAAGTTAGAGAGGAAGGCCGCATACGAACAGTCAAAGAAAGACATAACAAAGTGGGAACCTTTGGTAAAGAGGAACAGAGAGGCACCCACTATATATTTTGATCAGGACTTAGACTTGGGGTTTTCAACTGTTGGGGCAATAGCTTCTGAATTTGAACCAAGAACTGAGTTTGAGAAAAAAATCGCTTCATTAGTTCATGATGACAAGGTTAAAGAAGCACATGACAAAGATGGTGCCAGGCTTCTTGAATTAAACAAGGTATTGTTTTTGTGAAGGTTTCCTATTTTGTTGTAATCTTGATTTTTAGTTTACTTTTATTCTGCAGTTTAATTACTGTAGTCCCTCCGATGATATATGATTTTCCACTGTGTTTACAAGTCTTGGACTTGTGAGTTTTCTTCGAGAATGGCTGTTTGTTTAGCAAGTTGATGCCATGCCATTATGCAGTCTTCCGGAAGAGACTTCTTGGGTAGCAAATCCTAGTTTTTAATATATGTTGAAATCATCGGTAAAGACTAAGTTTTGTCCCAAACTAGGCTCCCAAAGAAACCATCATCTGATTCAGGAGCAAGGGGTGATAAGTTGTGAAAAGTTTCTGTATGCACTGTTCGCACTGTTCATTAGCAAACAATTTGGTTGTTAAAATGTTGTGATGGTGCCATTTCCCTTATCTAGAACTAGATTGCTTCTATAACAGACTTATTTGGATGTAATTTTCCAGTCAGTACGATGTCTGCGATTTGGTTTATGTATGTGCTTTCATATACCAATGGTCATGCTTGCAGGATATGACAAACTCTGTATGCTTTCCATATTTTACTTCTTAGAATTAACTTTATGAGGTGCTCTCAAGTAGTGATTTATTCATTTGGTTGCATCATTAACATTACATTTAATTGAAATTTTCTCTCCCTAAATATTGTTTTCCAGACATCAATTGAAGATGAAAAGGAACGAAGGGATTGTATCGCTAAAATGCGCAGCCTTCTTTTTCGCCATGAGATAAAGCAAAAGCATATAAAGAAGATTAAATCAAAAACTTATCATCGATTAATGAAGAAGGATAGACTGAAAGCTACTTCTGCGCAAATTGAAATGGATCCAGAAGCTGCTAAAGAGCAGGCAATGAAGCAAGAGTTCAAACGGGCAGAGGTAATTTAATCACAAACATGCAGAAAGAGATTTTCCCAAGTAAACTAAAGAACTATTTGACTTATGTGAGCTGTGGCATCTGCTAATTTGGTACAGGAACGTATGACTTTAAAGCATAAAAACAGCTCAAAGTGGGCTAAGCGCATTTTGCAGCGGGGTTTGACTACCCAAGATGAGGGTACTCGTGGAGCAATTGCTGAACAGCTTCACCAACATGCCTTGTTGACCAGGAAAATGAACTCCATGAAGGACAGTAGCAGTAGTGAGGAGAGTAGTGATGAGGATGATGATGATGAAGAAAATTCTGCAGGCTCAGATCAAGATAAAGACTCCAATTTGTTAGCCAAAGCAAAGGAGAAGACACTCAAAGTATTTGAGGAAGATGATGAAATCCCCAACACTGGAGTTCTTTCTTTACCTTTTATGGTAATATCTTAAATCATTCCTTTTTCTATTTGAAGAATAAGAAGCATGAACATTTTCAGCTGCATGCATAGAAGAGAAATCTAATAAATCAGTTATTTTTATTATCATCTCTTGAAGCGTGCAATTGTTATTAGCTTTCTATGCTAATACAACATGCTGAGAAGAGTCTGCTGCCCCTTTACATTATGATTACGTGGTTTTGATGTCGAAATAATTTTTCCCCAAATATCCAAAAGTGAGGCTATTTGCATGTATTGTTCTTGAGAGGAGTCTGATGCTCTCGAATCATCTTCATTGTCCTAGGCACGTGGACTAAAGAAAAAAAGAGATGCAGCTGTAGAAGAAGCTAGACTTGCTCTTGAAGAGTATGGACAGATGGGGGATTCACAGGGAGCAGAAGATACAAAAGCAAATTCTGTGAAAGGTAGAATGGTATTTGGTGCAGTTAAGCAGCAAGCCCCAGGAGCAAACAATGTTAGAAAATCAGAAAGAACTTATGATGATAGTGATAGCGAAGATGACATGGAGACCAGAGAAAACATCAGTGGTGGGAGCCACTCTGGGGATGAAATGCAGGATGAACTTCAAAATAGTTCTACTGTGCTTCACCCTGACTCCGAGACACATGATCATTCTGTCTTCAAGGTGGATTTAAACTTCTTTCTTCCTGCTGAAAGTTGCTCCTCTTTTCTGTATATCTGATGTGCTCCAGAAATTCATATTCTCAGAGCTTTGATGATATTGTAAAGAACCCTGGTGCCAAGACAACATATGAAGTTGCTATGTTTGCATCAGATGGATGGAGAAAGGTTATGTAGTAGCTGAAATTTTTTTGTTGAGCTATTCTTTGGA
This sequence comes from Eucalyptus grandis, assembly GCF_016545825.1. Classification (NCBI taxonomy): domain Eukaryota; kingdom Viridiplantae; phylum Streptophyta; class Magnoliopsida; order Myrtales; family Myrtaceae; genus Eucalyptus; species Eucalyptus grandis. The sequence continues at coordinate 48,457,381 of NC_052622.1, read as the reverse complement.
GTGGACGAAATTTCATGCTAACCCTTTTTGCGTGATATGTGCAGATGAAAGGCAGCAATAAATTAGACTCTGCTATGGAAAAGAAGCAAGATTTCTTGGAACCTGATTCACAGAAGAAAGATCTGGAGGTTTGTGGAAGGGCCCTCGCCCCTTTCTCTACCTGCTCTCTCTCTCTCTCTAGAATAATTGATGAGCTTATGTAAATCTCTGTACAGGAAGCGAGTGGGGATAGTGATACTGAGAGTGAAGGACAGATGGTAGATGGAATATTATCTTCTGGCCCAACACAATCGTTTGAACTTCCTTCACAAGCGGAGCTTATTCGCCGTGCTTTTGCTGGGGATGATGTGGAAGAAGATTTTGAGAAAGACAAAATGGAGATTCTGAACAAGGAAAATCCTGAACCCGAGAAACCCATTTTACTTCCAGGTTGGGGCCAGTGGACCCATATCCAGCAAAAGAAAGGGTTGCCTTCTTGGATGTTGAGAGAACATGAAAATGCCAAGAAAAAGAGGGAAGATGCCCTTAAGAAGAGAAAGGATGCACATCTAAAGAATGTTATTATATCTGAAAAAGTAGATAAAAAGGTTGGTTTCTTTAGTGTTTACCTCATACCCATTTGTTTACTTCGAGGTCAATTTTTTGTTTGCTATAATATAATAGCCAGCAGGCAGCAACAGAATATGTGGAATAGAATCTAATGGATGTAATTGAAGTGTTTTTTGGTTTTGAAATTAATGCATGCTTCGTGTGAGACTCATTTTAAGTGGATGTGTTCTTTGTTTGTTTGGCAGGCTGAGAAGCTACATACAAAATCATTGCCTTTTCCTTTTACCTCTAAGGATGTTTTTGAGCAGAGTATTCGCATGCCCATCGGCCCTGAATTTAACCCAGCAACAGCAATTGGAGCTCTTAATCGCCCTGAGGTCTGTGTTTAGCTTCACCTTCTGTACGGTTTATTTTCTTCAGAGAATTTTTCCTCTCTTAAGTGAGTAGTTGAGCTTAAATCGAGTGAAAAAGGACCAGATTAAATACGTAGCATCACAAAAAGGTTGACGTGCTCATTTAGCGGAGTGGACTGGTTTCTTCTTATTTCCAACTGTGAACATGCGTATGTAATGGTAACTCGTTCTTTCTCTCTCACACTGTCAGTTGTTGACTGCTTGTGCAGGTGGTGAAGAAATCAGGGACAATCATAAAGCCCATCAAGTTTGAGGAGGTGAATCCTCATGAAAAAGCAGAGTACGAGAATGAACGGAGGCATTCGAGCAAGAGGCAAAAAGTTGGCAAGAGTAACAAAAAGAACAGAGCTAAGGCAAAAAATCGATAGGAGATGCTGTTTAGTTTCTTCCTCCCTTGATTTTAGGATTTATTGGTTCGCCCATTTTTGATGTATTTCCAGTTTTGAGAGCAGGAGAGGCTCAACTAAGCCTTTCCAGAGGAAAGCTAAGTTTAGTTTTCCACTGAGAAGCGATAGTGATTTTTTACAGCCATTGGGCATCCTTGTTTGTTATGTATCTTATGATATCTTTTGCATGGGCATAACAGCGGAGCATCTTTTAAATTCTGTACTTGTTCCCCATTAAATCCATTGTCCTCTTGAGTGGAGGTTGCGAGGAGGTATGGATTAAATTCATATTTAACCAATTTTAATTGAAGTAAGCACATAATTTGTCCGGCAACGGCAATAGAAAAAGATACGGAGCAAGAGGGAGGCTGTGGCGATGGCTGTTGCAGCTGTTGGCAAGCCCTCTCCTATCTCTCTCCTCGTGACCCGTCGTTCTCCCTCCTCCTCCTCCTCCTCCTCCTCCTCCTCCTCTCCAGCAAAGGATACCCCCAACCACGTCTACACGGTCGCAGCTGCCGTTACCACAAGTTGGTCTTCGGCTGGTTTGGCGGTGACTTTTCCCTTTCAATTTTCGTTTTAGGGAAGAGTTATGATATTCTCGCATTTCATTCTGATGTCAGCAAACACTTGAGTTTTGAAAGTCTACGATTAATATCCTAACTTATAATAACATTGTATTCTATTTACGAATATACTCAACTCCTGTTGCAGTCTGGCCATAGATGAGCTGCGACTCGTGGAGCTGTGCCTATTGCTCGACTTATATATATTTTGAGCTCTCTTGACTTCAAGCTCGAATTAGATCAGTTGAGTATAACCCATAACTAAGTTGAGCTCCGCCGGTGTCAGGTTTAACTCCAATCTATCGAGTTCTACCCAAATCCTAGTCAAACGCGACTCAATGCCAATGGAGCTTGACTAAAATTTAATGTTGGCCATGGACGAGAAGAGAGGGATGTAGATAACATAGCGAGAGAGAGACACGCACACACACGTAAAGGCTCAGTTGGGATTGGCGACGGTAATTCCTGGTGGTGGGAGCTCAAGAGAGAGAGGGAAAAAGGCAGGAATGATATTGGGTATAGACAAGGTAGATTGGCCTTTTCGAATTTAGAAATTCTGATTTGAGATGCAGATCATAGATTTTCAAAATTTAGGATGCACCATCGAAATTTATGATATAAATTGATATCGAAATAATAATGGAGATAGTTTTTGGAAATTCTCCATTTGTTACACAGATTTCTTAATTCAGATTATCTTTTTTACAGTCAATCATCCATAGAAAACAAAAAGAGTGAAGAGAACTAAAATCAAGCGAGCACGCAATTTTTTCTCCCCCGCCCTTCTCTTCGGCTGGGCTTCACGCATTCAAAAAACCGGGCTTCGTCTTTCCTCCTCTCCCTCTCCCTCCTCTCTCTCTCTAGACTCTCTCTCTTGGTGAGGAGTAGGAGGAGCTCCGACGCCATGAGTTCCTGCAATTCTCTCTCATCAAGCGCTCGTCAGGCCATCGCTCACCTCCGTTAACCCTCGCGGTTCCGCGCCGGTCGCCGCCGAAGAAAAGAGGCGCGAGCAAAACGATGCTGCACGAGCTCCTCCTCGCGCTCCTCGGCTACACCGGAGATCTCATCGTCGACGAGCGAGAGCACCGGCAGTCTCTCGGTCTCCCTCTCCCTCCCGACGCTCCCATTTCCGATGAGCGCGCCTTCAAGCTCGCGCCCGATGTCTCCTTCATCGAGCCTAGCGAGAGGTTACTTTGATTCCGCTGTCCTTTTCTCGCTGTACTTTTCGGCTTTCAAAGAGCGGGACTGTCTCGGTTTCGATGTGATCATCGCGTGTTGATCTCGCGGTAATGAGATGCGAGTTCCTGCTGATGTGTCGCATGGAAATTTTAGGAAATGCTATGGTTTAGTGTGCCTGGGCACGAGAATGTGTTTTGTTCAATGGCTATAGCGTTAAGGAATGTGGTCGCGAGTTGAGAACTTTTCAGATCATGTCTCGGGATGAGAAGAGAAGGTCGTGGTGATGTAGACGGGAAGAGAATTCGTGTGATTCCGAAATGCTGCTTACGTATCTGATTTAGGTCATGCGTGTCTGTGCTGATTTACTTAATTTAAGTTTTGATCTTCATCAGTCCTCGCTAAACATTCTGATGTTGCAGGGATCTCATCGAGAGGCTCATCACATTAGGATTCTATTATCGAGAGTTGGATAGGTTTGCCACAAAATCTCGAAATTTGAGTTGGATAAGGTCTCCCAACTTGTCTCCCTTGGAGAGAATTTCCGAGTTGTCGAAGAAGAAAGAAGAAAAACCGAGTGTTTACCGTAGGGCCATTGCTAATGGCATTGTTGAGATACTGTCGGTCTACAGGTCTGCTGTTCTCCACATTGAGCAAAACTTGTTGTCAGAATCTTTGCCCATTTTGGCCACTGTCACTCAAGGCCTCAACAAGGTTCTATTGCTTGCTGAGTTTTGTATCCTTGATATTAGTTTGTGTGATGCTTAAATCAACAACAGAACTCTTCCTCTTTTTTCTCAAACGTTTTCTGTATAATGGTTTCTTTTCCCAGTTTTATGTGCTCTTGCCACCCCTATATGAGCTCATACTTGAGATTGAACGCAATGATATTCGTGGAGGACAACTTCTTAATCTTTTACATAAGCGATGCCACTGTGGGGTACCTGAACTGCAGACATGCATTCAGAGGTATGTTTTCGGATGACTGTGTGATGCATGATTTCTACTTGATATGTTTCTTGGTTGCATTTATATACAGCTTAGTGGATGCCCTTACGACATTGCTATATATATTTTTGAAGAATGATGCGTTCCTTCATTCTTGGTGAATTATTTGGATAAAAGTAAGAAATTTGATAGTGGATTTGGTTGAAGGCTTGTAAACTCAATTTAGATGTTTCTTAGATATGCTTATAATGGTTAAGTGCTTGTTCTATGACATACTCGGTTGGCAATCATGCTATGATGTAGCAATCTCACCATCCAGTTGCAAGGCCTTGTCTGCCGTCAATGAACCGAAGCTAATGGTGACCTAAAAAGAAACTAAAGCTAATGAGTGCCTTTCTTTTTTCAAATGTTACAGGCTTCTGTGGCATGGGCACCAAGTCATGTACAACCAACTTGCATCTTGGATGGTCTATGGCATCCTTCAGGACCAATATGGAGAATTTTTTATTAGAAGGTACATACATGTACCGACTATTAACCGAATCACTTGGAAATGAACTTCTTTAGGCAGCTGTCATTGTTAATGTTGAAGTTCATGGAACAATGCTGGCTCAGATTGTCTGTGGTTAAAGTAGAGTTTTCTTTATAGGATCAAATTTTGCTAACATGTTGTTTTGCCTAACTGACCCATCTAAACAGAATGACAGTGCTTTGCATTATCATAACAATTTAAACAAGTTTGTGAGGGTACTTTGTAAGGGAAGACAATGTTGACAACTTGAATGTGAGTTATTAAAGAATGATATAAATATGCCTGGATATCCATTATAATGAGCTTGTCTCTCATGGAATTTTAATTAATTTATTTTTCTTATATTGAATCACAGACAGGAAGAGAGGGATGTAGATCATGGCTCAAGCCATGCAGATCTATCCAGAAGATTGTCTCGTCTGTCAACTGATGATACTTCTTTGACAGATTGGCACCTGGGATTTCATATTTGTTTGGTATGATGATGATATTTTAGATGTTTGTATTAGTTGTTGTGGTTTTTGTTTGTTTCCTCAGTCTGCTCAATGTGGAGTTTCTTATTTTCTTCAATATCCCTACCCCTTGGTGTTCATCAACAAACTCATATTCAAAAAGGGAAAAAAGAACAGAAATTAATATGGCTTTCGTTACTGAAGTGTGGCTTGCAAACTTGGATTGTTTTTAGGCAGATCTTTGTTGCTTTGAAGTTTGATGGATGAGAAGCGCTATTTTTCATATATAGCATCATGATCGGTTTTTTTTCCCTGTTTATATCTAGTATCATCAAAATATTATTCTTTATTCAGGCTTGTTCCTTTCTTTTATGCTTGTTTGCATTTTCTTTCCTCAGAGCGTTTGAAGTCGTCTTGCAGTTCTCTTACTTTTGCTGTAATGTGAGATAACTTTTATGATTCCAACTTTCAGAACTTTCTGGCTCTGTTTCCTTTAATTTCTTTTATGTTATTTTGTAGGATATGCTTCCTGAGTATATACATATGCGTGTCGCAGAGTCAGTGTTATTTGCTGGTAAAGCAATCAGGGTTCTCCGCAACCCGAGTACTTCCTTTCGGTTTCATGATACTGCAAGTCATCAACAAATGCAGAGAGGTCCTCACAAAATTCAAGGGTTTGTTGGACGATTCCCCTTCCTGAAGGAGCCCCTTGTGGACTCAAAGCTCAGTGGAGAGGAATTATTTCCGCAGTCTGAGGCTGATAAGATTGAAGCAATGCTTAGAGACTTAAAGGTCTGTACTGCCCATACTCTTGTTGCCAAGACTCAAGAACAGCATTGGACTCCATGTTCTCTTAACACGACTATAGTGCCTAAACTTCCCCTACATCTACTTTTACTTGGATTGATGTTTATAGGAGTCATCTGAGTTTCACAAGAGATCATTTGAATGTGCCGTGGACTCCATTCGAGCAATTGCTGCCGGTCATCTTTGGCAGGTGATGGATGCTTGTATCTTTACTCTTTACTCTCTGTTTTTTTTTCAAATTTCATTACTCATTCTTCTTTTTCTTCAGCTCGTGGTAGTTCGTGCTGACTTGAACGGCCATCTGAAGGCTTTAAAAGACTATTTTCTTTTAGCAAAAGGAGATTTCTTCCAGGTATGGAAGAGGGGTAAATTATATATTTGCGGATATTTTCTTAGATGTTGAACTCAATCTATATGTTTGCTCTGTGGAATCCTTTGCAGTTAAGTTAAACTTGTAGTTGTACTTTCCTTTCACTGTGTGAATCCTTTGGCCATCAAGGAGTTTGATTAAGTGGCTGATAAATTTTTTCCAGTGTTTTCTGGAGGAAAGTCGGCAACTGATGCGCTTGCCACCTCGTCAGTCGACTGCTGAAGCTGATCTTATGGTCCCCTTCCAGCTGGTAAGCTGTAGTTTTTGCATATTCTGAATTTATGCCCTATAGAATTTTAAGGCACAGCAGTTTATTTGTCACCGATTTCCTCCTTCAGGCTGCGCTAAAGACAATCAGTGAGGAAGACAAGTACTACTCTAGAGTGACCTTGCGGTAAGTGCTTATGTTGACTTTCTGCAGCGTTACATTCGAGACTGACTGAATCTGTAAATTTACCTTTAAGGCATGTTGCTAATGGCAAACTAAATTTGGGGATGTGTTAGGATGCCTTCATTTGGGATTCCAGTCAAATCTTCCCAAGTAGATTTAATAAAGGGGAAACTTAATGCTGCTCCTCCAAATGTGTTCTCAGAGATGTCCCTCGATGGATGGGATGGTATTTACCTTGATTATTCTATTGATTGGCCCCTCGAATTGTTCTTTACTCAAGAAGTTCTCTCTAAGTAAGATTCCTTTCCAGCAGTTCTTTATGTTGATTTACTGGGAGAAGGACCATCTGAACAAGACTAGTACCATTTTGGAAAGGAATTAGCATGCTAAACAATTGACTGTGGTTTGACATCATGAATTTTCCAGGTACTGTAGGGTCTTCCGGTATTTGCTACGGCTAAAGCGAACGCAAATGGAGTTGGATAAATCATGGGCATCTATGATGCATCAAGATCATGTAGAATTTTCCAAACATGTTAATGATAGTGTAAACAGCTCAAGGCCTCAGAAAAGACGTCAATACCTCAAACCTGCCTGGCGGGTTAGAGAGCACATGGCATTCTTGATCAGGAATCTTCAGTTTTATATCCAGGTTTGTATGTTCACTACCAAATTCTATTGGAAAAAAAGCTGCATGAGGTGCTGTGTCCACGGAAAGAAGGATGGTAGAAAACAGGGAGGGAAATCATGAAAAGATAGGGCAGCTTACGTAAGGGAGGAGAAGAACAATGTGGGAAGTTTTGTAAAAGTTGGGTATTAAAGGTCTACATCTTGGATTGGACCTATTATTAATTGCATTCGGTAATCAGTATAAGCTTTGGAAGGTTAGAGTATACTCTAAAGCAATCTCCATAATTTCATCTGGACATGTGTATCTTTATGATATCTTTCTGTACTGGAGAAGTCAACTGATCTTTTTACTTACCTTCATCCAGAAAGTATGCTATTCTTAGTGTATGGATCCTTCTGCAGGTGGATGTGATAGAATCTCAGTGGAATGTCTTACAAGCACGCATCCAAAATTCTAATGACTTCACTGAACTTGTTGGGTACCATCAAGAGTAAGTAAAATATTTTTATTGGCTTATGATTTATTCATTGCTTAAAGATAATGATTTTGGTTTATTATAGTATTAATAGCATTACAAAAGCACATATAACATCAGCAACCATATGGAAAATTGTGATAGATATCCTTTAAGAAAATATATGTTGTTTCGGTACATACGTGAACAAAATTTTATCTCCAGGGTGCACCGTCTGGTTTGTGATTATAGCAATATAGTATCTTCAAAATCAGGACACGAAAAGAGAAAAGAAATTACCTGTTACATTGATACATAAACTTGCCTAACGAGTGTGGAGAAATGCAATATCCAACAACCTACCCCTTTCTGGGGAGCTAACTTTGTGGATGAATTACAGAGATGGCCATGGAAGAATATGATGGCAGTGTCCATTCTTGGAAGCTTTTATTGATGGCGGAAATTATTTCATGAGGGCTACCAGAATAAACTATTTCACCACAAGATTCACTACTTCACTAGTGATCTGCGGTTCGAAATGCATATTCCAGATGTTTATTCTTTCACGTAATATATTCATGTTTTTATTTTGTAGTAGAAAATGTACTTAAACATAAAAATATTCGTTTTTACATGCTACTTGGTGTGTTGGCAAGTTTAAGTATAATGAGTTATCTATCTAATCTCAAATAATCATGTCTTATTGGTGCTGCATGCTCCAAAGAATCTTTCCTCTATCCTACCACATTTTGATAGGGGAATTTTTCGTCCCCCTTTTTGTTCCGCATACCAAAGTTTACCATGCTCCATGTACTTGAAGTGTTCTGGGGATCATGTTTTGCTGTCATATGGCCAATTTCTATTATGGGGAAAGTATGTGATTAAGGAAGCTTTATTTTTTACTTGTCTTGTTAGATGCTGACGTTGAATATAAGTGCGCTACATTTCTGTTTGTGGAATACCAGGATTAATTATTTATGCAATTCATCTCATGCGATTGCTTTTCTTCTGAAGTTGGTGGGAGGATTCCTGTGGAATAACTATTTTCTCCAAGCATCGTTGTCATCATCTGACATTTATAGTTAATTTTTTCTCGATGCATTCCCTTTCGGAGTAGCTTGGATTAGCTTCATTCGATTCATTGAATACAGTTGCCTCTCTGCTTAATTCAAGTTTCTTGTGGGACAATAATGGTTCCTAACCATCAACGTTGCTCTTCAGACGTTTTTCTCATAGGCATTTCCTTTTCAGATGGCACTCCCTTAGACTTCAGTTCTCATGTTTTGTGGTGGATCATTGTTGCTCTGATTGTTTATGCTTGCATCACAAGGCTTACATCTCAATTCCATCATGTGCAGGTACTTATCAGCCTTGATTTCTCAGTCTTTCTTAGATATTGGTTCAGTGTCAAGGATACTGGATAGCATAATGAAACTTTGCCTCCAGTTTTGCTGGACTGTTGAGAATCAAGATGGTTTTGCAAATACAGCTGAGCTGGAACAAATTACAGAGGTAGTTTATGAGTTCATTTTCATTTGTTCGGTTTGTGTTTGTCCAAGATCTACATGATTGACTTACAGCCTCACTATCGAGTGACAAAACGGTCATTTCTCCGACCTTTGACAGCTCTGTCAAGAATGTTTTCGTCCATTGAGAATTGCTACTTGTTAAACCCAATATGTAAAATAACAGAATTTGATCAGTGGCTTGATATAACTTTATTCTCATCTTAGCAGAGGAGAGTCAACCTTATTGGCAACAATATAAGAAGTAAAACATCAATGAAGAAAATACTGCATGTCGAGGCTGGCAATCCAGTGCCGTTATTTTTGTTGTGACATGTGAAAGTTCTAGCCTTGCAATGCTTTCCTGTGGACTAGCTGTGTAACATGCATTGGCTGATATACCCTTATAATAAGCATCGAAAATACTGCTGTGGGAGGTCTCTTGAAGGCACTCGTTCTCTATTATAACCTCACCTATTTTATGTGTTCCAGGAATTCAACAAGAAATCCAACTCCTTGTATACTATATTGCGTAGCAGTAGGCTTGCCGGAAGTCAACGGGCTCCATTTCTCAGGCGTTTCCTTTTGCGTCTGAATTTCAATTCCTTCTTTGAGGTAATATTTTCATGAGAAAAACCCAACAATTTTGGTCCTAGGATGTTCACAGGAGCTTTAACTACTCCCTTCTGTGACAGGCAACTGCAAAAGGTGTGCTGAATATAGTCAGATCGCATCCCGCCCTTCCTGTCCTGAACCAACCGTAGATCTCGCTTTGCTTTAAGCTCGGGCATCTACTCTGGTTATCCACCAGCCTTGATTTTGTTTTTCCTGAGGTGTTTTGCTGCGTATTATCTTTAGTGATGCCAAGTCAGTGAGTGAATTCCGGCCACCGCTCTCTCAACTCAAGTACGAGCTAAATGCCTTGGTTTGCTAACTGGACAGTGCTCGTTGAATGAGGGATGCCCAATCTGTCCCACGAGCAAGCCCAGTTAAATGTGGCATTTATTGATTGGCTGGAGATCGTGGATTGTCTGCAACTGACGGCCAAAAAACCAGTGAAAATCGGATCACCTTTTTGCAAGTCGATCTGGAGTCGTGTCTTTTTTTCTCCATGGATGCACAAATCACAGCTACACAGATGAATGCGCTTCATGTTTCATTCTGGTTGTTGACTCGAATTGCTTTTGACCCTATCCTTGCCACTAAATGATTCAGAGCATGAGCAGGGCAGTGAATATACAGGGTCTTGAGGTCACTTGGATCTCTAATGCTCTGTTTCTGGGTAACGAAATAGTTGTTTGCCTGTAGTTTATTCCCATGTCTGGGTTTGTAAAGTGTGGTTTTATGGTGTGTAGGTATGTAGGAGAATTTCTTTTTAGAATGCTTTGTGATGAGTTCAAAGGATCTTTGTAGTTTCTTGGAAACATGATATAAAAAATCTATGGCCTGAGTGATTCTGGCTGTCCAGTTAATTACAAATTTTGTGGGCATGATGTAGCCCTGTAACTGTATATGATTAGAGACCTGAAAACTGTTGATATACTTTGCCATACTGCAGGAAATAAATCATGGTACGACATCCGCTCGTGGACAAAAAGGGTGTTCATTTTCATTTATCTGCACGTTTCTAAATGTGCATGTGCTATACCATTAATCTCACAACACACATCCTTTTTAAAGGCTGGAGCAAGTGGTGCCGGCAATAATAGGCCGGCAGGCATGCACATAACATTTGGCACTCGAGACTTCGTACATCGAATGACATAGCAACAAGCATGGGATTCTTTCAATACATGGAACTTTGGGGGAAAAACAGGAAAAAAAAAGTTGAATGTATCTGCTCTTAATGCTTGGCATGTAAAGATATTTCTAATAAATATCAGTATATGCTTCTTCTTCTTCATCAAATGTAGCTCATCCCCATGCCAATTTGGTACATCTCTATATAAGAAATCTGACTCGAGAATACCTGCGATAGGAGAAGGCTTTTGAGGATCTGCCTCAACAATGGAAGTGTCCATGTCCGAGGCCCAGGGCAAACCACCCGATGGTGACGGGTTGTGAGGGCCAGAATGAAATCCAAGGTTCGATCGCCTGCGGTGTCTGGGCCTTTGAGTACTAGACGTCATCTAGCAAAACAGTGTATAGACGTAAGATTGGTGTTTTCGAAGGACAGTTTCCTGTCGCAGGATAAAAAGAGATACGACAATCAACAAAATTCAAAAAGGTGCTCTTGCTTGAAGAGATATTTGTGACTTACTATGCTCCCAAAAAAACACCTTGCGAAAAGTTTATTAGAAGCAAAACAAGAATAAAGAAAGGAAAAAAAAAAAACAACAAAGAGTGGTGATTATATAGGAAACCAACCTGAATAAATCCTTCCTATATGATGCCAGAAACTTTGAGAGAGGAAAGCGTCACAAAGATGATCCAGAGCAACATGAAAAAAATGCTGGTTAACCAAGCCCAAGGCTTTGGCCCCCCCAATTCCGCACCCAACGTGAGACGCCGAAGCACGAGAACTGATATACACCCCACAGATGTAGCAAAGAACACGATCAACGAGAAGCTAAGTCCGGCTGCATTTTGGACCCTCAAAGGTTCCCGATATGCAATGAAGTTGTATGCGGTGTCAATTAGCCACGGGACTCCTATGCCCACATATATGTTCACTGAATTACTACAAAACACAGCAAGAAAAAGAAAAGGGTCAGTTCAAAGATTTCAGTATACTCGTGGTAGTGCTGGATCATTTCTTTAAAAACCAGATGAACTCTGTGGATATGGTGCTGCAAGCAAGCTCAATAAAAGAAGCCACAAAACATGGCCTTAACACATCAGACAAGGTTGACATCAGACAAAGAATATTAATTGTTCAGTGCTCCCTGTTGAATTATCTTTCATCTCATGAATAGCTATGAGAGAGACAGTCAAAGAAAGTCACTTGTTCTCATATTTCCGAGTAAAATTTTCACATGGAAACTAGAAGAAACAAAAAAGGAGAGAAGGGCCCAGTATTTATTTATTTTTTGGTTAGCTATGGTACAATGGAGATTTAATAATCAGATCCGGTGAGTTTCTTTCAGTCAGCAGAATTATAATTTCTACATGCAATACTCTCCTGCAAATACCCCAGGATTATTGCTTGCCAACCATATGAAATGAATATTTTGGTCACAATAGGCTACAGAAAATTTTCCAAAGTTCAATCTCACAAGCGGCAGAGCAGGGCTTCATGATAAAAGTAGAACTGACAACTAAATGGTTTGAGAGAAACAACATCTATAATCGTGCACATGAGTGAATGCAAGTTTAGAAGGCAATGATATTTGACTAAGTAAACCTGCAAGTGATGTTTGCAATGGCAGAGTCAGCTGTCGTCTGCCTTTCGGCAGCAATCTTACTGGCAACTAAGTCTGGCCATGATGTTCCACTAGCCAGCGCCGTAAATGCTATGACATAAGCATTTATCCCTGCACAAACGATAAGAACATAGATGATTACCTCAGACAAAGAAAATTTGTGGCTGACCTCAAATTGCCACCCATTCTAAATTGAAGCAAAGATTGCTAACACTAACAGTAGCAAGGATTAGGTACCTGTCACGCAGCTAATTAGATCTGTGAGTTTGGTCACCACATAAGCTATTCCACTGATAAAGGTTAAACAGCAAACGAAAGCAATCCAACCATGAGCAATTTGGCACGGAGGAACTAAAGCAAACATAACCCTCCAAGGTGCAAGAAGTAACCGCCACAACATTTGCAAAGCCCGCACATATATGTTGCCCAACTTCTTTGTCTGAGCACTCTCTAACTGTTTAAAAAACCAGGAAGACTCAAAAAATAGAAATGCAGGAGATTGAAAAAGGACAAGGATATCATCATCACACAATGATGGTATAAATCATGAAGTTCCTCCAACACTGAATGATTGAATTTCATTGCTGATGACAACTAAATTATACAAACTAATTACAAATATGTTAAGTTTTAGTCCATCTTTTTATGGATACATCAAGCCAGGCCAAGAGAAAAAAAAAGGAAAAATTGAAAGATAGATGACAACTAAGAATTTATGTTCGGGCCCTAGCATGTAAATTAATTGGAAATGACTCCCACTTTTTTGTCATGTTTGCATGGCAAAAACAAAAGGAGAATATGCATTCCCAGCAAATCAAAGGAACTGGACCAATGCCCATTACAATAAGGTTCTTCTTCATAATCTTCAAATAGGAAAAACTACAGAACCGTCCTCAAGTTTCCCCAGTTGCACTTCGCATCCCCTAGTTTCAAAACCAAAACTTTACCACCTCAAGTTTCAAATCCAACTTTTTGCACCATGAAATTTTGAAAGGACCACACTTTGCGCCATCCATTTTCAATGGTCTCTTAATTCCAAGGTAAAAAGGATTCCGTTTTTGAAAAATCAGGGGGCAAATCTGTAGCATAAGAAAATGTTGGGATAGTTTACATTTTTTTCACTAAGCATGCAACCTGTAGCATAAGAGAAGTCGAGATTGTTTGTGTAATTTTCCTCAAAGCATCATTTTGACTCTCTACTAGAAGTTGAATAGTTGAACCAAAATTTAAAGATGCTATCGCTATGCGGAAAAGAGGGAAGTTGCATTCAATTCACTCATTCTATTAAGACTTGATTGTAATCCTTCATAGCACTTTCCTCCAATGAGAACACCATCAACTGATAGCCATGTTACACCATTTCATAAGCTCAAATAGATGTAGTTCTAACCATAGCTAAGCAGAGTACAGATCAAGTGAACCATATTAGGGGGCATAAAAGTAAAACAATTCAAGACAGTGTCTCCCATATCAAATGAATGATCTTGCAAGTTGCAAAAACAGACACCCACTATGTACACGAAGAAGCATGCATATGAAATTCGAAATGAAGGAAAAAAAAAGAAAAAAGAAAGAAAGGAAAGATGGGTGATGTAAGTAACTTCCTAAGTAATGACTTTTGCCTTGAAGTTGGACTTTTTGAAACAAGAAGTTGTTCAACATGATCAGTGGTGTCATTTGCGCTTTAAAGAGAGACATAAAAACCTGATCATACCATAAGAATGTTTTCATCCAAAAAGGTGAGAAAAATTTGAAGATTGCCCTTCATTTTTAGGTGGGTAGTCCAATAGAACTAATGCAGATAGCATAACTTACCATCAGTGCATCAACAAACTGTTCCTTCCAAAGTGAAAGCGCATGAAGTTCATTAGAGGATTCAGCTAAATCACTGGCAGGTACGTTGTGATACATTGGACCTAAAAGAATGATCCCCCTTAAATTAAAAGGTTCATGTACAATCAGAGTAGAAGCTGAACAGGTGGAATAAAGAAGCCTACCAAAAGCATACAGAACTACCAGAACTCAAATAAAAAATGTTACTCTAAGCATACAAATATTAATTGGTGTAAGAACTTCTTATAGACATTATTTTTTGCAAGCCAGGTCATTTACCACATGCACATTATATTGTCACATGAACCTGTTAGATCCCATGTGCTGAATGTGAATGTAACCAAGAGCAGCTGGACAGAGAAAAAATCTAAAGGGGAAAAATATGTTGGTGCCGACCAGAAAATAGATGTCAATTATTTACACGACACAAAATCTAATTAACAATAGCTACAGCATGTCACATGTTTGCTCACATGGACATGGAAGCAGTGTGTATACATCTGTGCCACTGGCAAAAGAACTTGTCAGCCAAGCAGGCACAAACAGTAAGTGAAGAATGTGGTTTAGCATTTCATGTGCAGCATACTACCAATAAAGCAAATAAGTGCAGGAAAGATCTGCAAGCAACAGCTTCAGAGATTGACCTGTTCTGCTTCCTGAATGGATGGAAAAGATGTCCACAATACCCCTTTCAAAATTTTCATCAATTTGAATTATCCTGGAGTGCTCATCATCAACATTGTCCACATGTTTATATGAAGTAGCCTCTTCTGGTACCCAGTCCTCTGGCCTCTCGCCCCTTGTTCTTTGGACAAGCAGGAAAAGCATTGTCAATATGATGCAATGCATTATGAGACGGTCAACTCAATTAACAGATATAATCTGATGAATCCTTAGTTGAAACAAAGGGTATGAGGGAGATTATTTAGACATACAAAGGAAGAGATAAGTAGGGCCAGCGCTTGTCTTGAGCATATGCATGTACCAGTAGTACCCCGAACTGTAACACAGTTAAAAGTGCCTCCCAAAGTGTCACAATGTCAGGAGTCCAAACCTGCATCGATGTCAAACATCCCTGAGTAACAGGTTTGGCAGCTAATGTCTCCTTTAACATATTCAAGCAATTTCTCTGATAACTGCATCAGATTCCAAAGCTCAATAATCTTAATAGTCAATATAACCATCTATGGCAGGAATTTGTCACTATTTCTTCGAAAAAACAGAATGTCACTCAGAAACACTTTCTCATATCTGTAACAGAAAGAAGCAAAGCGAGAAACTCTAATGTTATTGCATCCTGTCAGAAAATTCAATCATTTAAATTTTCGGCAATATCACCTTCAAAATTATGTACAGCCAAAAATAAGCCCAGAAAGACCAAAAGAGCTCCACTAGCCATACGCCAAGATCAGATATCTTTTTCAATTCACCAGCTTTAGGAACCACGACACAGACAGCATGAATAGGAAATAGGTCGAATGCAGCAGAGCCTACAAGCGTTCCAGGACCCAAACCTAGGATAAAAAGATTCTGCAAAATGTTAGCAAAGCATGATTTATCTATTTGTTTCCACAAAATTAAGCATGAACCAATGTAAATTATAGATCAAGCATTATGGCTGGAAATATCATAGAAGCTATAATGATCATATAACGTCCACAAGAGTTGAAGGAAAGGGAAAAGTTCGATCCATCTTCAAAATGAGCATAAAACAGAATATCTTTGTACAGTGTGTCATTTACTGTAAATAATTATATAATTTGCCTAAGATATCACAAGGAGAAATACTCAGATTGAAATTCTAAGCACAATCATTCATTATCTTCATAATGCCAAATGACAAAGAAAAGCGCAACCTTTTATTACTATGGCATGTTTAACATGACGATATCTGGTCTCTTTGACATATATAGCATAGGTTACTATTTCGTCCATAGCCGAATGGTTTGGATCTTCCTATTCTGAAGAAAATATCAAGTATCTTTTTAGAGAGAGAAAATTTTTTTAAGCTTGTTTAGAGGAAATAATGTGATTTCACTGTTGAGGAGATGCCATGAAATCGATATTAAGATGAAAGTAAATTGTATTTGGGGGGTTGCAAATAGGGATGAATGGTTCTAGGTTTCGTATAAGTTTCATATGGAACCTGGAGCCTACCAGTTGGAACAAGTTCCTCAAATTTTGGAACTTAGAATCTACCTTGTATATCCTAGAACTTAGAACCTATGTTTCATGATCGGTTCTAGAATCTATTCAGGTTCCACCTATATTATTAATTGAACAATTATAGTGAATTAAAATCATTAATGACTACCACTTGTTGCTATAATTTACTAACCATAAAGACACACGACAAATATGAAATTACAGGTTCCAGATTTCAGGTTCCTCTAACTTAGAACTTACAACCTACCTGTCAAAACATGTTACTCATTTTTTGAAACCTCAAACTTAGCTTGCATACCTTGAAACTTAGAACCTGCCAGTTCCCATCGATCTGTTTCTCAGATTCCAGGTTCTACCTTAGAACCATGCTCATCCTTAGTTGTAAAGGTATTGCTACTAGCCATTACTAGTTGCCAATGCAGTAAGAATTAGGTGAGCTGACATGTGCACAAGATAACATCTAGAATAGACGGAATACTAGAAGATTCTTTTATTGTCATAGTGGTAAAAGGTTAGATATTTTCTTGGTACATTTGAAAGGCCGTCTTTATTTTTAGTGTTGATATGCTTTGCTTTTTATACCTTTGAGAGGTTGTGTTAGATTTGTCATGGTGGTGAAAGGCTGTGTCTTATTTGTGGTATTTGGCCCAGAAAAGATCACGGAGTCTTTTATAGAATCACAATAACCGGCATTTTTGGGTCATCGTTTCTTCAAACTTCTCAAACCATTTTAGAGATAGATCGATTCCCTAAATCCAAAATAAATAGAATGTATCAATGCTAGCCGCACTCCATTTTGTTTGAGCAAAGAGTATCTCACAAACTTACAAGGAATTTAACACAAAAAGTCACAGCCTTGAACATAAATGGTATTGGCAAAGTAAGATTTCATTACTACAGAATGACAAATTGGAGATGCCTTTGTTAATAAACTTGCTTCCATTTCCCACAATTGGTAAAATTTAGAAGTTGTCCAGGTAAATGACACTCTCAGACAAACAAGTATGAGAGTCCAAGACTTACCTCCAGCATAGAGGTCCCCCAAGTTTTTTAGAGCATCAATTGTAGCTAAAGATATTTGAGGGAAGCTAGTTCCGAATGCCAGTAGAGTAATGTCTGCAATAGTGTAATTCCAGACCTTTTCTCGTCTAACTACCGTTGAATTTGTATGAGGATCTATCTCTACCACCTCACGAGTCTGCTTCACAACATTCTCCATAGAACGGAAAAACCTTTCAGTGATAGCAGATAATCCAATAAAGCAGTAAGCAAGACCAAGGAAATAGAGGAAGGTTCGCAAGGCATCTCCAAGGGCTGTTTCACCAGGAAAAAGCAAGTAGCTCTCACATACTTCATGGCCCAAAATGCTGGAAACACCGAGTG